>NW_027316056.1:6607371-6682371 GCF_026437365.1 Eucyclogobius newberryi
AATCTTCAAATTTTTAAATATTAAAAATATATATATATATATATTTTGTCATCTGGTATGTATTATAAATCCACTTTCCGTTTGAATCCAATATCGAACAATATTTTGTCAAATAAAGACTGTCAAAATGTTCAGATGCCGTTCAGATACAGGGAGGAGGCTGCAGCCGCTGGAGCACACACACGCGCGCACACACACGCGCACACACGCACACGCACACGCACACGCAAACGCAAACACAAACACACAAACAAAAACACTGAGCTGGTGCAATGCAAATGATGAGTCACTCTCTCTCTCTGTTTATAACAAATAAAACACCCTGACCATGTGTTCAGTGCTTCCATATTCTCGATAATGTATGAAATGTATTTCTGAAGCGTGTTTTAGGCTCAGATAAAACTGCAGTAAAAGTTCACTCAGAGAGGCTTCATTACATGCGCCTCATGGAAGAGGGTGCTTCTGAGCCCAGCCATGTGTGGACAGGTTTCACTATCTTCTTCCTTATTATTGTGTATGTAGAATCTGGACGATTACATTTCCAAGTTAAAACGTTTCACAAATCTGGATTTTCAAGCAAGGCAAGAGGTTATAACGAAAGAAAGACCTACACCAGAGTTGAACGGGTTGTTTTAGACGGATGTATACATCTAAAAACACTGACGTCACTCATTGATCATAGCCTAATGGTGAACGACACAGCTTTGAACACAAGAGAAAGTGTGTTTGACTCCCGCTTGTCCCAAGTTTTTTTGGTTCCTCACTCGCCCTGAACCTCACCGCACGTCACTGGCACTGTATAATTATATACATAGCATCAAGTAAGAGGCGAACAGTAGATGGCGGAAATGCACTTAAATGATGAGTGCCACTCGCCATAAACAAAATGAAGAAGAAGAAAGAAGACAGTCTGTGCTGAAGAAGTCAAGCGAGACACTCAAGCCCTGCGCTTGTACCTTAGCTGCTGTTTTTTTTGTTGTATCAATAAAGAAGCATTCACCGAAATGATTTACCTGCCTTCTTTGTCATTTTTAAAGAATTTACATTCGGCTCATTCTTTTTGTTGCATTTAAGTTCAGGATGCCTGCATGCGTGTATGATTTGCTGCATGTCCTCCTTCTCTCTCTCAACCCCGTGTCATGCTAAAACTGTTTTGTCTTATAAAGCCTGTGATTTTTAAAATAGAGTTTTCAGAGCAGGGGCCTCATTCATAAAGCCCTGTACGCATGAAACGAAGCCCAAAATGATCTATAGAATACTTCCAAACAAACTCTGGAGCCTGTGTGGAAGCTACGCACACTTTGGGAAGAGGTGAAATAGAGACTCACATGCTTGGTCTAATGAGACCATTAACAAAAAAGTTATTTTAGTAACTATCACCTGCAGCAGTACGAAGGAAGATCACAGTTGGTGATCAGTAAACACAGACTAATATTCCGTACAGCATAAGACCACCCTTATTAGTCCTTCTTTTAGTAATGGCAATTGTTTTCACCCAAATTCAATTGTGGTTTGGGGATGTAATGTCCAAATTGTCAATGCACATTAGTGTTTTTCAATTTAAGTGCCATATGACAACGGAAAACATAAGCAGAGTACAATGAAAATGAGTACAGTAGAAATCAATGACTGTTTCGGTAAGGCCATTTGTGGTATTCAAGGTGTTAATAAAATTACTGTGACTGTATAAGTACTGATGGGACTGTAATGGGGCGTAATGACACACCCTGGCACTCCTGGAACTGAAGAGTATGCGGGGGAGAAAGGGGGGGTCTTCAACAAGAGAGAATTGAATGGCCCACGATGATGAATTGCTTATAAGTCGATTTGAGGCTACCAAAGGCACTCACGTCACAGCTGTGTGCAGAATTGGGTCCGGGATTGAAGTTCCCAACACTCCTAAAACACGCCATCTCCATCCAGACCCAAGTCCTAACGACACTGGGCTTCCTCGCCACTGGCTCATACCAGCGTGAGATGGGGGTTAGTCGAGGATAGTTAAACTCCACATTGCTGACTACATTTGCACTCTGTCACATCTGAAACACTGCATCAAAAGGCAATTTCCAGCAATTATAGGTTTTCCTAATGTAATCGCTGCAATTGACTACACATGTAAGGGCAGCTACTGTTTCCGAATAGATTTCCGCCCCCAGGGCATGTGCTCACCATAAATGTTCAAGTTAAATGTACTTCACTAACATAGTTGCACGCTGGCCTGGCTCTATGCGTTCATACGATCGCACAGCAGTGTAGGGAACAGACTACAAGCAGTCACAGCGAGTGATAAGATAAAGGAACTTTATTTGTACCCGAGGGTAGATTTGGTTGCAGGTAAAAAAAGAGTGGGCTGCTCACACACACATAGACAACATGAATGACATTGACAGAAAACGGACAGTGATGGCTGGCATGGTATGTATTAAAGTGTTTCTTTCAAATTTACTGGACTGACTTTATTGTAATTATACACAATAAGATAAGATAAGATAAGATATTCCTTTATTGTCCCACATGGGGAAATTTCATTGGTGCAACGCAGGTAGATCCAGAGGTAGATACAGAAGAACAGATCACTTATAGGAAGTCTGAAAAACACTTTCAGTAGAAGATCTCCTATAAATAAATAAAAACTCCCATAGACAAATAAATAAATACATAAATACCATTGCATGTGATCACGACAGTAATTGCACATGAATATGTGTCACGACAGCACAGATTGCACATGAATTTCACATGAATTGCACATATGACAGAATTGCACATCAGTATTAGGTTAGGTCAGTATTACGAGTGTTCAGTACTAACAGTTTTTGTTATAAAGTCTGACAGCAGCAGGAAGGAAAGACCTACGGAACCTTTCCTTCACACAGCGAGGGTGGATCAGTCTCTCACTGAAACTGCTCTCCAGAGCGGACAGAGTGTCCTGCAGGGGGTGACACTCATGGTCCAGCATAGATGTGAGTTTAGCCAGGACCCTCCTGTCCCCCACCTCCTGCACCGAGTCCAGAGCACAGCCCAGGACGGAGCTGGACTTCTTGATGACTCTGTCCAGCCTCTTCCTCTCCCTCTCTGTGATGCTGCTGCTCCAGCAGGCCACACCGTACAGGAGGGCTGATGCCACCACAGAGTCGTAGAAGGTCTTCAGGAGTGGCCCTGTCACTCCTGAAGACCTGAGTCTCCTCAGGAGGTAGAGCCGACTCTGGCTCTTCCTGTACAGTGCGTCTGTGTTATGAGTCCAGTCAAGTTTGTGGTTCAGATGAACACCCAGGTACTTGTATGAGTCCACTTTCTCATTGTCCCGTCCCTGGATGTTCACTGGTGAGGGGGCAGTGGGGTGGCGTCTGCGGAAATCCACCACCATCTCCTTGGTCTTCCTCGCGTTGATGAGGAGGTGGTTCCGCTGACACCAGTCCACAAAGTCCTGCTCCAGTCCTCTGTACTCCTCGTCATCCGTGATGAGTCCGATGATGGCAGAGTCGTCAGAAAACTTCTGCAGGACACAGCTGTCCGTGTCATGTCTGAAGTCTGCAGTGTAAAAGGTGAAGAGAAAGGGCGCGAGGACAGTGCCCTGGGGCGCCCCCACACTGCAGGTCCGAGTGTCAGACACACAGTTCCGGGCTCTCACAAACTGGGGTCGGTCTGTGAGGTAGTCCAGGATCCACTCTGCCAGGTCATACTCCACACCAGCCGTCTCCAGCTTGTCCCTCAGGAGCAGCGGCTGGATGGTGTTGAAGGCGCTGGAAAGATCGAAGAACAGAATCCTCACAGAGCTGCCAGGCTTTTCCAGGTGAGAGCGAGAGCGGTGCAGCAGGGAGATGACGGCGTCCTCCACTCCGACGCCAGACCGATATGTAAACTGCAGCGGGTCCATGGCTGAGCTCACGGTGGAGCGGAGGTGGTCCAGGACTAGCCGCTCCAGTGTCTTCATCAGGTGGGACGTGAGCGCCACTGGCCTGAAGCTGTTGAGGTCTTTGGGGCGCGGTGTCTTAGGCACAGGTACCAGACAGGAGGTCTTCCAGACCTGTGGTACCACCCTCAGCTTCAGGCTCATGTTGAAGACATGCTCCATAACTCCACACAGTTCATCTGCGCAGGACTTAAGGAGCCTGGGGCTGATGCCATCAGGTCCTGCTGCCTTCCTCACTTTAATCCTCTTCAGCTCACTCCTCACCTGTGCTGCTGTGACAGTCAGTGGTTGGCAGGGGGACCGTGTGCTGGGGGGATGGGTGAGTCCAGGCGAAGTGGGGAGCTGATGGTCCCGGGCAGATAAGCGAAGAGGAACAGATGCAGGGCATTGTCCAGCTGTGGAAGAGGGAGCATGCAGCTGTGCAGGGGGAGGGGCGGGTGACCGATCAAACCTCAAGAAGTGAGCATTTAAATCATTCACCCACTGTAGATCCCCCTCGGTCTGGGCAGGGGGGATTTTGAAGCCCGAGATGGTTTTCAGGCTCCTCCACACTCCCTGAATGTTCTTTTGCTGCAGCTGCTCCTCCATCCTCCTCTTGTAGCCGGCCTCAGCCTGCCTGATCTTCCTCCTCAGCTCCTTCTGCACAGTCCTCAGCTCCTCCTTGTTCCCTGACCTGAAGGCTCTCTTCTTCTCCTTCAGCAAAGCCTTCAGTTCACGGTTAATCCATGGCTTGTTGTTTGGAAAACACCGCACCGTCCGGGAGGGAACAATGTTCTCAAAACAGAAGTTGATGTAGTCCGTGATGCACTCTGTGATGGTGTTGATGTCCTCCCCATGTGGGTCATAAAGCTCAGTCCAGACAGTGGTGCTGAAGCAGTCCCTCAGAGCCTCCTCGCTCTCAGCAGACCACATCCTCACCTCACGGGACACCACAGGCTGCCTGCGCACGATGGGTTCATACACAGGCCTCAGATGTACAAGGTTGTGGTCCGAGCTGCCCAGGGGAGGGAGGGGGGAAGAGGAATAAGCCTCCTTGGTGTTGGCAAAAAACAAGTCCAATGTTATATTCTCTCTGGTGGGGCAGGTAACATACTGGGTGTATGTTGGTAGAACAGAAGAGGGAGAAGCGTGGTTAAAGTCACCAGAGATGAGGAAGAGAGCCTGTGGATGCTGTGTTTGCAGCCTACAAGTGCAGGAGAGCAGTGCTTCACAAGCATCTTCAGCATTGGCAGACGGGGCCACATAGACTGCGATCAAAATCACATGTGAGAACTCCCGGGGCAGATAATATGGCCTCATGCCAATAGCCAATAGTTCAATATCCCCGTTACATAGCTGCTCCTTCACTGTGCAGTGTTCGGGTTTGGACCAGCTCGTGTTCACATACACCGCCAGACCTCCACCTCTTTTCTTCCCGGATTCTCTCGTTCTGTCCGCCCGCAGCAGATGAAAATTGTCCAAACCTACAATAGAGTCTGGCATTTCTGCTGTTAACCAGGTCTCTGTGAAAATCAAGACGCTGCTGTCCCTATAAATCCTCTGGGACCGCATGAGGCTCGCTATTTCCGTCATTTTATTTTGAAGGGACCTCACGTTACCCATGACTACGGCGGGAACCGACTTCCTGTTTGTCCCTCTCTTCTCGGAGTTTACGTCCAGCCCGTCTGCTTCGTTGCGTTTTCCTTAGGATGTCCGCCGGGATAACGTGACGATCTCCGGGTAAGACGACTGTTCTCCGCAGTTTCATGAGTTCCTCCTTTGTGTAAACGCGGTACTTTCATTTGCATGAAATCAGTTATTCATTTCTGATGGGTCTAGCATTTTATAACTTTTCTTGAATGAGGTGTTTGTTATTTAATGTATTTACAGTATGTATTTTTATTTCTATATCTTTCCCCATTAGCTGTGAAAGCAGTTATTCGTCCTGTAGTCAATCATCAGCCATTGTGCATTTATATTGCTCTGGTGGTATTAGCTGTGAAAGCTTCATTTTAGTTTTACACAAACACTGCAAAGAAACATTACCAAACATTATTCAATGTTAAAGAAGAAAAAAAAAGACTTTGTCCCACAACTGAGGAAATTTAAAGGCGGTATGGACGATTTTTCGGCGATTTGAGAACGCAGGCGGAAGTGCGCATGCGCACTCCCCCGTGCGGACTGATACAACACACACGTGCGTTTGTTTATTAGCGCAACGGAGCGCATCGCATCTCTCGTCTCCTGTAGATTTCTGTCCACTTCTGCGTCAGCTCGAACTGTCTTTCTCCGTCTTCATTTTGCCCCGTACACTGAGGGAACTATATTATGATAGATCCATGCACTTAGGCACGCGGAAACATGGGGACGAAACCGCACGCGGCTGCAGGTGAGCGGTAGGTGCGTTTTATGATTGATATGTGGCAGGACAAATGATTTATCCACGCCACGAGGAAATATGATAAAACATTTGCTGGAAAAAATCGTCCATACCACCTTTAAGAGAAATTTAAAGCAGACCTATGTCGCCCCCTGCTGTCTCTGGGTGGAAAACCAGCCTTGCTATAGAGCTCATTCACCGACATCACAAAACCACGTGATCGCATACGTTGCCGCCCTTTGTCCGTCTCTTGTTGCGTTCCTTTGCACTGATAGAGCGTGGAAAGTGATCTCAAACGCAACAGAGCTTTCAGAGTCCACAAACTCCTTGGATGAGCTACAAAAAGGTCGATATTTAGAAAAGCTGCGATCAATAAACTCAGATCCATATTTAATGCCTAAATCACCGACTCTTCTGGATATCTCGTACCCCGGACATTTATGATTCAAGTCCCAATTTTGATCAAAGCCTCTACGCCTAAATAAAACTGATGTTAATTCTACAGCGTTAATTCTCCGGAGCTCCAGCGCAGGCAGGCGGTGCGTGAGGCTGCATGCCCGGGTTCGGTCACCTACACCGGGCTGAACAGCTGTCAGCTCCCTCTGCTGCGCGAGTGAGTGACAACCGATAGAACTTGAGATCAACAAAGGGTCTGCGCCTAAATAAAACTGATGTTAATTCTGCGCAGAACACAATAGACTTATATATCCGATATGGTAAACACGATCAGCAGACGGACACTATAGGGAAACAAGCCTGGGGGCACTCACGTGAGCTCTATATCATGGGTCCCCAACCACCGCAACGCGTTTGCTACCGGGCCGCGCAAAAACTGGAAATAATCTATCAGTGACGGCATCTTCTCTGACGTAACTTTGGCCTGTTCCTCATGACACTAATGAGCTCGTCTGTGGATTTATCATGAAAAGCCTTATAGGAATTTGCCAATGAAATCCATTAGATATAATGGCAAGTATATTATAGCTCTGCTCTTGTCCTGCGTGAGAACATAACTGATACGTGCATTATACATAAGATAAGATAATCCTTTATTGTCCACACACATGATACGTCATCGCGGACGCGTCGCATCAAACGCGCCCAAAAGTAGAACCACAAGCCAGCGAAAATGAGTAAAAAACAAAAGTCTTTGGAGAGCATTTTTGCAAAGGGGAAAAGCCACAACACACACGTGCGTTTGTTTATTAGCACGACGGATCGCATCGCATCTCTCGTCTCCCGTAGATTTCCGTCCACTTCTGCGTCAGCTCGAACTGTCTTTCTCCGTCTTCATTTTGTCCCGTACACTGAGGGAACTATATTACGATAGATCAATGCGCTTAGACACGCGGAACCGTGCTGCTCGTGGGGACGAACCGATACGTGGCAGGACTAATCGACAGTCCACGCCACGAGGAAATAAGACTCAGATTTTGGGCAAAACAATTGGTATTTTAGCACTAAAAAGATAAGAATAACATTGGTGAAGGTGACTTTAAAAACACAGGAGCACTTCTGGATGACTGCCACTCAAATCTGTGAATAAACAAAACACATATGGTATGTTTTTGATGTGGAAATACATCATATTATTGTTTTAAAGTCTGCACAGAAGAGACAAATTATCACTCTGTACAACATAATTTGTGTGGGGCCCTGTGCTCCCTGGGGCCCCTGCACTGTCGTAGATTACCTGTAATCGCTTGGGGCCATGATAATTTGTCCTTTTTCTCTCCACACTGACAGTGCAGGTGTGCAGCTGACAAACACTGCAGCCCTGAGCGCTGTCTGTCAGGCTTCAGCTCCCCAGGGACAGGCCAGCCGAGAGGACAAGTTGCTCATGTCTCCTTTGTCTCACTGTGGATTTATTGTCTTTGAAAAGTACCACTGTGTTCATAAGTGTTTGGATCCCATCTTTCAGAGTCGTTTTTGCTCTTTGCCATTTTCCTCCTCAAGTACTAATATTGTACAGTCCCATTATTTTAGGTTTGTTAGGTCTGAGGAAAGGTCTGAGGAAATCTACAAGAGACAAAAGCTTTATGTTGACAATATATGGGGAAAAGAAGATAATAATAATGTATTATCATTCCTGCTGGTGCCAGAGTCAGGACTAAATATGGGGAATCTGCGTTTCAGTTTTATGGAGTTAAAATCTGGAAAAGTCATCTGGACTCTGGAAAACGTCCAGATGATACAACTTTTTCGACAATGTAACACACGTGAGACAGGCTTCTACTCTGACAATGTTCAAATCTAAAGTAAAAACTGTTTTGTTTAGCTTTGCATATGACTGAAATGATCTTCTTTGCACTCTTTGCTTTTATGTCCTAAACTGTTTTGTGATTTTACTTAAACTATTTGAGGGATAGCCAATTTCTTTAAATTAAAAGGTCTTTCTTTAGAGAAACTCTTTACAATTCTAAACCTACTATTTTAGACACAATTACAATTGAACATGTAATTCTGCTTGACACAATAGCCCATTGTGCTGGTGTCCAAGTGCAGCAACAGAGCAGGAGCCTGGGGAGAGGGTCAGAACACACTGCTCAGATTGTCAGTCGGCACTAAGGCCACTGCAAAGTCCAGGAAGAGCCTGGCGCACCGACCCACTGATCAAGAGCAAGTTTCAAGACTAAAAGCTCTGGTCGAGTTTTGTCTGGGACAATCAGTTTAATGAAAGCAAAATCTAGGGAGGGGCAGACGAGACTGGGTCTGTCTTAAAGATACAAAAGTGCCACACATAAGGTGGAGGCGTCGACGAGAGAGTCGTCGCAAAAGACTCAGCACAGACGTGTGCAGAGGCAGATAGTGCCTGGAGTTTCTGCCAGTGTGGTCCAATACATTTGGTTTTCCATCTGGCGAATTACTAAGCACGGACAAAATGTATGATTCATGTCAACAAAATTGTTAAATTGAATGAATAAAAATGAAGGTTTTGTGATTTTTGTCATGTCTTTGTGATTTTAATGCATTTTTCCCAGCAAAGAATTTCCTTGTGTACAAATTGTGCTCTAAAAATAAACTTGAAATGCCAATTATTTATACAGGGAAAAATCAATGAGAGAAACTTTTACCCTGTAAATAACAAAACACACACACGAAACAAACTAAGGCCGCAGTTATTTTATTACTTGGTTTACGGATTTTTAAATGAAATAACAGGCGGGCGAAATATAAATATAATTTCAATTTCAAAAATTTTTTCTTCCTTGTTTACCCAAAAACGCACCACGGGAGGAGGAGGGGGGGAGACGCGGCGCGCAGGTGAGTGTAACTGTAGATTTAGAGTGTTTTGCATTGGTAGAATTGACGCTTCTAAGTGTGCAGCCTTAATCATGGCAAAACACGTTTGAAAAGGGTTTAAAATGTGTATTTGCGATGTAAAGGAGTTTGTGCTGTGCCTAGCAGACAAGGAAACGGGCGCGTGTCTTCTCATGCTCTCCCGGGGCCGTGCACAGGGACAGACCAGCTCCGTCACACAGACTCCAGCAGGATTTTGACGAAAAATTGCTTCACACGCTCTTATCTTTTGACTTAATACCGCTTTTTATATTTCATTTAATGCTGTTTTGCCTTGTCGACGGTACTTTATAAAAAAAAAAAATTATAATAATTGATTTTATTTATACTGTAGAAATCAATAATCTAAGTGCGGCGGATCCGTAAACCACGTAATAAAATAACTGTGGCCTAACACAGAATATCTAGATAAATTATCAATAAAACATTAATGAATAAGAATAAACACACAAAGAGGTCCTAATCTCAAATGATGAATACTTGATACTAAGGCAAAATACCAATGAGAGCCTTTTAAATAAACAAAAGGCAGTGCCGTTCTCTTTTTACGTTCTACTTCAGAGTATAATTGAACGTTCTGTATCCTTCTCCTGTAATGAACCTTGATACTGAATGATGCACTGTATTCTACAGTAGAATACATTAATATATAATATCACCATAATCCGGCACTGAGAGAAATATAGTCTGGATGGTTTCTACAATTAGAGGAATCAACTTTGAATTCTGGTTTTAAAGGCGCAATGGACGATTTTTCGGCGATTTGAGAACGCAGGTGGAAGTGCACATGCCACTCCCCCGTGTGGACTGATACAACACACATGTGCGTTTGTTTATTAGCGCGACGGAGCGCATCGCATCTCTCGTCTCCCGTAGATTTCTGTCCACTTCTGCGTCAGCTCGAACTGTCTTTCTCCGTCTTCATTTTGCCCCGTACACTGAGGGAACTATATTATGATAGATCCATGCGCTTAGGCACGCGGAAACGTGGGGACGACCGGACGCGGCTGCAGGTGAGCGATAGGTGCGTTTTATGATTGATACGTGGCAGGACAAATGATTTATCCACGCCACGAGGAAATATGATAAAAAATTTGCTGAAAAAAATCGTCCATTCCACCTTTAAGATTGTACGTGTTTGCTGAAAGAAAGTATTTGCAGAAGGGTACTTATTCAAGCCTATTACCATCTATTACCATCGGCCCTCAGAATAGATACTTTTGACTAATTAGAGAGCAGCATACACTTTGTTCAATCCAGTTCAATCTTTTGAAAATCCACTTGAATTTTCAAATCTCCCCTTCAGAGGCAACGGCAAAATACATTTTTTATGTGATTTAATCACAGCAGAAGGCGTCCTAGTATACAGAATCGTATCATCTGCATTCTAGTGAATGCCACTGTGTTTAAGATTATGACCAACTGAGTTTATGTCAATTGTAAATAGAAGTGGTGTAAGGCCAGTGTTTTTCTCACTGGTAGATTAACTTAAAGGATGTGGGGTGGGTGTGGTTTTGGCTTGGACTCCCATTCACTGAACTCGTGTTTGAACGAGGAAATGAAGAATACGCGTCTTGACCGATTATATCAGAATCATTTTGTCGTTGCCATTTAAGTAGCACAAGCCCTCCTCATGTGGACATGTCCAGCTCGTCTGTGGAGTCATGTGGACATGTCCAGCTCGTCTGTGGAGTCATGTGGACATGTCCAGCTCGTCTGTGGAGTCATGTGCACATGTCCAGCTCGTCTGTGGAGTCATGTGGACATGTCCAGCTCGTCTGTGGAGTCATGTGGACATGTCCAGCTCGTCTGTGGAATCATGTGGACATGTCCAGCTCGTCTGTGGAGTCATGTGCACATGTCCAGCTCGTCTGTGGAGTCATGTGGACATGTCCAGCTCGTTTGTGGAGTCATGTGGACATGTCCAGCTCGTCTGTGGAGTCATGTGCACATGTCCAGCTCGTCTGTGGAGTCATGTGGACATGTCCAGCTCGTCTGTGGAGTCATGTGGACATGTCCAGCTCGTCTGTGGAGTCATGTGGACATGTCCAGCTCGTCTGTGGAGTCATGTGGACATGTCCAGCTCGTCTGTGGAGTCATGTGGACATGTCCAGCTCGTCTGTGGAGTCATGTGCACATGTCCAGCTCGTCTGTGGAGTCATGTGGACATGTCCAGCTCGTCTGTGGAATCATGTGGACATGTCCAGCTCGTCTGTGGAGTCATGTGCACATGTCCAGCTCGTCTGTGGAGTCATGTGGACATGTCCAGCTCGTCTGTGGAGTCATGTGCACATGTCCAGCTCGTCTGTGGAGTCATGTGGACATGTCCAGCTCGTCTGTGGAGTCATGTGGACATGTCCAGCTCGTCTGTGGAGTCATGTGGACATGTCCAGCTCGTCTGTGGAGTCATGTGGACATGTCCAGCTCGTCTGTGGAGTCATGTGGTGCTATTTGTCCCGATGATCTGAGCTGCGCGTCCACGACTCGAGCGTGTGAAAGATTCCTACGCCACAGCGTTGGACCGAATCACTGTGGCCAAATTCAAGCTGCTCAATAAGACATTTTCATTCATTGCACACTTTGTGTTCCTGTCAAGACTCAATAAAGTTTGTCAAACTGACTTGTTTGGTCACAGGATGATTCATTTTCTGAGAAGCTGTCAGTCTGGGACTACTTTCTGTCTGATCACTGCGTGTTTCACCTTCCATTAAACAGTTTATGACATTGCCATGGCAGCGGTCCATCTCTGAAACCTATGGAAGGAATGTTTACTTTAAAAACAAAGTACACTGGATGTAAGGGTGTTAAACATGAATACAGGTCATATCATAGTACTCCACATTAAAGGTGAAGTTCATTCATACACCAGGCTTAGGGTTAATCACTTTTTGTGGTCTACTTTATTGTGGAGTTGGCCTTTAATTAAACATTTAACTAAAAATAATGTGAACAGGCTGCACAACAGTGGTGCATCTATTATCTTACATCATTGACATTTTGCTGGAGCCATCTTTTTTGTACATCGCTTAATATATTAAGTTTAAAAAAGGCAAGTTATTCAGGCCTGCTTACAGCCACCACTAATTCTGCCTGACCATGTGTAAACCAGCAGACACTCTTATTGACCAGTTACACAGGTGCACGTTTAAATTCACCTACCAGTCTCAGGCGTTGGGTCCGACCCTGCCACACCTCTGTCAATGCCACCACAGACATTGTTGATTCGGCCCTCAGAGGCGACTGTCGTGATTTTGGGCCTTCCAAAAATAAATTGAATTGAATGCCATGCTGTCCAGCACCATGGCATTTGCCTCGCGGCTAAACAGCGTGAGGTACGCATTAATGACCTGAAAGTGTTAGCAGTAATCCAGTCACCATTAACTTAAAAGACCAAAGCACTGCATACCACACCTCACTTTCCAGCTGCTTGTTTGGCCTCAAATTGACAAAATCACTTGTGAACAACTTATAGGGCCCGATTTTGGACCAGAACAAATGGCCTGGCTCCACCCCGGCTCACACTTGTTGAAGGACTTGCATGACAAATCTACATTCAGATTTCACTTCCAAATACATGTATTATACTTACACCTTGCCTGGTCAGCTGCTGGCACAGTGCCTTCTGGTGGATCCTGCAGCTCCTTCACCAGCACTGGTGTCGCCACAGCCAGGCAAGGTTGTTCAGGCTTGAATTTTTTGGGCACTCGCGGCTTTGGGGCAATATAGTGCTTTAAATGAGCCAAGCTATTTTTTTTTATTTCTTTGCCATCTCTGGCTAAGTCAAGATTTTGCCCTCAGTTTTTGTTATTTTGAGGGGCCCCAGTATGTCAGACTCCATTTTCTCCCCCTTCCTTTGCTCCTGCCGAATATTTTTAAGTAGGACCTCATCCCCCGGGTTGAAATTGTCTTCCTCACCATCCCTCAACCGTTTTTTTAGCAGTCCTCTGTTGGCTCTTTTTCTAGTTTGCCTTTGCCTCTTTATGCGCCTTTTGTTGGTGCTTAAGCCCTTCAAAAACCTCCAAGTTTAACCAGGGCATGAAACACGGTCCTCACTGACCTACAAACATAAATAAGCTTATTACATGTAAACAAAAATAATCTATTTTCAGCACAATTGTACTTACATTATATAGATCTGGGACTTGTTTGTACGTGAGGCTTGATATCCGTCCTATTAGCTTGCATTAGCGTGCACAACGCAAACAAATACTCATCCCAAGTGTTGGGTTTCAGTTTTACAACTTTGTTGAGACAGCTAACACAGACGAGTTCAGACAATGCACATAAACATGTTATCTTAATTCTGACATTTGCTCACCCTCGAAATGTCCCATTCATTATTTCGACCAGTCCATTTATCTGAGGGTGGTAGGGCGAGCAAAAGCTGCGCTTTATTCCCAGCCTTGCACACAGCTCTGTATTTAGTTAAGCAGCAAGTCAATACACAAGACTCATTTGACATCCCCAAACATGCATTTACCTTATTACGGAATTCTGTCCTCTGGTTGGTGAGGGTCCTCTGTGGGGCCCCACACAAAATGCAAAATGCACTTTGCCACCTCCTCTGCCGTTTTGAGGGGGTATGCCTCTGGCCACTTGGTGAAATAATCTATCATCACACAGATTTAATGGTGGCCAGGGGCTGTAGGGCAGAGTTTCCCCACGAGGTCCACACTGACCAATTCCAACGGCTCAGCAAACTATTTAGACATAAAGGAATTAAGTTATTACAATAATGGAAACAATATTGATAATGATGGAAATCACATTACTTCTATTGGAAGGTACGGCTGTTTTTGCTTGAGATTGACATTCTGGACACTCACGTATCTGCAATGACATTCACAAGTTTGGACACAGGAAACAAAGTTAAAAACAATCATCACTTACCAATGCTTTGATGTCATCTTGCAGGCCAGGCCAATAGAAGCGGCCAATGATTGCCCTGTGAGTTTTTCCCACCCACAGTGTCCCCCAATCTGGCTGGCATGGAATTCTTCAAATAGGTTGCTGGCTTCCTCAGGACTGCAGACAACCTTGGCCAAGTGGACCTTGTCTTTTCGCCGCCTGCAGATATAATTCAGCTCTCCATCTAGCATGTACAAGGCAAATAGGGGATAAGTGCTTGGTCATCAAGTTCTAGCAGTGTATCCATTTAAAGACAAGCAAACTCACCCTTCAGCACATAGTTCTGGCCCGCTGTCGGATAGAGTCCTTCAGTAGCTGAGGGAAGCCACCCATCAGCCAAGAATTGGAATAACTGCCTAACTTTGGTAGGTACCACTGCTCATTGGTTAAATCCCTGCACCTGTTGAGCGACAACCTCCTACACCGGGTGAAGTGTCATATTGTCAGTGTCGGGCCCTATAAATTATTCACAAGTGATTTTGTCAATTTGGGGCCAAACAAGCAGCTGGAAAGTGAGTGCTTTGGTCTTTTAAGTTAATTGTGACTGGGTTACTGTTAACACTTTCAGGTCCTTAAAGGTCCCATATCATGCAAAATCGACTTTTCAGAGCTTTTAACCTTCTGACAGTGCAATGGGTGCCTCATATATGCCCAAAGTGTTTTTTTTATTGATTCCTCCAGTTTTTAGCAAGAGTACAATCCTTTTCCTCGGATGAACAGATGGACGGGGCCTACCTCAGCAATGCGTCATCAGTGTTGAGTGCCGCGACACTCTTCCCTGTTTCAGCCCATCCTCCTGGAAGCACTCTGTACCTGGAACACGGTGGAGGCAGATTGCTCTTCGAAAGGGTGGGGGCGAATCTCAAACTAATCCGTCTGCATTTCCGGGTTTGTGAGCGGGGTCCAGGGTTCCTGCTAAATTAATTCTAACAACCAAAAGTAGTACTTTTTACAGTCAAATAGAAAAATATTCTGCTCTCAAACATTTTGATGTTATACAGACGTTTTTTTCCCAAGCCTCATTAACAGTCAAAACTACATTAAATGCAAAATGTTGAATGTTTCCCTTCTTTGTCACATTGTCTGTGGCCCTCTATAGCGGCTTCAACGAAAGCGGTTTGGACATCCCTGGGGTAACGGCAATAGATGGCCCAGCATCATCAACATTTCAGTCAACAAAATATCACAAATATCTATTTTTTGTCAGATTAATTTAATCTTTAATCAGTTTATTTGGTAAAGAGGGTATAGAAGGATTCAACCATTGGCCAATATTTTGCAGAATTGCACTGTGGTTCAGTGAAAATATTGATGTAATAAGATGTTTTGTCATATTTATTGTGTTTGTGACAAAACTGCTGCCAATCTGCTGCTGCTTTGGTTGCCTTGACCTCTGCTCAGGCTTTGTCACGCTCTCGAGATAATGCAGCGATGTCTGGACTGAACCAGGGATTATTCTTTTTGACCCTGACTCTTTACATCAGCCCCTCTTCAGTCAGCACGGTTATGCGTTCTTTTTTATGGTAAAATACTTGAGGGGCTTTCAATTAAAGAAGGGAAAACTGAATAGCCTATTTGAGATATTTGATATATGTGTGTTTAAGCAGCCGAAATCCTGGCCAGGCAGCTGAAGCCGAGGGGCAGAGAAACAGTCTGGAATCAAGTTGAATGCTTTATTTTTTTGTGAATAACATTGTATTGTGAGTTTACATTTGCCATCACATCACCGACCCACCCACCTGCCATCAAAGCCATCATCACCCATGGTCCATTTCAGCACGAAAGCGTCCATACTCCAGTGCAGCATTCTCCATTATATATAAACAAAGTAAATTAGAATAGATCAAAGCCCCTGCAAGGCTCAATTTTCTGTTGCTGGTTCAGTGTTTTTCCATCCTTTTGTAATCAGGCACATCAAATAACCACTCTCCATGTTCTCATCTCCAATAATATTCTGTTAAAAAGATGTACAAAGTATATTTTTGACCCACTCTTGAGTTGACAGTGCTCCTTCACTTTTCCAATGTTTGACAATGATTTGTCTTGAAATCATGGCACTAGTTTGGGTCCAGTTTTGATCTGTTGTCGTCTTCCAAGATTATTAGTCTAGTTGACTGGTTTCATTCTGAGTTAGGTTTGGTCTTGGTTTAGTCCTTGTTTAATTCTGCTTTAGACCTGGTTATGATTCTGGGTTAATTTTGGTTCAAACCTGGTTGGTCCTAGTCCAGGCCTAGTTAAATTTTGGTTCAGTCCTGGATAGGCAGTTTTGCAAAGCAGTGTTGGTAAAGCAATCCATCAGTAGTTATGGTATTGCAGGGTTCAGATTAAGGATTTTCACTTGTATAGCAGTCCTGCTTACAGGCACTGCTATACAAGTGCTTGTATAGCAGTGCCTGCCCACTGCTCAGCCAAAACTAAAAAAGGTTGAACGCTGACGTCACTTCCGGTGAGTGTATCGCGTTTTCAGAGCTGTTCGTTCTTAGAGCTTTTTATCGATTAATCCACAAATTATACACACTATTTACGCATCATATACACAGAAGTGAAAGTTTGATTGCTCCGCAAACAACCCGGAGCCTCATACCGTTCACATTTCTGTATTTCGTGGATTAAAAGCCCTCCTCACTCTTTAGCTCCAGCCTGAACTAGCCTAGCGTAGCCTAGCCGCTAGCGTCATGGCTGGATCTACCTTTACCTGTTTGAGCTGTCATATGTCGAGTCAGAACCCTGGCTCCTTCTCTGATGATAGGTGCGTGAAGTGCAGTGTAGTGGTATTTTTGGAGGCCGGGGTTACGGAGTTAGAAGCGCGGATCTGCTGTTTAGAGGAGCTAAAGTCCAGCTACAGTCAGGTATTAGCTCGAGGGCTACCGGACCGCGCTACAGGGCGTAGCATTAGCATTAGCAGTAGCAGTAAGCACGAGCTCAGCCCCTCAGCGTCTCCCGTGCAGCCGGGACTAGACCAGGAACAGAATAGGGACCATTTTGTGACAGTTCGGAGGGGACAAGGCGCTAAACGCCGAACCTCAGAGCGCCGTGAGCTTCACGTCTATAATAGGTTTTCTCCCCTCAGCGAACACACGCCCGTTGAACACACTAGAGAAACTCTTGTAATCAGGAGTTCTATTGTTAGAGACGTGAAGCTGCCAGCTGCTAGCGTTAGGTGTTACCCGGGGGCCAGAATGGGTGACATCGAAGGAAATCTTACAATCTTAGAGCAGAGTAGGGACTGTCTCCGTCGAGTGGTGATCCACGCAGGCGGTAACGACGCCCGGCGGAGACAATCAGAAGTGCTCAAAGTTCAAGTAGCCGTGGTGTGTGAATTAGCGAAGTCGATGTCAGACACTGTAATATTTTCTGGTCCCCTGCCCAATCGGATCAATGCTGAATTGTACAGCCGTCTTTCAGCATTCAACAGCTGGTTATCCAGATGGTGCCCTCAAAACAACGTTGTCTTTATTGATAACTGGAGTGCGTTTTGGGGAAAGCCCGGGCTCATACGCAGGGATGGCATCCATCCGACTTCGGAGGGTACATCCCTATTAGTTCATAATTTGACCGATAGTCTTAGTCGTGTTAAGTGACCATCTAGGGAGGAGCCCCGGGCGCAGAGCAGCAGTTTAAGACGCTCCTTTGTCGCTGAACTCTCGCCCGCTCTGTCACATTAGGCCATAGACTGTAGCCTGTATCGTTCAAGTTCGCTACACTTGTCACAAGACTAAAAAAATACTTCAAATATAAAATTATCATTGTACCATTAGCTCATGACAAAAAGTTCTCCACTCGGATCGCGCCAGTTTTTTTACGGCGATAACTTAAATGCGGAACTATATTCTCAGCCTGATAGCGCAATATCCCTACGCCTGAATCATTCCGCCTCTGAATCAGCCAATCAGGTGAGAGTTACAACAACAACATCAAACATGGCTGCTCCCGTGGAGCGGCATGTTGTCTCTCGAGCCGATAGAAAACACTATGAAAATATGGATTACACCTGCATCACACACATTTCATCGGTAGAAAAAGAACAAACACAGCCACAGACTGTTGTCCGCTGGAGGAAGCTGATGACTTGTGCTCGGAAGTGAATAGAAATCGATGGAATAGACCGCGCGTTAGCGGCAGCTGTTTGTGTACACAACGATGACTTCGCCAAACAAAACTATCCTACGTCTTCTGTGGCTTCTTCGGACGGAAATCTTTCTCATTTTCTGGAAAGTAACAAGCCAGGCTTTCACCCTACATGCTATAGACGTTTCACCCTACATGCTATAGACGTTTCACCCTACATGCTATAGACTTTTCACCCTACATGCTATAGACGTTTCACCCTACATGCTATAGACGTTTCACCCTACATGCTATAGACGTTTCACCCTACATGCTATAGACGTTTCACCCTACATGCTATAGAAAAGCAAAACAGTCGGTATGTGGGCAGCATGGCGAGGGTGAGAAGGTGAATCTACCACATCAACTCTGCCACCTTCTCCCAAACGACTGAGATCTACCACAGATGTAAAGACAAAATCATCTAAAAAGTCAAGCGATGTACTTCCTGCAGTTTGCATCATTTGCAGAAGGTTGATCGCTGTATCAAAGAGGCTCACAAGACAAAGAAAGATAAATTGGTCCAAGCTGAAACTTTAACTGCTGGTGAGTAGATTATATATTGATTCTTGCATGTGTGTTTTCTCTTGCTCGTGGTAAATAGGACTAATCACAGTGAAATAAGTTGGCCAAAATATACATAGATAAGATAAGATAAGATAATCCTTTATTGTCCCACATGGGGACATTTCATTGATGCAACGCAGGAAGATCCAGAGGTAGATACAGAAGAAAAGAACAGATCTCTATAGGAATATGTGCCTAGTTTATTACATGTAGGTGTAGATGTAATGTACGTAAGACTGTATGATGATGTGAGTTGAATAAAAAGGCAATACAACTTTTGCGATTGTTTACTGATTGTGCTCACCCTTGATTGAAATTCTTTTGCTTCTCCTTTACTGGGAAGTTTGGTCAAAGCAGCTGAATCAAGAGCAGATGAATCCATCCTGATGTGTACCAGAGGTAAAGATTGTGTTGCCATTGAAGGCACCTCTATCACAAGAGGTGTTACAAAGAATACTCAAGCTTTCCGACAAAGAAGACAAGTGATGAAAGGTAACATTTTGGTAATCAAATAAAATATATATATTTCCATATATTTAGATAAATTCATAATTTAATTGAAAATGATTGTAATGACTACACGATAATTTTAAAGACGTTTGAATCAAAGCAAATTTCTGTTTGTAGTGAGCTAGTATATTTCAATCACTGACCAATCACTGCATTTCCTTGCTTTATACAGGTGACCTAAAGTCTGGGAGTATGGCGATGCATATACAGTATTCTGTGACACTGTCATCCGGGCACGACTGATTGAAAATTAGGAAATCCTCAGAATGAAGAAGCTCTTGTCCCTGTTCCAGAAATTCATCAAAAAACACCCTGGTCATGGAAGTTACCGGTAATTAAATTATTCTTATTGTTTATGAAAGAAAACAATAGAAGATCAGATAAACATCACAGCTATGTTTATTCATGAAATCTCATTCAAGATCAAACCAATCCAGTTAGCTACAGGAGTCTACATATTTCCATTCATTTTGTTTATTTATACAGGGAAAACCCAGTGAGAAAAGTGGTTACCCTGTTAAAACACAACACAAAATAAACAACAAACATAGGATACTAAAACACAAATAAAATAATAATTCTATAACTAAAACACAAATAAAATAGTAATCTATCAATACTTATGAATTTCTATTCCTTGTCTAATTTTTACAGATCCGATCTTCTGAAGAAGAGATTACAGCGAGACTTCCCACAGCTGAATATTCACAAACCACCAAGAAGAAACCTGAGTGAAATGGTTTCCACGGAGACGACAGGACTTCTCCACCAGGATTTTTCAACTGAAACTGATATGTCAGTTTCTGAGATGTCATGTAGTGATGGAGAAATGGAGCCAGAAAGTGGTAAAGATGCAGCACTGCGAGAGCTCTCAAGGACAGTTTACAGTGCAGGTGTATTACTGAAACAAGCGGTCAAGAGTGCCCCTAGTATGGATGAAACAAGCGGTCAAAAGTGCCCCTCGTATCACTGAAACAAGCGGTCAAAAGTGCCCCTAGTATGGATGAAACAAGCGGTCAAGAGTGCCCCTAGTATCACTGAAACAAGCGGTCAAAAGTGCCCCTCGTATCACTGAAACAAGCGGTCAAAAGTGCCCCTAGTATGGATGAAACAAGCGGTCAAGAGTGCCCCTAGTATCACTGAAACAAGCGGTCAAAAGTGCCCCTAGTATCACTGAAACAAGCGGTCAAGAGTGCCCCTAGTATGGATGAAACAAGCGGTCAAGAGTGCCCCTAGTATGGATGAAACAAGCGGTCAAGAGTGCCCCTAGTATGGATGAAACAAGCGGTCAAAAGTGCCCCTCGTATCACTGAAACAAGCGGTCAAAAGTGCCCCTAGTATGGATGAAACAAGCGGTCAAGAGTGCCCCTAGTATCACTGAAACAAGCGGTCAAAAGTGCCCCTCGTATCACTGAAACAAGCGGTCAAAAGTGCCCCTAGTATGGATGAAACAAGCGGTCAAGAGTGCCCCTAGTATCACTGAAACAAGCGGTCAAAAGTGCCCCTAGTATCACTGAAACAAGCGGTCAAAAGTGCCCCTAGTATGGATGAAACAAGCGGTCAAAAGTGCCCCTAGGATGGATGAAACAAGCGGTCAAGAGTGCCCCTAGTATCACTGAAACAAGCGGTCAAAAGTGCCCCTAGTATGGATGAAACAAGCGGTCAAGAGTGCCCCTAGTATCACTGAAACAAGCGGTCAAAAGTGCCCCTCGTATCACTGAAACAAGCGGTCAAAAGTGCCCCTAGTATGGATGAAACAAGCGGTCAAGAGTGCCCCTAGTATCACTGAAACAAGCGGTCAAAAGTGCCCCTAGTATCACTGAAACAAGCGGTCAAAAGTGCCCCTAGTATGGATGAAACAAGCGGTCAAAAGTGCCCCTAGGATGGATGAAACAAGCGGTCAAGAGTGCCCCTAGTATCACTGAAACAAGCGGTCAAAAGTGCCCCTAGTATGGATGAAACAAGCGGTCAAAAGTGCCCCTAGTATGGATGAAACAAGCGGTCAAAAGTGCCCCTAGTATGGATGAAACAAGCGGTCAAAAGTGCCCCTAGTATGGATGTAAATTGGCCTCCTACATCAGAGGATCTAAATGTTTCCTCTGCCAGAAAGATTGTGCCAATTGAACTTTATAATTTACTAGCTTGGTGTGTAGGTGCTAGTGATAAATTGACATTGTCTAACATGGTAAATGTATCCGAGGAGGTTGATCTTTGTTTACTGTCAATTTGCCAAGATATATATTTGTCCTCAAAAGGTAAAAATCAAACCAGTCCAATGTCATGGCCTCATGTTAATGTTGTACTTACACATTTTGACATCAATCATACTTATATCATTCCTCTGTTTGTTTGTATATCCTATTCTGCAGAAAGTTTGCCTTATACTAGATCGAAAGATACACATGTTAATTAGCCTGTTTATCACGATGTAAATACTGCTTTTATGATTGTAATTATTCATATTGTTCATATTGTAAATACATTACATAAAATTATATCCGTTCTATAGAATAAAACTTTTACCAATAGCCTATGTTTTCTTTCTTCAAATGGGCAACTGGTGTTGAAAGGGTTAAAATACTACTTTTAGATTATGTTTTTATAGTGTAGTATGAATCAAGACTAGAGAATTTGTAATTGTTGAAGCATTCAGTTGAATACTAAATGTGGAGTAAGAGTTTTCAAGTGCGTAACGATAACATGCAAAATTGTTAAAACTGTTTTTTTAACTTACATTTGCACATAAACTAAAGCACCCAGAGTCTCACCACTTTACATCCTTCAAGAAAGTAGTTATGTCTCTGAGAATCAGAATTTCTGAAGTAATCAATCAAAGAATGAAAAAAATAAGAAGGTATGAAGATGGGTGTACACCCCAATTTGTCACATATTTGGGTAAACTGGCAACTTCAACACCTATTTTCTCAAATACTGGCAGAAATCATGCGGAGAACTTTTTCCCCCAGCTCAAGTACATCTTTGAGATTGGAAAACCACTTTTGAAAAGTAGTCTTGATGTGGTGGAGCGAAATTCATTTTCTAGCCACATTCTGAGTTACAGCCTATGGCCTATCTATAGCATGTAGGGTGAAACGTCTATAGCATGTAGGGTGAAACGTCTATAGCATGTAGGGTGAAACGTCTATAGCATGTAGGGTGAAACGTCTATAGCATGTAGGGTGAAACGTCTATAGCATGTAGGGTGAAACGTCTATAGCATGTAGGGTGAAAAGTCTATAGCATGTAGGGTGAAACGTCTATAGAATGTAGGGTGAAACGTCTATAGCATGTAGGGTGAAAAGTCTATAGCATGTAGGGTGAAACGTCTATAGCATGTAGGGTGAAACGTCTATAGCATGTAGGGTGAAAGCCTGGCTTGTTACTTTCCAGAAAATGAGAAAGATTTCCGTCCGAAGAAGCCACAGAAGACGTAGGATAGTTTTGTTTGGCGAAGTCATCGTTGTGTACACAAACAGCTGCCGCTAACGCGCGGTCTATTCCATCGATTTCTATTCACTTCCGAGCACAAGTCACCAGCTTCCTCCAGCGGACAACAGTCTGTGGCTGTGTTTGTTCTTTTTCTACCGATGAAATGTGTGTGATGCAGGTGTAATCCATATTTTCATAGTGTTTTCTATCGGCTCGAGAGACAACATGCCGCTCCACGGGAGCAGCCATGTTTGATGTTGTTGTAGTAATCTCTCCCCTGATTGGCTGATTCAGAGGCGGAATGATTCAGGCGTAGGGATATTGCGCTATCAGGCTGAGAATATAGTTCCGCATTTAAGTTATCGCCGTAAAAAAACTGGCGCGATCCGAGTGGAGAACTTTTTGTCATGAGCTAATGGTACAATGATAATTTTATATTTGAAGTAATTTTTTAGTCTTGTGACAAGTGTAGCGAACTTGAACGATACAGGCTACAGCCTATGGCCTAAGTGTGATTCGCTGCGCCCAAAATACGCATCTGATTGTTAAAAACAAGGTTGTAGTTACTTGGCAGTATAAATATGAGTGTTTGGCATGTGAATGATCTGCAAAGACTTTTGCGTTTAGGAGCTATTGACTGTCCGAATCTGTGACGCTAACTTTACCGCACGTGGCTCCTCCCACTTTCAGACTTGATCTGAGACAGCAGCGGGACTCGTCATGTCCACACAGCGTCCTACATGTGTCATGTCCACACAGCGTCCTACATGTGTCATGTCCACATAGCGTCCAACATGTGTCATGTCCACACAGCGTCCTACATGGGTCATGTCCACACAGCGTCCTACATGTGTCATGTCCACACAGCGTCCTACATGTGTCATGTCCACACAGCGTCCAACATGTGTCATGTCCACACAGCGTCCTACATGTGTCATGTCCACACAGCGTCCTACATGTGTCATGTCCACACAGCGTCCAACATGTGTCATGTCCACACAGCGTCCTACATGTGTCATGTCCACACAGCGTCCTACATGTGTCATGTCCACACAGCGTCCTACATGTGTCATGTCCACACAGCGTCCTACATGTGTCATAACAACACAGCGTCCTACATGTGTCATGTCCACACAGCGTCCTACATGTGTCATGTCCACACAGCGTCCTACATGTGTCATGACAACACAGCGTCCTACATGTGTCATGTCCACACAGCGTCCTACATGTGTCATGTCCACACAGCGTCCTCCATGTGTCATGTCCACACAGCGTCCTACATGTGTCATGTCAAAACAGCGTCCTACATGTGTCATGTCCACACAGCGTCCTCCATGTGTCATGTCCACACAGCGTCCTACATGTGTCATGTCCACACAGCGTCCTACATGTGTCATGACAACACAGCGTCCTACATGTGTCATGTCCACACAGCGTCCTACATGTGTCATGTCCACACAGCGTCCTACATGTGTCATGTCCACACAGCGTCCTACATGTGTCATGACAACACAGCGTCCTACATGTGTCATGTCCACACAGCGTCCTACATGTGTCATGTCCACACAGCGTCCTACATGTGTCATGACAACACAGCGTCCTACATGTGTCATGTCCACACAGCGTCCTACATGTGTCATGTCCACACAGCGTCCTACATGTGTCATGTCCACACAGCGTCCAACATGTGTCATGTCCACACAGCGTCCTACATGTGTCATGTCCACACAGCGTCCTACATGTGTCATGTCAACACAGCGTCCTACATGTGTCATGTCCACACAGCGTCCTACATGTGTCATGTCCACACAGCGTCCTACATGTGTCACGACAACACAGCGTCCTACATGTGTCATAACAACACAGCGTCCTACATGTGTCATGTCCACACAGCGTCCTACATGTGTCATGACAACACAGCGTCCTACATGTGTCATGTCCACACAGCGTCCTACATGTGTCATGTCCACACAGCGTCCTACATGTGTCATGACAACACAGCGTCCTACATGTGTCATGTCCACACAGCGTCCTACATGTGTCATGTCCACACAGCGTCCTACATGTGTCATGACAACACAGCGTCCTACATGTGTCATGTCCACACAGCGTCCTACATGTGTCATGTCAACACAGCGTCCTACATGTGTCATCACAACACAGCGTCCTACATGTGTCATGTCCACACAGCGTCCTACATGTGTCATGATGTTATTGACGATCGATTGACGAGTGATCAGTGTTTTTAGGCGCTTTGGTTACACAATTGAACACACATTTTTTTATCGCAAAAGCTGACGAATGCATCGCATTTGAGAGAAATTGCGTCGCATTTTGCGATGCGATACCGCTTATTCTGAACCCTGTATCGTATTATGGTATTTCAATATACACATTTTTTAAACAGTGTTGGATATTTTGTGCGACCCAAAATGTAGTTACAGTAGTGGAGTGTTGTGCCCAGAGGACTTGGCCCTCCAAAAAAATAAATTGAATAGTACTGGTCTAGGACTAAATGGGATTTTAGTAACTGACACATCATGCTAGATTAACTTTTTTTAACCATGTTCTAACATTGTTCCGTCATCAAAAACATTCCTGGAGTAGCATTTAGCTTCATTCACACTAATTTGATGAATCCTGGTTAGAAAATCCTCTCTCCCATAAGAGTGTTTACATAACATTAGTATTATTTAGTCTTATGCTAGCTATTTTTACTTTACTTTATTTTATTATAATTATAATTTTATTTTTATCTTTTTTTCCCCCCCCCGATTAAGATATGAGAGTTTTGTTAATAAGATTTTTTTTGTTTTGTTTATAAGAGTTCTTCTATTAAGAGTGTTTTTTTCAAACTGTCTATAAGTTATCTGTCCTTTCCCCCTGTATCTACTGCGTTGTAACACCGAAATCTCCCCATGTGTGGACAATAAAGGAATATCTTATCTTATCTTACCTCCTGTGACAGTCAAAAACAGTCGTTCAGAATCTCTGTGATAACTGACACAGTTCTGATATGGCTCTGAGAATCTTCTCTGCCGTTTTCTATGTCCATAAATCATCTCCAGACTTGTTCTGTGAATTTGTTCTGTGAGTGTTGGCGCTATGTACTGGCTGCAAGGGGGAATTACTGTTAGCCCTTTGGGAAATGGGCAAAAATGCTAATTTAATTTTGTTTATTTTTTAGTTCTAAGTCATGATATTCCAAACCAAAGGTACTCAACAGCATGTTTAAATGCTTATTACAATAAAAATAAGGCAGAATATTTGTCCTTTAAAATTGTATGTATACTTCCCCCTGATTACACCGCCAACAATTCGATGATTCCTTCTGCCCAAATCGAAATAAACTGAAAGAGTTACAATAACACTGCAATATTTCAATTGTATGAGGCACACTCTGGAGAAGAAGAAAATGTCAAGAGATGCCCATCTTTTAGAACATCCTCTTCCAGTGTTGTGAGATTCAGGTCATTTTCCAACAGCATCCTTATGACATTACAAGAGGTGTCACTTTAGACCTCCATTAACATTGAGTAATATGCAGGATCCTCATGTCCTTTTTTTGCATCTCAAAATAATGGTTTCAAAAAAAATGACAGGTGCTGACTTGAGAGACTAAAATACTCTTAACACCAAGAGACGAATTTGTATTGGAAGAAATTGTGAATGGAAATGTGAAAGTTTTTCTTGAAATTATTTTAGTATGTCATTGTGGAACAAATCCTCTAAGGTAAGGATTCCTTTCATGCCGCCACTCCCATAAGTTTGGATTTAATCAAATACTAGTTACGGCCGAGGTAAACGTTAAACCTCAATCTCAAGCTTGATTTTACGATGTGATTTGATAGGATGTTGTTTTCCCATAGTGTTATTTTTATTTTTAAGAGTTTTTTTTGTCATATGCACAGCTAAGTGTTTTTCTAAAAGTTATCTGTTTTTTATTATTATACTTCTGTACCTAATTTGTGTTGCAACATTGGAATTTTCCCATTGTGGGACAAATAAAGGTTATCTTATCTTTTTAATTTGTAGGTCAAACTTTGTAGTGGAAATATGAGATTTAAGACAGCTTTTTCCATTTCAAACCAGGCCAGTGACCAGTGAGCCAGGTGTCTTAAGCAGAATGCTTCGTAGGAACGCCAAGCCCGCCCTTATCCAATGACATGTATGATTTATTCAAATATATTCTTGGGTGTTTCCAATTCCAAATAAAGATTTTAATTAGTTAATCAAAGTGATTGAAATATGACAAGGAAACCTCTAGAGGAAGATAATTACTTAGTTTATGTTTTAGTAATACTAAAGCAATTAAAACAACGTGTTCACAATATGTTCTAAAATTAGATAGCCCATCTGAATATAACAATCACTTGTGAATGCCACCAAACTGTACCTCTGAAGTCTTTCTCCATTCTTATGGCTGTGGCCAGTGGCTCAATCACTGAAGAGAACAAGGGAGGTAAAAGAGGCACTGGACAAGAGGAACCTTTAAGTTCAGAAATCTAATTATTTGTCTGTACAGCAGCCAGGGGGCCAAAATCATGAGAGACAGATGGAGAGGGACGAGACTGAGAAAGACGAGGGGGACAATTAAATGGAAAGAGGAGAGACACAGAGAGAGGAGAAGAAGAGGGGAGAGAAGAGACAGAGAAAAATGAAAAAGTGAATGTATGAGATGGATGCCATTTTGAGGCTTCTATCGATGAGGCTCCCGGGTCTAGTTCTTCTGTTTTATCTTCCAGACAGGGGTCTGGAAGGGGTCTGGAAGATAAAACAGGGGTCTGGAAGATAAAACAGAAGAACTAGGCCCGGGTTGGGAGGAAGGGGCATGAAGCCACGAACACAGGTGTGTGCGAGCTGGATGCTTAAATAGTATGACCGCCGGAAGGGACGTGAAAAAGGGGTGTGGTCCTGCTGCCGACCTTAAGATAACAAAACTTATCTTCATTTCACTAGCAAGAACCACAACCACAGGTTTGATGCAAAGTATTTATTAACAAACGAAAATAATGAAAACGTGGATGTATGGAGTTTGGGTTGAGCTACCGCTGTGATTGGTCGTGCTGTGTTTGAGGTGGAAAACTAAACAATCACTTGACGCCAGTTGGAGGTCCTTAATACAAGGATGCCGAGAAGGGTCATGGACGGACGTGGATGGGGTAAACTCTGAGCAGCAAAGAAAGCGAGAAGGAACATGGCTTCTTGAGTTTGGGTGATGTGAGGGTGCAGGAAGTTGGATCGAATGGTGTTGAGGCA
Source organism: Eucyclogobius newberryi (assembly GCF_026437365.1). Taxonomy (NCBI): domain Eukaryota; kingdom Metazoa; phylum Chordata; class Actinopteri; order Gobiiformes; family Gobiidae; genus Eucyclogobius; species Eucyclogobius newberryi. Next base: position 6,635,724 of record NW_027316056.1, read on the forward strand.
CCAAGAAGGAGATCTGACGTAAGAGGGAGTCTCCTGTGGATCGCCAGGCAACTCTGCCTTTGCAACCCTTTGATGACCATCATCGCTTGTGTGAGAACCGGATCGGGAAGAGCAGGTGAGCCAGCGAATCAAAGGCATGATGGAGAGAGCATTGCTTCTGCCTTTGTTGATAATAACAACTGCATTATTATCGGATTGGTTGGCCGAGCAACATGGAGGCCCACTCTTGCCCCCAAAGGAGAGTGGCAATCACGATGGGATAAATCTTGAATAAAGCGGAGGAAGACAGACCAGACTTGCGGATGAAATGGAGAAACTTGTTTGGCCAAGGGGCAGAGAACCATCTGCCATGGTAGTAACCCCCAAAACTGGCTGATGGTACAGCTTCTGTGCAAAGTTGGATGTCAACTGGAGCTGAAATGAGGTCTCGATAGAAGAGCGTAATGCCGTTCCAGTTTGAGAGAAGTAAGAGCCAGACTTGACTGACTCGCTGAGGATCACAACGCTGTGGAGGGATTGGATGGAAGACACTAATGTCAGGATATGTATTTGGAGATGAACGCTCCCTGGGGAATGATGTACATAGCGAAGTTGAGGTGACGGAGGAGGGACAGGAGCTGCTGTTTTGAGCATGAGATGGCGGCAAGGAAGTTACTGAGAAGGAGGGAGATCCGGTTCAACTTCTCTGACAGGAGGGAAGCTTGGAACTTAACAGTGTTGAGGGTGATGCCCAGGAACTCTAGAGAAGTAGAAGGACCCAGGGGGGTTCCGCTGTCGGAAGAAAACGTTTTTAAAAGTCACCAGATTGCATGCCAGAGAAGACGAGCTTGGCGAGACAAGCAGGAAGTCATCAAGAAGATGTACAAGGAATGGAACTTTGACTGTTTGAACTTGTTGAGAAGGATCCAGCAGAGGGCTTTGGACAAACAATTTGGGGCTGCTCTTGCATCTGAAGGTAAGTCTGACAGCAAAGTAATAAGCACCTTTCCAGCAGACACCAAAGTAACACCATAAGATCGGGTGGATAGAGAGCGCCTTGAACGCACTTGTAATGTCAGCCTTGGAAAGCCAGCCATTTTCCCATTTTATTGTTGGTAGGCATATGGTCTGAGATGGCTTTGAAATTATTTTGTATATTCTTGAGAGAAGTTTCTTTGGAGAAGCGATCAAGTCTGATATTGCAGGAGGGAGTCATGCTGCTATCCTACCAATTTTGGAGAGGGCAAGGTTGAGCCGTCGAAGTAAGTCTTCTTCTATTGTCTTCAGCAGTGGTGTGAAGTTGAGTGCTATCTCTGACAGCCTGGAGGAAATCTTGTTCCCTAAGTGATGTGATCATGGCATATAGGAATGGGTGATTGGTGGGATCCCATTTGGTTTTATGTAGTGGAAGGATGGATGATTTATTACAATTAATTGCATAATCTGAATTTTTTGACAAAGACTCAATTGTTTTGATTATTTCTTGAACAGATGTTTGAGGTTCTTGTATAAAGGAGTATATCATCTGCATATGGTGAGATTTATTATTATCCCTTTATTGTCCCCTGCACTACCTGGAGACTACCAGCCTCCACCTCCAGGTGAGTGGCACTGCCCAGTCCAACCCGTTCAGACAGCAGGACTGCCACTCCTGCACTCACGTTAAACCCATGGCTCATGAACATTGGCCCTGACCAGACCTTGCTCCAGCCTGCCTCATTGTCCCACATGCTGTGTGTCTCCTGTTGGAATGACACATGTGTTTCAGTTTCATTATCTCCGCTACTGCTACCTGCTTCACTTGGTCTCTGCCCCCCATTAATGTTAAGAGTTTCTATAATAATGGTCTCTATAGGAAGAAAGAGAAATGGAAAACAATAAATACAGAACACAAAGAAAAACACCCCAATGTGAAAAACACATTATTTCTGTTTATCAGCTTGTGATCCCTCTCTGTCCTTCTTCATCCTTCCTATCAGCGTAGCCAGCCTATACCTTTTCTTTTGACTTAGTTGATCTATGCCAACTTTCTTTTTAATTCTCTTGACAGAAATAATAAAATCATCTGCATCTTTGAAGAAATCTAGCACATTGACTGACTTGTTCCCATACGTGACATCCAAAAAGTCATTGATGTCCTCCGTCCCCTCCACTGCGCCCTCCGTTGCGCTCTGTGACGAGGGCGTACTAGGGGCTGTTGTTGCTCACTCTGCATTTCTGTGTTGTCGTTCATTTGTGACTCACTGGACGTCTCTGCCTCAGTGTGAGCCCCCGCAGCTCCAGAGGGCCCAGGCTCCTGCGCCGTCTCCAGGGTCTCACCTGGTGGAACCTCCGCCGCGCCCGCCTCCTGCTCTGAATACCAGGTTCGGGGTTCACAGTGGTGGCATGACGCGCGCTTGTGCCCTACAGCTCCACACTCGAAACACCTCATACTTCCTGAGCTCACATACAGCATTTAGTACCCGTTTTCAAACTTTACTGCAAAAGACAGCTCAAGTGCACCGCTGAATTAATTCAGATACATGAAACACTGACGAATAAACGACTGCACGTGCTGCAGCCTCACATATTTACAGCTAAGACGTTAATTTACTAAAACGGACCAACTCTCTCTCGATGCTCTCATTAGGTATAAACGGTAGAATGCCAGACACATCCTCACAGATGGCACAAACAATGGAGACCCCTACACAAACTCGTCCTCCAGCACAAGCCCACTTTCTACCGCGTCATGAACCAGGTGTACTACCGCGTCATGAACCAGGTGTACTACCACGTCATGAACCAGGTGTACTACCGCGTCATGAACCAGGTGTACTACCGCGTCATGAACCAGGTGTACTACTGCGTCATGAACCAGGTGTACTACCGCGTCATGAACCAGGTGTACTACCGCGTCATGAACCAGGTGTACCTCACGTAGAAAAGCGACCTCTGCTTTATTCATCCGTGAACCGTACACAATATTTCCGTGGCCCACCTGCTCCTCCAGGGCCAACAACAACGGTTCTATGGTAAACCGTGGGTCAGCCACTACTCTGATCCCTCACCTGAGAGGGATGCCATGCCATTACAATTCCTCAGACACTCGAAGAGACTGAGGTTGGTTACAATCCTCCGTTGTTAAGGATAATTAACTAACTATTGTGTACCAGCCTATAGTGGGTTTTTAGGTTCTTGAAGCTTCTAAGTTTTCTTGACAACCTTTAGCATGCCCTGCTTTTTAATGCCCAGATCCTCCAGAAGTAGTTGGTTCGGAGGGAACCATTTCCCCCTTGTTCCTATCGGGAATCATTTACAATCGACCTTGGTGACCATGAGCCATCTTCTCACCTGTCCATCAATACATTTGTATTGCCCACTTTATTTTCAGTCATCTTTTCGAGGGAGCTGGAGTCTCTTTTTATTGCCACATCAACCACTATGTATGTATATCTCTCCTCCAGTGACGTGCGGTGAGAACAATCTTGAGATTGAGTTTTCAATCTTGAAAACAAGAGAACATTTTTCTTTTGTTTTCAAGGCCGTGTCGCTAACCATGTGTTCAATAGGTGATGTCAGCGTTTTTAGATATATAACTCCGTCTAAAACAACCCATTCAACTCCGGTGTAGGTCTTTCTTTCGTTATAACCTCTTGCTTTGATTGAAAATCCAGATTTGCGAAACGTTTTAACTTGGAAATGTAATCATCCAGATTCTACAAACACAATAATAACAAAGAAGAATGTGAAACCTGTCCACACACGGCTGGGCTCAGAAGCACCCTCTTCCATGAGGCGCATGTAATGAAGCCTCTCTGAGTGAACTTTTACTGCAGTTTTATCTGAGCCTAAAACATGCTTCAGAAATACATTTCATACATTATCGAGGATATGGAAGCACTGAACACATGGTCAGGGTGTTTTATTTGTTATAAACAGAGAGAGAGAGTGACTCATCATTTGTTCCAGAGGCTGAGCAGCTGCAGCCTCCTCCCTGTATCTGAATGACAAACATCTGAACATTTTGACATTCTTATTTGACAAAATATTGTTCGATATTGGATTCAAACCGGAAGTGGGTTTATAATATATACCAGATGACAAAATATTAATATATTTTTATATAGATTGGCAGGTGAGGCCCTGGCTCCCCTGCCTCCCTTGAATGCACGTCCCTGCTCTCCTCTTCAGTCCAAGGTCTGGAGCGGGCAACTGCCAAAACTTGGCAGTTGCCCGCTATGTGAGGTACGGCCTCTCTGGGGTAACCACATCGTCTACAGCTGATAGCGCTCCCTTCATTGCTCCATGAAGCTCACCATACCTGATCAGAGTTTCATTGCCATAACGAACTCAGATTCCGTTAAGCCATTAGTGTGCGGGTCCTTGTGTCAGGTGTCACAAAACAGCAGGCAAGAACCCAATAGCACGAAATGGGAAACAGTTCAGGTGTAGAAATAGGGTTTTAATTACCAGTAGAGGTCAAACAAGGTAGGAACTTGCGTAAATACAGTAGGAGCAAATCCAGTAGCAAGCAGATCCAAAGTCCAAAAGGGCAGGTCAATACACAAACAGAATAAGAATAACAGGTGCTGGAAGCCACGGAAACACACTAAACAATCTGGCAAAGAACTGAGGGAAATGGACCGGTGCATATACTGAGGTGGGGCTGGCCAGGTGAACGTAACCAGCAATTAATGCAGAGCAGAAGAGAATGGCAGAGTCTGCTCTCTGATTGGCTGGCTGATGCTGAACACTCCAAGCTTTCTGATCGGTTGCGGTGGCACTGAAGGGGATTGACCAATGAAAAAAAACTAAAGCCTGGCTGAAGTTGTGACACCTTGAGACAGAAGTTGGAGATGGGATCCTCACGGAATTGGGCAATCCCTCTGCCTGTCCTTATCCTTCCCATCTTAGAACTCTTTTCTATTAAGCGCTTTGGGGCTTATGGTCTTCAGATCGAAGTCATCAAGATTTGCTGGGTTTTCCCTCCCAGTAAATTGTTTGTAAAGTTTATGGACTTTCCTTTATGTCTTGATCATTTTGGCCATCCGGATGGGGACCATGTCTTCTAAATTGAGCATTTTCAAAGCTCTTCTTATTTTCATTGCTAGAATGTAGCTTGCTGGTTTTGACAGACTCAACCCTCCATCCTTGAAGCTAGAGTATATCAGTCTGTCAAAAACTGTTACAACTGGACCAGGCGATCAGACAGATTTTCTGATGTGACCTTACAAACTCTTGAGCATTGTCACCTGGTTTTCTGAATGGTCACATTGGTAGGTCAACCTGGGTAGGACGTAGGATCTCCTGTCTCTGCATTGTCTGATTTATGGTGCAGAATTTATTGGGGTTTATTTAGTGTGAATTGTTGTACATGTATATGAGATTGATACTATATTCATACATATATATTTGTTTAATGTTGAAAATAGGACATCGGTCTTGTCTCATGCAGCCCAGGTTCCATTCCATTCTCTCCTGTTCCATTTCAATTGCACCTGTGTTCATCTCTTCATTCATCCGCTGGTTGGTGGAGCTGAACTTTCGATGGCAAGCTGCCAGAAGATTCCGAACCACCTTCTACAGTGCGGTAGGAGGCGCAGTGGCCTGCTCCACTCACACCTTATACCTTATTCTGTTACCCAAGAACTCTGGAACACTCACTCACAATGAAATCACAATAGAATCATTCAGGATCCACTCAGGAACCAACAATAATAACTTTGGACTATACCGCTTTGAACAAGTGAACTTCTATGGACTTTTTTCTTGAATGTAAATATATTGTTTGTTTTCCCCATATTCACAATACAACACAAAGGTCATGTCAAATAGCCCCCCCTATATTTTGCACCACCAGCTGCCACTGCTGATACCACTAAAACAGATGTTAGCGTATTCACAACAACTCCCAGCCTTGTCCAGTTATAACACGTAAAATACAACACAATACACTCACTTTTTGCTCACTTATGCAATGCCTCCCAAGCATCCTAATTATCCACCATGATGAGTTATTGTAAGTGTTTTTCACAATTCTTTGAGACTGGAGTGAGTTTGGCTGTAATGGCAAAGATAACAATAATTAGCACACTTTATGCAGAAAATGCTTCTATAATTAGATGAAGATGACACATACATAACACATTTTCTCATTAAGAAATACTTTTACAATATATTTGTACTGGTTGAAAAAAATTGGGTACAGCCCCATTACTTTTATAGAAATGTTTTCATTACATTTGTGGTAGAAAAAGCTATTTTGTGGGAATGCGTCACGTTCTAGATTTATTACATTTAAAACCTGCAACATCTAGCTTTGGCAAGATTTAATTTGTGAGCCCTTTTCCAGGTAAACAGTTTTTTTTATAATAAAATGTAGCCATGCAATTCTAGTGATGCAAATGTGATTACACAATGATTGCAGTTGGAGAATAGATTGTCCCCGGGCTGATGTTGGCGGGGACGGCGACTTTAAATGTTCCATAAACACACCACTGACTCAAACGCCTCGTCAGACGCTTTCAGGGAGCCAATTAAAGAGGGAAATGGCATCATTATAGCGCACACACGCTTAAATCATGTGTATGTCGTGAATCATGTGTGCCTGCAGACACAAGCTCCAATGATGGGACATGCTCAGTGCCCCCCCAGAGCGGCAGGGCAGTCTGGACTCTCAGTTAGGGCGCAGTGACCTGCAGTGCCCATTGTGTGACTGTTCTGCTCCAGAGGCAGCTCTTACACAGAATGCGTGCTAAATTACAATCAACGTTTTTCTTTTTTTTTTTAAACCAATGTCTTTGTAATGATTCCCTAAACTTTTTCTACAAAGAAAGAAAGCGTTCCCAGACTGAGCAGGGCCTTTCAGTGTCTAGTTGGCATGTCTTCTTTGTCTCGGTTACCAGTGCTGCATTTTGCTGCCATTCTACACATGACCTATTTAGGATGGATCTCACTGAAATTGATTGGTCTCTATATGGTCATTTCCATCTTTAAATTAACAAAAGCAACCACACAGGAACACATGAATTTGCCCTTTTATTATGCACAGATGATATGCAGCACTACATGAAGAAATAAACTAGTTTTACTCACGACTACTATTTCTTTAAGCCACGAGAGAACAGCTCGGTCCACTTTTATGTGAGTGTTTGTCCCTGTCTTGATGTTTATTCCTCTTATCCAAACTCTGATCCAGGACCTGCTCAAAAGCTTGCTGAAAAGTTTGGCCATGTAAACAACATGTCAGCAGGGTTTCCTCAGCCTCGGGCCTTAAGGCAGAATTTTTAGTCCGTGGTAGGCAAAAGTGAACGTGCTCGGTAATTGTTTGCCAATCTCCATGAACATTGAACTCCATGTGGCTGGCCCATTGTAGCAGCACGCACATTAGCTCCAGACCAACCGTCTATCTGAACTATGCAATCTTGTCACACAGCTTGTATGTATAATGGCATACAGCCCAAGCCTCAAGGTGATATTGTTTGTGTGCTTATGAAATGTGTGTGTACATACAGACACAATGGAGTGGTTTGCAATCTAACTTTAAAAACAAACACAATGAAAACAAAGAAAGTAACATGACATCACTTTCCAGTAAGGCATAGACATTTAGCACTACAAACACATTTCCATTAATAGCTTGATTAACTAGTGCAAATCTGTCATTTTCATCTTTGTGTTTAATACTCCACTCAAAAGCTATTTGACATGGATTCCCTTTTATGAATCAGAATCAGAATCAGAAAAGGTTTATTGCCATTGTCAATGAACAAAATTCACAAACATCAGAACTTGCTTCTGTGATTCGGTGCAACATACAACAATTAACAATAATGAATACAAGATATATTGAATCAAATAGGGCATGCATTACAGAAAAACTATTTAAATGTACTATTACTATTTACTATAAGATAAAAATGGGCTTAGTATGTACACAGTGCAGTGAGTAACTGCAACTTAATCGATCAAAGTGGCAGGTGTTAAGTGTTGAGGTCCTCCTGGCTCTCAGTTGTCTGTAACATGTCCTTCACATCGGCCAGATCAGGACTCCCATGGCCATCTCCATTTAGTCAGATCTGGAATTCTGTCTTTATCTCCGCTATTATTGACTCAGTTTCCACCTAGGGTTCACCCTTGATACACTCTCAGCCTCACGCTGCTCACCCTTCATTGAAATCAACACAGCAATCAGTTGGTCTAGTTTAGCGTCCTTCTGAAGCCTCGGTGCCGACGGGCTCGTCCTTTATTTAGATTTTTGACAGCATTTTTTCTTACACCTTTCATTCAGATCCCTTGGTTTTATTTTCAGAGTGAACTGGTTTGTTCTCTGACCATTGTAGTTAGATTACCCGCTTCAACTTAAAATTAGGGGGAAAGTAAATAGAATTGCAATAAATGTAACAGATAAAATAAAATTCAATTGAAAAGAAAAGGCTCTTACTTGGCGACAATGTTACAGACGAGCTCGTTCAGCAACAATCACTGTGCTCATCCATCAAACTGCTCCGTGCTGTCAAATCCTATATACTACACCTTTAGTTAAAAAGTAAATGAATTTAGATTTATATTTTCTTTTGCTGGTTGGCTGCATGTCAGTAATGAAAATAAATTATCTTTGGGTATGAATAAAAGTAATTCTGATTAATGGTCTGGACGTAATGTGTATTTTGTAATGATGTGTGTTATTGTAAAAGGCAGGTCAATCATTCAATCACCATGTTTTTTAAAGCCACATAAACCAGCTAATACCAGGAGCTGCTTAAACCGATTATTCAAATTAAATTATAAATAACCTTACACAGCACTGAGAGGCATTTCACATGGGATTACGTCAGTCCCAGCCATGGAATATTCTCAAATAAATTACAGCAAAACTGTCACGCTGCAGACAATTACATATAGTGGTTTAATCAAAAGTGACAAAGAGCAAATTCACTCCAACTGTTGAAGAGACGTTCGACTTTTAAAGGATTTAGTTTGATCCATAGGCTTTATTCGACAGGACAGTGACGCATGAATCGGGGATAAGACTGCAAACTCACAGCGCTGCGGCCCACTTCGCATGGCAGCATGTTTCTTATCCACTCAACCACAAGCGCCACACACATTCAAATCAAACGGAATGTCAATATTGAAGGCAGTTTGCAGTACGCACGAGTACATAGTACAAAGTGTAGCCGTGTTCACCCGGACATGCAAACAGCTCTGCAGGTGACAGACGCACATGATCTTACAAAAAGACCTGACCCTGGTTCGTTGTCATTTATATGTTCTCGATCAGCAGCATCCTTCTTCTCAATCACATGTTTTGGCTCCGCGCAGTGGAGGATGCAGCAAGCAGAAATTACCTTTGGTACGAAACTTATGCACAAAAGAAGATTGTGCTAAGAAGTGCACATGCCTTCTCAGGGCCCCAAACATCGATTATATTCTTCGTCTTTGCATGATGTCTGTTGTAGCAAGCCTTCATTTGACCTGTACCAAACACAGAAATACACATCCTTTCAACTTCACTGTGTACATATGGACTGAACTGTTATTTTGATTTAATTGTAGAAGTTTAACTGGCTACAGGCTCACCAATGCGGAGTCATGATTGAAATTAGGTGCTGCAAGGAAGGGTACCCTCCATCTTCTAGAAGGAAGTACCCTGGAGACGGGTACAATGGGAAGGGAACAGCCTTTTCTTTACAAAGAATCTTTTTTCTTTTGGCTCTGTAGGTGGGATGTTCTTGAAGGTCTCCATAAACCTGCATTCCAGTCAGGCTACAGTCTCTTTATAGAACACCAACGTCTCCCACATGTGTTCAGGTTAAAGCCTTTTGTAACACATTATATAACACTTCAGCATTATTCGCTACACTGTATTTAAACTACAATAACACAATTTGACCTGCAAACAAGTGTAAGATCTAAAAGCTCATTTATGCTCACATTTTAAAGATAAACCGGAAATAATAACTGAATAAAACAAACATACGAGTACTGTACCAAACTAATAAACACGTATCAAAAACTTACCTGGAGTTGTATTTAGCTTCATTCACACTAGTTTGATGAGTCTCTCTCTGAGCATCAAAAACACGCTCGAGCTCCGAGATCGTCTGTGCGGTTTTAAGACCATAAATCATCACCTTGTTTCTGAACATTTCTGCCTCAAATCACAATCATTATAACTCAACAAGCTAGAATTGGTTAATTTCACCTTTGAAATTCCCTCTGCTGCAGCCCACAGTCAAATCTTGTGACAGAAAGTCATTTGGTTTTTTGTTTCAAAAGTAAATGAAGGCTGGTCAGTGAAAGACTTTTCTTCAGAGCAGTTTAGTCGAGTTCCTCAGCTCAGCAGATTAAAAAGGAGAGACATTGAAACTCTTGATCTTTAAAACATTGTCCATAGCACCAGCTTTGAAACCTTTTTCTATAACAAACTACTCGTAGGCTTCTCATATGCTGCATGAATAAAAAATGTTAAATATTCACCTTCACAGTATATAGTGCTTTACTAGCTCCTCTGGGAAGTCAAAGTGAGGCGCTACAACAGCTCCTATAGCAAAATACATCTGAAGAGAACGCTCAGCCAAACTCTGCATTCAGGAGGAGTCTCTGCTTAATACCTGGATCCACGAGTTTCAGAATGATGCAATTGGCCATTTAAAGACAGGAGGAGGAGCCTCGGTGTTATATTGCTTTGTTTCTCTACATGGGCACTTCACCATTCTTACGTACTCATCACAATTTTATTGTGATTTTTTTAGTGCTCTGATCTCATAAAATCTCATATGAACGATGACTTTGAACAAAGTTTAGAAGAGTGAAGAGGCCGAAGTCGAGGGAACTTAGACCTGGTTTAGTTCTGTGTGAGTCCTGATTGAACCTAAACAAAACATGAGTTAGACCTGGTTTAGTTCTGGGGTGGTCCTGGTCTGACAGTGGTCCTGGTCTGACAGTGGTCCTAGTCTGATGGTGGTCCTAGTCTGATGGTGGTCCTGGTCTGATGGTGGTCCTGGTCTGACAGTGGTCCTGGTCTGACAGTGGTCCTGGTCTGATGGTGGTCCTGGTCTGATGGTGGTCCTGGTCTGACAGTGGTCCTGGTCTGATGGTGGTCCTGGTCTGACGGTGGTCCTGGTCTGACAGTGGTCCTGGTCTGATGGTGGTCCTGGTCTGACAGTGGTCCTGGTCTGACGGTGGTCCTGGTCTGACAGTGGTCCTGGTCTGATGGTGGTCCTGGTCTGACGGTGGTCCTGGTCTGATGGTGGTCTGTCTGACAGTGGTCCTGGTTTGATGGTGGTCCTGGTCTGACAGTGGTCCTGGTCTGATGGTGGTCCTGGTCTGATGGTGGTCCTGGTCTGATGGTGGTCCTGGTCTGACAGTGGTCCTGGTCTGATGGTGGTCCTGGTCTGACAGTGGTCCTGGTCTGACGGTGGTCCTGGTCTGACAGTGGTCCTGGTCTGACAGTGGTCCTGGTCTGATGGTGGTCCTGGTCTGACAGTGGTCCTGGTTTGATGGTGGTCCTGGTCTGACAGTGGTCCTGGTTTGATGGTGGTCCTGGTCTGACAGTGGTCCTGGTCTGACAGTGGTCCTGGTCTGACAGTGGTCCTGGTCTGATGGTGGTCCTGGTCTGACAGTGGTCCTGGTTTGATGGTGGTCCTGGTCTGACGGTGGTCCTGGTCTGACAGTGGTCCTGGTCTGACGGTGGTCCTGGTCTGACGGTGGTCCTGGTCTGATGGTGGTCCTGGTCTGACAGTGGTCCTGGTCTGACAGTGGTCCTGGTCTGACAGTGGTCCTGGTCTGATGGTGGTCCTGGTCTGACGGTGGTCCTGGTCTGACGGTGGTCCTGGTCTGACGGTGGTCCTGGTCTGATGGTGGTCCTGGTCTGACAGTGGTCCTGGTCTGACAGTGGTCCTGGTCTGACAGTGGTCCTGGTCTGATGGTGGTCCTGGTCTGACGGTGGTCTGTCTGACAGTGGTCCTGGTCTGATGGTGGTCCTGGTCTGATGGTGGTCTGTCTGACAGTGGTCCTGGTTTGATGGTGGTCCTGGTCTGACAGTGGTCCTGGTTTGATGATGGTCTGTCTGACAGTGGTCCTGGTCTGACAGTGGTCCTGGTCTGATGGTGGTCCTGATCTGACAGTGGTCCTGGTCTGATGGTGGTCCTGGTCTGATGGTGGTCCTGGTCTGATGGTGGTCCTGGTCTGACAGTGGTCCTGGTTTGATGGTGGTCCTGGTCTGACAGTGGTCCTGGTTTGATGGTGGTCCTGGTCTGACAGTGGTCCTGGTCTGACAGTGGTCCTGGTCTGACGGTGGTCCTGGTCTGACAGTGGTCCTGGTCTGACAGTGGTCCTGGTCTGACGGTGGTCCTGGTTTGATGGTGGTCCTGGTCTGACAGTGGTCCTGGTCTGACAGTGGTCCTGGTCTGACAGTGGTCCTGGTCTGACGGTGGTCCTGGTCTGACAGTGGTCCTGGTCTGTCAGGGTTAGGGTTAGCGTTAGCCATGAGGCTATATGGCCGTGCCGCGGCTCCTGAAACTGCTGGGCTATTTGACCGCGCCGCGGTTCTGCAGCCACGGCCTTTTGCCCCCAAAACCTTTCAGACTCTTGTCCCAGTCTGCAGTAGCTCAAAGAACCAATTAGGTGCGAGCAGGACTGAGAGACGTTCAGGGGCGTCTAGTAGTTTAACATTTGCACAAAAACATTATATAATTGCAAATAAAAATGGCAATCTTACACATCACCTCTCAAACATTGATAAGCAACATCTCATTTACGTGGAGGATTTGAGGATCTGTGGTGTTATGTACTCTCTGCAGCACAAGTAAACACATTGAAGCTCCAGTAGTTTTTACTTACATTTTAATGCAGTGGATCAAAACATAACCACATATGTGAGTGTGCGCTAATCCCATCTAAAAAGGGAATACAAATGTTTAATATTCAGGGCTGTTTAGTTAATTCATTGGTCAATGGTGCCTTAGCTTAGCACCTTTTTTTAATCAACTTCTTATTTTATTTAGATAATAAAGATTTATAAGGGATAATACAAAAAACAAAAAGGAGACGACTTGGAGTAAACTGAAGATCTAGGTGTTTAATCTACTTTGTTACTAATATGCCTTTTGCATATAAATATGCTGTTTCCCAGTATTTGTGAATGTGAATAATTGTTTCAGCATGAACTCCCTTAATCCTGCGAGTGCAGTTTGGCTCAGATACATTATAGTTATTAAAGTCCATGCCACACATCCTCTACTAAGGGCATTAGAGTCTTTAAGTCGGCCGTGCTATTATTTCCCTGTCTCTTTCTTACCAGGGGCAGTGAAAGCTGTCAGACTTTACAACAAACACTGTCAGCCCTGAACATGTGTATACTGTCATACCCATGTGCAATACTGTCATACCCATGTGCAATACTTTCATACCCATGTGCAATACTGTCATACCCATGTGCAATACTGTCATACCCATGTGCAATACTTACATACCCATGTGCAATACTGACATATTCATGTGCAATACTGACATACCCATGTGCAATACTGACATATCCATGTGCAATACTGACATACCCATGTGCAATACTGACATATTCATGTGCAATACTGACATACCCATGTGCAATACTGACATATTCATGTGCAATACTGTCATACCCATGTGCAATACTGTCATACCCATGTGCAATACTGTCATACCCATGTGCAATACTTTCATACCCATGTGCAATACTGTCATACCCATGTGCAATACTGTCATACCCATGTGCAATACTGTCATACCCATGTGCAATACTGTCATACCCATGTGCAATACTTACATACCCATGTGCAATACTGACATATCCATGTGCAATACTGACATACCCATGTGCAATACTGACATATTCATGTGCAATACTGACATACCCATGTGCAATACTGTCATACCCATGTGCAATACTGATATTCATGTGCAATACTTTGACATAATGTCAATCATCTTGGTGCAATATTCTCTGTCCATATAACAGCTGTAAATAAGAGTGTTAGTATTATTAGGCTGCCCCAAATAAATTGTCTGTTTGCTGTAACCCGACCCACCATTTTTCAAGTGGGTAGGTAGGTAGGTAATTTTTTATTTTTTTTAAACTTTGAAGGCAAAAAAAGATCCAAAATTAATTGTATGTTTGGTGTAACCCTACACAATTTTTTCAAGTGGGTAGGTAGGAAGTCAAATTATTTTTTTATTTTTCTTACTTAAAAACATAAAAAAAATCCAAATTTGTATATAGAATTTAATGATAATTTGCCTATGAAATTAAGTTAATATTATCATTTATCAAAAGAGATGCTACCGTAAATGTACAAAACAAAAAATTAATAAGTCCACCCAATAAACTATTTTTGTACAGGACAAATTATTTAATTTTTTGGCCATTTTCATGTCGTAGAATCGTCGATGTCTTGGTCATCATATATGACAAATTCTGCATATTTCAGCCACTGTCAAATCCCGTTTTTTCAATTCTGCCAGTGACACGCAGTGATCGCCAGGGGTCAGGCTTCAACAGACAATGAGTTGAACGTTCTCCGCTCGTGTTAAGTTTCATTTTCATTTATTTTTCGGCTTCGTAATATTTTCAGCGAGTTCCAGTGATACAAAAGTATTCAACACAGCAATTTTTGGAAAAAACGGTCGGTGAGTCGGCGAAATATAAGAAAAGAATTTGGCATAATTTTGACAAAATGCTGATATTTTTTTTCAGTCGGCTATAATTTTGACGGCTCGGTCAGGTTACGGCAAACAGACATATTATTTTGCTCTGCCTTATTATTATTTTTTCACTTTTTATTAAGAATATGAGTTTTTTATACTTTAGAGCTTTTCTATTAAGAGTGTTTTTAAAGTTTTTTACAAGTTAGCTGTTTTTTATTATTTACTTCTGTACCTACTTTGTGTTGCAACACTGGAATTTCCCCATTGTAGGGTAAATAAAGGTTTATCTTATCTTATGCAGCAGTAATACTCGCACTTCTCCACACGCGCCATTGGGATTCTTGAGATTTGAATTAAGAAGCCTCAGTCGTACGTCCCAAGTTGAAACGAATTCTGATCCGTAGTGTCTGATGTAAAGCGCTTCACCACCGCTGCATTACTGTCCTGCAGCTGCTCCACTGAACCCCGATCTCCTGGCGCTCTCCAGTTCTGTCGTCATGTAAAGCAGCTTCTCAGAAATTATTTATGCCTGATGTATGGAGAAATGCACCCGAGCAGAGAATTTCATCATGTCTGTGTGCCATCTGATCACTATTTATAGGATGCAGCTGCATTCGTCGTACCAAACAACTAGGAACTATATTAACTCCAGCTGCTGTAGCCGACTTAGCTTCATTACACGAGAAATGATCCTTTTAGGAATTTTTGTACAGACCAAAGTGAGCAAAGGCCATTTTGTCGTTGATAAACCTAAGCTATATAAGATGGTAAGGGGTTTGAAATATGTTTTTAATGACAAAAGCTTGTGTTCCAGCAATCAGGGAGGATGCTGAGGACAAGGTGGCGGAGGGAGACAGGAGGAGAGTAACTGCTGCTGCCCTCACAAGCAGCAAGAGGCCAGGACTTATGCGGTCGGACAAAATACAGTGCTTCACACTCAAGGGTCACTTTCCTGGACTGCGGCCTGGACCTCTCCTGGACACATTTAGACTAAACTATACATGAGCGTCTCTGGATAAGCCATGACAGCCAAGAGTGTTCACAACTCGCTCTGTCAGCCCAATTTCAGAATGAACAGTGCCAGCTGCCCAATTGGCCCAGTGGAGAATGGTAGAGCTGCGTACTTTAAACAAGAGGAACTTTCAATCATGATCACAAAATAAAGTACAAGGAATCAAGAGTTACAATATGAACTAAATATAATCCAAAAGAAAAGCAAGCGCTGCGTTCAGGTTGAGGCACAGCTCCAGAGCCGGTGCTGGCCGTTTGTGTGCCCTATGGTGCCCCAAATACCCCCAACCCACTTTGAACATGTAAAAAAGTACAACATGATCAGCTTATCATTTTATACTGTAATTTTAAGAGTAAAGTTTTAGTATTTAGCTTCACTATCTTCGCAAAGATACACTTGGAGCGCAGACATACGGCGGCCAGCAATTTCTAACCCACACTGTACTTTCTGTGTAAACATCTCATGTTACGACACCTGCTGCTTATAGACCGGTGCGCCCAATGTATGAATAACTGTTTTTTTCTTCATAAATTTAAGGCGTGACTTTTTCCTGTGGTAAATGGTTTTGGACAGGCAGTGTAATAAAACTGTGCCAGATCTGTAATTATGAAATGTAAGGTCCCTGACACACTGCTGTGGGATTTTTTTTTTGCATTTATACGTAGCCTGCAGTGTCATTAAATTTGGTTTAGTACAACTGTTTACTTTTCTTTTCATTTAAATGTCCACTATTGCGGCAATGGCATCCAAACAAACCAAAGTGTATTTCTGATTGAAAATGCGTCACAGGTGCACATGCCAGGTGCACATGCCAGGTGCACATGCCAGGTGCACATGCCAGAGGTGCACATGATGCACATGCCAGGCGCACATGGTGCACATGCCAGGTGCACATGGTGCACATGCCAGGTGCACATGGTGCACATGCCAGAGGTACACATGGTGCACATGGCAGGTGCACATGGTGCACATGCCAGAGGTACACATGGTGCACATGCCAGGTGCACATGGTGCACATGCCAGAGGTGCACATGGTGCACATGCCAGGTGCACATGGTGCACATGCCAGGTGCACATGGTGCACATGCCAGAGGTACACATGGTGCACATGCCAGGTGCACATGGTGCACATGCCAGAAGTACACATGGTGCACATGCCAGGTGCACATGGTGCACATGGCAGAGGTGCACATGGTGCACATGCCAGGTGCACATAGTGCACATGCCAGGTGCACATGGTGCACATGCCAGGTGCACATGGTGCACATGCCAGAGGTACACATGGTGCACATGCCAGAGGTACACATGGTGCACATGCCAGAAGTACACATGGTGCACATGCCAGAGGTACACATGGTGCACATGCCAGAAGTACACATGGTGCACATGCCAGGTGCACATGGTGCACATGCCAGGTGCACATGGTGCACATGCCAGGTGCACATGGTGCACATGCCAGGTGCATATGCCAAGTTACTTTATTGTTCCAAAACGCGAAACAGAAAAGCCGGCATTTACTTTCAGTTTGATGACAAACGCTTGGGACACTACAATGATCCCTGAACAGTCTCTTTCTGGTGTGATGAAACTTAAACGAGGCGCAGAAACGTGAATGAATAACAAAAATGACAAACATAACAAAACTTAATCAATCATCAAAAGTCTTCTTCCCCGTGCTCACCCGCCGCCATGATCCAAGCCAATAAACGCAGGTGAACTCACTTACACACACACCTTAGCGCCGCCCCCAAACACCGCAGAGTCGTGCTCGTATCTAAGCGCATGCACAAACCCACATATGGCTCCTACAGTCCACTGCTAACTAAGTATGAATGGATTTGTTTGCATTTCAATCAATCGATGATTCAGTATTAGTTTGATTATGGGGTTGTAACGGCTCATTTGGATGAGCTCACTGTTTTAAATCAAACTACTTTGAACATTCACTGCTACAGTACCAAATATTGTGACCCCATGTGCATAACCTCTGCTGCTACAACATACAAATTGGATTCCTGAACCACCAGCCACTTTAGACCAATGGTACCAATTTCTTTTATTCTCTCCTTTATTGTGACCAAACATTGACCTTGCCTTTGCTCTGATCACATACAGGATAAATATTCCCATAGTAAAACAATGGTGCTCAGCGTGGTGCTAAACTGCAGCTCCAACCATGAAAAGCCCCTTTATATAACATATACTCTTTTGTATGCATGCATTCATTTCACTGCATAAGAAGTAATTACTTTTTAAAGCATACAGGCCTTTATTTCCCCTCGCTGACAGATAAGACCTATAGAAAATGGATATTCTAATTAACTCTATGCTTTCGAATGGCGGGATTGAGGTCACTACATGCACAGTGTATAGAGAGAATGATTTTAATATTTCAGTAAGCACTCATTTTGGTCACATAGTAAGTGAGCCGTGTCCATTTCTGAGCCGCATTTCTTGAAGTAATTTCTTTTTAAAGACCAAACATTATACACTGTTTGCGTTGTTATTGGCCTTTAGTCATGCTCTTTAGTACCTCTGCTTTTAGTATCTCATGGGGCGACAGCAGCTCAGTTGGTACAGCACTCGTCCTCTGATCCAAACAGTTTGAATCCCACTCTTGACACAAACATCTTTGGCAGATCTGTCAGATCCTCTGGCCCACACGATGAGGGTTCGATCCAAGGTTTCATTGATGAAAACTCCCTCGTCCCCAGTGGGACCCAGTGGTTTCTTGATGTAAAACGCTTTGATGTCGTGAAGATAGCGCTTTATAAATGTGACCATTTACCATTTTATCTCATGTCTTAAAACGATGAATTATGTATTTGTTATGAAGTAAAGAGGCTTTTAGATAAAGCGAGTGGTTCCAAAAGCTTTTACTGTGTAAATGTAATATCAGTGGCGGTAAAACGTTTGATTCATGACAAACTCATCATGCCTCATCGTCCAGTGGATTGTGAGATGCTCAAACGCTCAATGACAAGATGAACACCAGGAGCTTACTAATCAGCACTAAAGGAGCTGTGAAAGGAAGCATCAGGCTCCTTTCCTATCGTCTTCCTAAAGTGACATGGTCGCTGTATTGGACTGTTGTGGTGAAGAACGAGCTGAAAGGCAAAGCTCTCGATTTACTCCACAGTCTCTACTCTCACCTATGCTCATGAGCTTTAGGTGATGAAAAAACAAGATGGTGGATACAAGCGGTGGTGTGGCTGGGCGCTCTCTTCGAGGGTGAGGAGCTCAGCCACACGGGAGGAGCTCGGAGTAGAACCGCTGCTCCTCCACGTTGGGAGGAGTCAGCTGAGGTGGAGAGTCAGAGAGTCTGAAGGTTGGAGATTCAATCCCAGCTCCAACCAATGCATGGTGTTGTGTCCTTTGGCAAAATACCTTGCTCTTGTATGAATGTGGGCTGAGCAGTGTTGGGCAAGATCCTGCAAAAAAGTAATTAGTTAGAGCTACTCATTACTTCTCTGAGTTGCTATCTGCATTATTAAGTGGTGAAAGTTACAAGTTATAAGGTAAAGTTAAGAAAGAGGCACTGTCCACAGAGCATGTACCAAACACACACTGATATCAGAAAATAACAAACTGATGCATTCAGTATGACAGTGAAAAAAAGCAGCATTTGTCTCCAGACGCGCCTGGTTCAGACTTTTGTCGCAAACGCACAAGATTCTCCCGCAGATGTCGTCACATAATAGATATCTATAAAAGCCAGGCTTGTGCTGCATATGCACACTCGGATCACTGTTTAAACGCTGTTATACTTTATAACACCTTTATTGATTGGGCTGATGGTGCAGAGTAGCAGAATCAATCTACCCCAGGGCAGCTGTGGCTACAAAAGTATTCACAAAAAACTGCAATGGAAATATCTTTACAGGTTATATGATTTCATACTTCCAGGAATTATTTTTTTAAGAACAGAAGAGGATTATACATTGAAAAAAGGTAGTATATAATCAACACTAACTGATTGCACGAAGTTGGTCCGCGACAGGGACCTTGAACTGATTGAGACGCCGCTGCACACCTCGTGTTTCCTGCTGCCCGAGATTATCTGCTGTGTGTGAGAACATTATGAGTCGTCTGAAGGATTATTTCAAAGCTATTTGTGGTGAGGATTTTCCAAATGAACCAGCTGATAAACGTGACAGGGAGGAGCACAATTAATTCCAAAGGCAATTAAATCCATCTTCAATGGCGCGGCACCCTAAATGCATCAGCGGTCACGGTCCAGATAATTGTCAAGGAGAGAGATGCTGCTGGTTTGTGCAGGTGTGAGGACTTTCCAGGGTTTTTGAACGTCTGGATTTGAATAACTGTAAAATAGATATGTTTAATGCCATATTACCAGGTAAGACAATAATATCTCGATGCAGATAAGCAGGTTGTGGACCCTTCACCAGAAAAGTTACATAGTGCACCTTTAAACTTTCCATATACAGTGAGCTAATGCAGGAGCAGCAGGTTCTGGACACAGACAAAGAGACATGTTGCACTCATCACACTAGTTTAGATTCTCTGCTTGTCCAAAACATGACAGAGATCGGAGAGAAAGGAAGGAGAAAGTGTCCAACTTTCCCCAACTTCAAATTTGGAGTCAGTTTTGAGTACAAGGATGACAACAAAACTTGCCAATTTGTAGTCAAAAAAAGCTTTTTTGGCCCGAGACTGATTTTATGTTTTGAAGTTACGTACAAATACAATATCTTGAAAAACATAATCACGTAAATGTGCAATGCTTTTACCCACTACTTCACACAAAGCTGTTCAACGCTGTTCTCATTCATCTGGCTGGAAACCAATTTAAAGGAACATACAGTTCAGAAACATGAAACGCCAAACTAAAAAGGTACTCAAGAGCATCAAAGGGCCAATAACAATACAAATAATGCATACTAGTTGTTGTTTTAAATCAGTGGTTCTTAACTTGAGGGTAGTGACATGATGTATACATTTTCAATATTCCCCACATGAAATTCCTAGGCCAGCGCCTAGGAATTTCATGTATCTAGGCCTTTGACCTGAAAATAAAATATATCAATAAAATCAAGGCTACTTTATCACTTTGCAGATCTATTTTTGGTGTTTGGGGTTGCGAACGGCAACGGTTATTACTATGGGGTCGCGACTAAAAAAGGTTGAAAACCACCGCTTCAAATGACTAATTGCTCGTTTACAAGGTCTGCACTTTCTATTGAGTTTTCTGAAGTCTTCTGTTACTTGCTCTTCTGAAAGTAAATCTTGATAATAACTGGGTCATCAGAGGGAATCGATGTGGAAAGACCAATCGTTGCCAATGAGGGTGCACTGTCTCCATTCCAGTCCATTTCCACAGTCAGCAGGAGGAACGTTAAGACAAACAGAGAGATCAGAGGCTGATCAACTGTTGGATTTTCTGAAAGAAGCAGAAGTGGAAACTCAGAGGAGACCTGAAGATCGATTTAATCAGATAAAAGAAGCTGAAAATCTGTATTTGATGCATTAAGGTTTGTAGAGGCCTAGATGTCCCTGACTGTTGTGTGTCAAATTTCATATAATTTCGCAAAACTAAACATTTAACCTCCATATAAAATCTGTAGGGGGCGCTGTGGCGCCAAATTAATTTATTTCACCTCAAGTAGGTTTAGGGCAAAGAGTTTAACAACTGATTCTAATTTGACGCAATTCGGACTTTATCTGCGAAAACGGCAGAAATGTTAAATTTGGGAGATTTCTGAAATTCTTGCTACAGTTTGCAGCTTCGCCGCACAGAGACCGTGAGAGGTATCAATGTAATTTGAATAACTTTTGATGTCCCACTCCTCAGTAGCATTTTCACCAAATTTCAGCTTTTTAGGGCCAACGCCCTGGGAGGAGTTTGTAAAAGTACGACGTTTGGAAAAACTCCCGAGTCATGCTTAGCCATTTTTGAAGCAATATGGCCGACATTTGGTTGGGCGGACGGCGTTGCCGTAATAATATTTTTTACTTTCTCTTGTCACCATCTACCTCTGCGCCAAATTTCATGATTCTACGATCAGATTTTTTTTGGGTCATTTCCTATCTCTCAATGCATTTTTGGTACATTTGGGGGCGGTGACGCGCCAATTTTTTTTTATTTTAGAAAAGGCAAATAGCCAGAATGTAGAGAGGCACGATTTTTAGAGGTGTGCAAATTTTTGTGACTTTTCGTCAATGTTCACTGGGTGAAAAATAGGGGGGTTGGTCCCGAGAAGAAGAAGAAGAAGAAGAAGAATATTCCGATGCGAAAACAATGTTTCCCATTTTTCAAATATCATAAACTATACATTTTCGGAAAGCGCTCGCGCTTTCCTACCTCATGGTGTGGGTCCCTGGTCACTGACGGGTACTTTCCTTAATTTTGAGTGGGCTCCGCCCACTTTGTGTTTTTGGCCCTCTATACAGTAATAATGTTCAATTTTTGCTTATATGCACGGAACATGCAAGAGATGGGGAACGTATTCGTGAGCTACTTAGCGCAAATGAGTGCTTTATATGGGGATGACGACTGCGAAAGTCGTCATCCCAATGTAAAGTGCTCGTTTAGTGCGCACTTTTGCATGGGCTTCGCCCGTTTACAACGGTAATGTTCCATTTTTCTACTACTAATTAGTATGCATGAGTGGAGGAGTGCGTTAGTGAGTGTTTGGAAGTGGGCGAGCGCACTTTTGCAGCCGTGCTTCGCACGGCCTTACGAGATTAATAGGCCTCTCGCCAGCTTGTGGCGCTCGGGCCTAATTGAATTGAGTTGTCATATGATAATGATATGATGAGAATTCTGAATCTATCCAAAGAACAAAGATGCTCTTAATTCATTAGTATTCTTGTGGGTCTTTACCAGGAGCCAGGATTAAGACATGACAAAACTGGGATTGAACAACTAGATAAAAAAGTTAAAAGGAAATACCTTACATAAGTCCAAAACATAACATTTGCTGAACCCCACTGGAGTGCCTTTCTGTGTGCAAGTCAGTCACTTTGATAATCAGTCATTAAAGTCCAGCTTTTTTGCCAGTTTGCTCTCAATCTTTACAGCCTTTCCTGCATTATAGTGGAACGTCGATCCTTTTCATTCGTTTCAGCTTACTAAAAGTGCTCCCTCCACTGGAAACAATCACAGGCAATGTACAAATATTCATAAAATTATGCAGACTGTGCTATTGAGCAGATCAAGCTGTAAAAATAACCGTTTCTGCACTTTGTAATCTCTCCATTGTAACCTCTTCTTCTATTTCCTCATGAAAATACTTTTACGATTGCCGACTTCGACAACTTACTGCATGTCCTCCCCTCTCTCTTATCCCCCATTTCAAACCTCTCCTGTCTAATAAAGCCTACAGCCCAGAAAATCTTAAAAAACTAAAAGGACTTTCTTTTATTCTGGCCGCTGTTTTCTCTTCATATTCATCTGCTGTGCAACAAGGAATGTTTCGGACAACATACTGTCCCTGGCCTCTCAGATGGTGCAGCTCCTCCTTTAAAGACTCATATTTTTAACTCTGTCTCAAGAGTTAGCTTTCCGGATTGCAGGATTATATTCTTATACTCAATGGCTTTCCAAACTTTGACCCAAACAGTGAGGAGAAAAACAGCAATTGTTGTAAAGTACTTTCCCAAGCCACTTGCCTCACACCGGGCCTCTGGAGTCAGACTGCAGTTTGAGAAAACACTGAGCAGGCGTTTGGCTAATGGCTGAATGTCCTTATTCTAGCCCGGGGCTGCTTTAAGCCGTTAAGGAACCAAGAGTTGTCAGCTCTTGGTAGTTGGCCAAATCTCCCCATTGATTTGAAGCCATCTTTGGCCCCCCAGAGCCGAACAGCAGCCCTGGCCCTCCATGGCCTCTGACCCCACAATAAAGAAAACTCCACTATTTTGAGACTGTTTTCGAGTATACTGGTGTCTTGGATGAAAGAGGCTCACCCCAGACAAAAAGGATTTGTAGAAGGACCAGGAGCTGCTTCTGATATCCTCGTCTTGGCGAGAACATTTGATACGGCCTCACATAGGTTGATTAAGGGGACCCTCAAGCAAAGAGTTGATGAGATGATATTGAGGGTGATCAACAACTCATACAAGGGAAACAGGGCCTGGATCAAGACCGGTTTTAGATCCACTGATAATATAAGACTACATCTGGGCATAAAACAGCGTGACCCCTTCTCCCCTATCTCGTTTAACCTAGCACTTAATTAATTATTGTTTGCATTGGATAAATACAGACAGGGTTGCTAACAACCTCGTACTTTTGAGCTGGACAGGAATGAACAGGAACCTGCTGATCCTCAAGTCCTCTGCAGCTATGGTGGGTCCCCACCCAAACCCAAGCAAATGTCACTGCTTCATGTTAAGCAAGGATGGGAGAGGAATGACCCTTAATAACTGTCAGCCATGGCAGCTATTTGATGCGGAACTACATGTGGTATCAAAAGGTGATACGGCTAAATACTTGGGAAAAAGGGGCATCCACTATTCCACTATTGGGGGAACTGACAATCAAGACTTAAGCCCTCACAGAAGATGGAACTCACAAGGACATGAATAGACGCATTAGGAAATCCATCAAGAATTGGTTGCACCTGGACCAGGCAACTACGGATGGACTCTTGTATTCCAGCTCCAAAGATGAGGCTGGGTCTGACAAAAATCGTGACTCATTTACTTGCTGCTCGGCTTGGAATAGCATTAAAGAT
This sequence comes from Eucyclogobius newberryi, assembly GCF_026437365.1. Lineage (NCBI taxonomy): Eukaryota > Metazoa > Chordata > Actinopteri > Gobiiformes > Gobiidae > Eucyclogobius > Eucyclogobius newberryi. The sequence goes on from NW_027316056.1 coordinate 6,660,081, forward strand.
GCTCAATTCAGAGGACATGGTCACAAATCAGGTGGCCAAAAAGATCAAGGTGTCAAAAACTCCTGGAGGGGAGCCCCAGGTAACCTCGATGACCTGGATCTAAGTGCCACAAGTCCCAAGGCGCTTAAGAGGAGAACATTTGCGAGATGGGAAGGACAAATTGGAGTGAGCAGAGGGATCGCTCAGTTCTGTGAGGCTCAGAAACCTGGACAGGAAGGGCTTGACCGAAGCTGACTCCAGCAAGTGTCTGAAAGGCAATGCAACCAGTTTTGTCCTTAAAGATGGCCCATCTCTCCAAGCCTGCACTGACGATGCATAAAGGCGATTAACAAACCCAAACCTCTACACGATTGTGCTGCATGCACGCCTACAAGGTTCAGAGTGTAGGATGCACAGGGGGAAGAAGTAGCCAGCTAATGCCTTTTTCAATAACTGGGCCTTTTTGATTTTCAATATTTTGCCCTATTGTCATAACCTTGACCCCTGCAGACCTTTTGGCTCATGTCAGCAAACTCCCACTATTTATTTTCTTGCTTAAAGGTTGAATGGACGATTTTTTTGGCCCAAATCTGAGTCTCATTTCCTCGTGGCGTGGACTGCCGATTAGTCCTGCCACGTATCATTCGTAAAACGCACCTACTGCTCACCTGCAGCCGCGTGTGGCTCGTCCCACATTTCCGCGTGTCTAAGCGCATTGATCTATCATAATATAGTTCCCTCAGTGTACAGGGCAAAATGAAGACGGAGAAAGACTGTTCGAGCTGACGCAGAAGTGGACGGAAATCTACGGGAGACGAGAGATGCGATGCGATCTTTCGCGCATCAGTCCACACGGGGGAGTGGCATGCGCACTTCCGCCTGCGTTCTCAAATCGCCTTGTCCAAACCATGTCCCTGACTTTTTGAAGGTTATCATTGAACATACTGGATCATAATTGGACAATTGTTATGAATGTCCCCCAGGTCTTTTGTTTTACCCCTAAAATATAGGCTACATGAGTCCAAGTACAGTGTGACATCCCGTATCCTCTTCACTAGAGCTTGCTTTTCCTCTATCTCTGACTGTATGTGATTCTGCAGCTGGCAGCAAGATTTTGGATCATTTTTTCTACGTTGTTGATTTTTGTGGCCACAAGCCAGGATCCTCCAGCATATTTAACTACTCCTCAGCTCCCTCTGCTCTTTCAGCTCCTTCAGCTTTACAGTATCTTCTCTTTCAGCCCCATCTACTCTTTCAGCTTATTTTCCTCTTTCAGCTCCTTCTGCCTTTCCATCCCCTTCTTATCTTTCCTGGCAATGGTGTTTGCAACACTTTGTTCTGTAGGGTAAGTATTTATTTTCTCCACTAAAACCACATCAGTAGATATCTAATTTACATAATTGTGTTTAACTATTCTTTGCAACTCACCATAATCAATGGACACTTACAGTGACTTAGTGTCACTGGGGAAAGGAGGGAGCTGCATCGGTGGGACATAATACATCTTATTATTGCATTAAAAGGCCTAATTTCCACTGGCCATGCTGTTGGTAGAATATGTTTACTTCTGCCTTTTCCTATTTGAACTAAACTCTTACAACCAAACCAAACTGTATTTTGTTTAACACACATTTTTAATCGTGTCTTATTATTACCATGGTCTTTATTATTACCAATCCCATGGATGAACAGGGAGTTGTGTAGGTAAGTAAAAATCACATTTTACATTTCTGCTGTTGGGTGATTTTGTAATTGGATAAAGGTGCCTCATGTTTCCATTTTTTAAAGATTTTTCACCCAAAGGCTTTACCTGCCAGGAAAGGCGAGCATGAAATGGGGAACGAGAGGAGACACAGGACACCGTCTGAGTCCGGATCGGAACCCACGACACTGCGGTCGGCCGTGTGCGCCAATGCCACTAACCAATCCACCACCAGGCAGCACGTGTTTCCACATGTTTAAAATTCTGCTTGTTTAAACTCTTTCCCCCCCCATTCAGCCAATGACAGTCCGGGAAGCCCAGAACCCCTGACATTTTCTGATTTCTGTTCCTACACCAGCATATGCATGTTTAAAAAGTACGTATTGTCAGATTCTGTTGTTGTGATTTTGGGCGTTACAGCAATCAATTGAATTGAATTGAAATTTGAATGCTTTGTAACGCCAGAAATGATATGTGAAAATGTATAAAATGTGAGGGATGGTTATAAGTTGAAATGACATCGGTATTCTGACTTCTCCACACGTTTGAAATCCGTCCACATAAAGACTGTCAGTGCCATATTATAGTAAAACAACACATCCTCGGCACATGAAACCACGTTGGCATTTGAAGGGGGCATAACTTAATAAGTCTATTTTTAGTAATGGTGGAAAATGCTATTGAGACCAACAGTTAAGTTTAGTCCCTTCACAGCAAGTGTCCTTGCACAGAACCAAGGCACTGCCTAGTATCACTGTTAATAACAACCTGTCCATGGCTCATGTCTCCCCAGTGCATGATAACCTTCAGATATTGATTCAGTTTAAGATTGTAGGACTCCAGCTCCTTTACTTTACAGTGAGGGTGCATGAATGCTACACTATAGACAAAATATTTACCACACATGACACTGTTGGCTGAATTATTAATTTAAATTGAATTGGTGCATTCACATACTTGAGTGATCTAAGCAGCAGCACATATGCCAGACTCTCTGCAGCTGGCCTCAGCGTCGAGAGATAATTTCCCGGCTCCAATAAAGCAGACTGCAGTTATTAACATATTGATAATATAAAGCATTGTTCTTTCTATTATCCCTGTCTCCGTGCCATGAGGTGTTATGATGTAGCCACGTCGACTGGATCTGCTTTGGGTTTAACTGATGTTAGATGCATTATGCGCAGGAAATGTAATATTTTCTATCTTGACGCAAGTTTTGTGCATCGATAAACAGGAAACATGCTGTTGGTCCAACAAAAAAGTTACTGTCACTGGAAATTAGTGCCGTCGCAATACTAAAATTTCAAATACAATTTTGATGCCAAGGAATAAAAATCGTTTCTTTAGACCGATTACAATACCATAATTATCCTTAAAATGCTATTTTAGGTCAAAGTTAGCTGACATTATAGTATCTTCTTTATACTAGTTCTGATAAAGTTCAAGATCATCCTAAAACTTTTCAATAAAAGGCAGAATTTGGCCCTGTTAAAGTATTGATTAGTATCTGACTTGCAATATTTTTGACAACCCTAATGGAAATACTGCGTTCTCTCTTATCCAATCGCCAAGGGCGAGCCAGAATGCTCTGGAAGTTACAACCCTCACAATAAAAATGCCTTAGAATTTGTGTTACTCCTTCTATCCCTATACTTCTGCCTTTCTTTTCGGCTGGGTTAGACCCAGATTGTGTCATGTTCTCTGCAGGCCCAGGTAAAGATTTTCCTGTTTATTTAGCTTGTCGTTTACTAGTGTAAATCATCCGTTGTATCGCAGTGACCCCAGGCACCCTGTATTGTAGCCACCATGGCCCTTCAAGACTGCAAACAACACTGCCCCGAGTGGTGCGCTGCAGGGCTCCTGACCACTCACCAGTTCGCAAAGTAACTAACATTTGAACAAGATAAGTTGGATGTTTACCTGTCCACATGAAGGAAGGCGCATACCTAGACCACAAACTGAGGTGGATCAGCTGAACAGGAAGGCAGAGGTACAGGGACAGAGGAAGTGACGCACCTTCAAAGTCACTTTTAAAGTAAAGGGTGGCGTATCCTAATCACAATACCTACATACAATAAACTCAAAACAAGGGGCACAGTTTTGAGCTATATAATAATAACAAGCCAAACTAGAAGCCGTGCAATGGTAAGAAGCCATTGCGAGTGACTGCGTAATGCATGACCTTACTATCATAGACAGCTCAGTTGATATCGTTTAGCCAACTGAGCCTAGTTGACGGGGCAGCCCTGCCGAAGTGTCGGAAAAAGGCTGTGAGAACAACGGGATTTTGTTCCATGGTGCACAAACAAACAAACGTCTTGTTTGTTTGTTGTTTGAAAGTTTGAAATGACCTTAACTCACACACACTAAGACACATCTGACACACGACATATCCCAGATAGAGCGATGTTTCAAAGCCACGGGCGCTACACGCTTGCAGCACAGATCTTTTGCTGAATATCTCTACCTTCTCTCTCCCCATTTAATGCTACAACCTACCTGTCAAATTTAATTTAATAGGCTAGAGAACCATCTACATCAGGTGACTTTCCAGATTTCACTGCACTAATAGTCCGTCTTACTTCAGCTTCCATTAAAGGAGAGACTAATTTGTCGAGTCCTTCTTGTGACATTTCTGGTAATTTGATAAAAAAAGGCCTCAGATCGATCGTTTCCCACTGCAGTTTCAGGCATACACAGATCCTGATAAAACATTTGAAAACCTTGTCAATATCAGAAGAATGTGATTAATTTATCCTCTTTTAAGTGAAGTAATAGCATTTCCATTATCCATTTGAGTTGCTTTAGCCCATGATATATTCAGCTTTCTCATAAATGTCATGCTGAAAGGGTTGATTTGACCGCTTCACAATCAAAAGCAACTCTGGGTCAATATATCAGTAATTTTTTATGATATATTCCAGTCTTTTCATAGTGTGGACAAAATTGGGCTCATTAAGTTCAATTAACATCATATTTCTCCTTCAGGATGATTCTAGATTGGACTGTGCAGTTCTCCTGACAACTCATTACTGAAACGAGTTTTCACGAGCACCGTTTTTGCCTCGTTGGAGAGAACTGCACAGGAGCTGCTACTATATTGGCCCGTTCTTCTACACACAAGCAAATTTGAATTTATCTGAATAGCAGCACAACTCAGATAAAATTTTGATGCTGCTAATGTGTTTAGAAAAGAGAACATCTGTTACCATTTGTCTTTGTTTAGCTTTGCTCATGATGAAATCCATAATTCATACAATTACTTCATTTTATATATATATACAGGGTTCAGAATAAGCGGTATTTTGCAACGCAATTTCTCTCAAATGCGATGCATTCGTCAGAAAAAAGTGCTTTTGTATCGCAGCTTTTGCGATACAAAAATGCGTGTTCAATTATATAACCAAAGCGCTGTAGGACGCTGTGTGGACATGACACATGTAGGACGCTGTGTGGACATGACACATGTAGGACGCTGTGTTGTTATGACACATGTAGGACGCTGTGTGGACATGACACATGTAGGACGCTGTGTTGTTATGACACATGTAGGACGCTGTGTGGACATGACACATGTAGGACGCTGTGTTGTTATGAAACATGTAGGACGCTGTGTTGTCATGACACATGTAGGACGCTGTGTGGACATGACACATGTAGGACGCTGTGTGGACATGACACATGTAGGACGCTGTGTTGTTATGACACATGTAGGACGCTGTGTGGACATGACACATGTAGGACGCTGTGTTGTTATGACACATGTAGGACGCTGTGTGGACATGACACATGTAGGACGCTGTGTGGACATGACACATGTAGGACGCTGTGTTGACATGACACATGTAGGACGCTGTGTTGTCATGACACATGTAGGACGCTGTGTTGACATGACACATGTAGGACGCTGTGTGGACATGACACATGTAGGACGCTGTGTTGTCATGACACATGTAGGACGCTGTGTGGACATGACACATGTAGGACGCTGTGTGGACATGACACATGTAGGACGCTGTGTTGTTATGACACATGTAGGACGCTGTGTGGACATGACACATGTAGGACGCTGTGTTGACATGACACATGTAGGACGCTGTGTTGTTATGACACATGTAGGACGCTGTGTGGACGTGACACATGTAGGACGCTGTGTTGACATGACACATGTAGGACGCTGTGTTGTTATGACACATGTAGGACGCTGTGTGGACATGACACATGTAGGACGCTGTGTGGACATGACACATGTAGGACGCTGTGTGGACATGACACATGTAGGACGCTGTGTTGTTATGACACATGTAGGACGCTGTGTGGACATGACACATGTAGGACGCTGTGTTGTTATGACACATGTAGGACGCTGTGTGGACATGACACATGTAGGACGCTGTGTGGACATGACACATGTAGGACGCTGTGTTGTTATGACACATGTAGGACGCTGTGTGGACATGACACATGTAGGACGCTGTGTTGACATGACACATGTAGGACGCTGTGTTGTTATGACACATGTAGGACGCTGTGTGGACGTGACACATGTAGGACGCTGTGTTGACATGACACATGTAGGACGCTGTGTTGTTATGACACATGTAGGACGCTGTGTGGACATGACACATGTAGGACGCTGTGTGGACATGACACATGTAGGACGCTGTGTTGTTATGACACATGTAGGACGCTGTGTGGACATGACACATGTAGGACGCTGTGTTGTTATGACACATGTAGGACGCTGTGTGGACATGACACATGTAGGACGCTGTGTTGTCATGACACATGAAGGACGCTGTGTGGACATGACACATGTAGGACGCTGTGTTGTCATGACACATGTAGGACGCTGTGTGGACATGACACATGTAGGACGCTGTGTGGACATGACACATGTAGGACGCTGTGTTGTCATGTAGGACGCTGTGTTGTCATGACACATGTAGGACGCTGTGTGGACATGACACATGTAGGACGCTGTGTGGACATGACACATGTAGGACGCTGTGTTGTCATGTAGGACGCTGTGTTGTCATGACACATGTAGGACGCTGTGTGGACATGACACATGTAGGACGCTGTGTTGTCATGTAGGACGCTGTGTTGTCATGACACATGTAGGACCCTGTGTGGACATGACACATGTAGGACGCTGTGTTGTCATGACACATGTAGGACGCTGTGTTGTCATGACACATGTAGGACGCTGTGTGGACATGACACATGTAGAACGCTGTGTTGTCATGACACATGTAGGACGCTGTGTGGACATGACACATGTAGGACGCTGTGTGGACATGACACATGTAGGACGCTGTGTTGACATGACACATGTAGGACGCTGTGTTGACATGACACATGTAGGACGCTGTGTGGACATGACACATGTAGGACGCTGTGTTGACATGACACATGTAGGACGCTGTGTTGACATGACACATGTAGGACGCTGTGTGGACATGACACATGTAGGACGCTGTGTTGTCATGACACATGTAGGACGCTGTGTTGACATGACACATGTAGGACGCTGTGTTGACATGACACATGTAGGACGCTGTGTTGACTTGACACATGTTGGACGCTGTGTGGACATGACACATGTAGGACGCTGTGTGGACATGACACATGTAGTACGCTGTGTGGACATGACACATGTAGGACGCTGTGTTGACTTGACACATGTAGGACGCTGTGTTGACATGACACATGTAGGACGCTGTGTTGACATGACACATGTAGGACGCTGTGTTGTCATGACACATGTAGGACGCTGTGTTGACATGACACATGTAGGACGCTGTGTTGACATGACACATGTAGGACGCTGTGTTGACTTGACACATGTTGGACGCTGTGTGGACATGACACATGTAGGACGCTGTGTGGACATGACACATGTAGGACGCTGTGTGGACATGACACATGTAGGACGCTGTGTTGTTATGACACATGTAGGACGCTGTGTGGACATGACACATGTAGGACGCTGTGTTGTTATGACACATGTAGGACGCTGTGTGGACATGACACATGTAGGACGCTGTGTGGACATGACACATGTAGGACGCTGTGTTGTTATGACACATGTAGGACGCTGTGTGGACATGACACATGTAGGACGCTGTGTTGACATGACACATGTAGGACGCTGTGTTGTTATGACACATGTAGGACGCTGTGTGGACGTGACACATGTAGGACGCTGTGTTGACATGACACCTGTAGGACGCTGTGTTGTTATGACACATGTAGGACGCTGTGTGGACATGACACATGTAGGACGCTGTGTGGACATGACACATGTAGGACGCTGTGTGGACATGACACATGTAGGACGCTGTGTTGTTATGACACATGTAGGACGCTGTGTGGACATGACACATGTAGGACGCTGTGTTGTTATGACACATGTAGGACGCTGTGTGGACATGACACATGTAGGACGCTGTGTGGACATGACACATGTAGGACGCTGTGTTGTTATGACACATGTAGGACGCTGTGTGGACATGACACATGTAGGACGCTGTGTTGACATGACACATGTAGGATGCTGTGTTGTTATGACACATGTAGGACGCTGTGTGGACGTGACACATGTAGGACGCTGTGTTGACATGACACATGTAGGACGCTGTGTTGTTATGACACATGTAGGACGCTGTGTGGACATGACACATGTAGGACGCTGTGTGGACATGACACATGTAGGACGCTGTGTTGTTATGACACATGTAGGACGCTGTGTGGACATGACACATGTAGGACGCTGTGTTGTTATGACACATGTAGGACGCTGTGTGGACATGACACATGTAGGACGCTGTGTTGTCATGACACATGAAGGACGCTGTGTGGACATGACACATGTAGGACGCTGTGTTGTCATGACACATGTAGGATGCTGTGTGGACATGACACATGTAGGACGCTGTGTGGACATGACACATGTAGGACGCTGTGTTGTCATGTAGGACGCTGTGTTGTCATGACACATGTAGGACGCTGTGTGGACATGACACATGTAGGACGCTGTGTGGACATGACAGATGTAGGACGCTGTGTTGTCATGTAGGACGCTGTGTTGTCATGACACATGTAGGACGCTGTGTGGACATGACACATGTAGGACGCTGTGTTGTCATGTAGGACGCTGTGTTGTCATGACACATGTAGGACGCTGTGTGGACATGACACATGTAGGACGCTGTGTTGTCATGACACATGTAGGACGCTGTGTTGTCATGACACATGTAGGACGCTGTGTGGACATGACACATGTAGAACGCTGTGTTGTCATGACACATGTAGGACGCTGTGTGGACATGACACATGTAGGACGCTGTGTGGACATGACACATGTAGGACGCTGTGTTGTCATGACACATGTAGGACGCTGTGTTGACATGACACATGTAGGACGCTGTGTTGACATGACACATGTAGGACGCTGAGTGGACATGACACATGTAGGACGCTGTGTGGACATGACACATGTAGGACGCTGTGTTGACATGACACATGTAGGACGCTGTGTTGACATGACACATGTAGGACGCTGTGTGGACATGACACATGTAGGACGCTGTGTTGTCATGTAGGACGCTGTGTTATCATGACACATGTAGGACGCTGTGTGGACATGACACATGTAGGACGCTGTGTTGTCATGTAGGACGCTGTGTTGTCATGTAGGACGCTGTGTTGTCATGACACATGTAGGACGCTGTGTGGACATGACACATGTAGGACGCTGTGTTGTCATGACACATGTAGGACGCTGTGTGGACATGACACATGTAGGACGCTGTGTTGTCATGACACATGTAGGACGCTGTGTTGACATGACACATGTAGGACGCTGTGTTGACATGACACATGTAGGACGCTGTGTTGACTTGACACATGTTGGACGCTGTGTGGACATGACACATGTAGGACGCTGTGTGGACATGACACATGTAGTACGCTGTGTGGACATGACACATGTAGGACGCTGTGTTGACTTGACACATGTAGGACGCTGTGTTGTCATGACACATGTAGGACGCTGTGTTGACATGACACATGTAGGACGCTGTGTTGTCATGACACATGTAGGACGCTGTGTTGACATGACACATGTAGGACGCTGTGTTGACATGACACATGTAGGACGCTGTGTTGACTTGACACATGTTGGACGCTGTGTGGACATGACACATGTAGGACGCTGTGTGGACATGACACATGTAGGACGCTGTGTGGACATGACACATGTAGGACGCTGTGTTGTTATGACACATGTAGGACGCTGTGTGGACATGACACATGTAGGACGCTGTGTTGACATGACACATGTAGGACGCTGTGTTGTTATGACACATGTAGGACGCTGTGCGGACGTGACACATGTAGGACGCTGTGTTGACATGACACATGTAGGACGCTGTGTTGTTATGACACATGTAGGACGCTGTGTGGACATGACACATGTAGGACGCTGTGTGGACATGACACATGTAGGACGCTGTGTGGACATGACACATGTAGGACGCTGTGTTGTTATGACACATGTAGGACGCTGTGTGGACATGACACATGTAGGACGCTGTGTTGTTATGACACATGTAGGACGCTGTGTGGACATGACACATGTAGGACGCTGTGTGGACATGACACATGTAGGACGCTGTGTTGTTATGACACATGTAGGACGCTGTGTGGACATGACACATGTAGGACGCTGTGTTGACATGACACATGTAGGACGCTGTGTTGTTATGACACATGTAGGACGCTGTGTGGACGTGACACATGTAGGACGCTGTGTTGACATGACACATGTAGGACGCTGTGTTGTTATGACACATGTAGGACGCTGTGTGGACATGACACATGTAGGACGCTGTGTGGACATGACACATGTAGGACGCTGTGTTGTTATGACACATGTAGGACGCTGTGTGGACATGACACATGTAGGACGCTGTGTTGTTATGACACATGTAGGACGCTGTGTGGACATGACACATGTAGGACGCTGTGTTTTCATGACACATGAAGGACGCTGTGTGGACATGACACATGTAGGACGCTGTGTTGTCATGACACATGTAGGACGCTGTGTGGACATGACACATGTAGGACGCTGTGTGGACATGACACATGTAGGACGCTGTGTTGTCATGTAGGACGCTGTGTTGTCATGACACATGTAGGACGCTGTGTGGACATGACACATGTAGGACGCTGTGTGGACATGACACATGTAGGACGCTGTGTTGTCATGTAGGACGCTGTGTTGTCATGACACATGTAGGACGCTGTGTGGACATGACACATGTAGGACGCTGTGTTGTCATGTAGGACGCTGTGTTGTCATGACACATGTAGGACGCTGTGTGGACATGACACATGTAGGACGCTGTGTTGTCATGACACATGTAGGACGCTGTGTTGTCATGACACATGTAGGACGCTGTGTGGACATGACACATGTAGAACGCTGTGTTGTCATGACACATGTAGGACGCTGTGTGGACATGACACATGTAGGACGCTGTGTGGACATGACACATGTAGGACGCTGTGTTGTCATGACACATGTAGGACGCTGTGTTGACATGACACATGTAGGACGCTGTGTTGACATGACACATGTAGGACGCTGAGTGGACATGACACATGTAGGACGCTGTGTGGACATGACACATGTAGGACGCTGTGTTGACATGACACATGTAGGACGCTGTGTTGACATGACACATGTAGGACGCTGTGTTGACATGACACATGTAGGACGCTGTGTGGACATGACACATGTAGGACGCTGTGTGGACATGACACATGTAGGACGCTGTGTTGACATGACACATGTAGGACGCTGTGTTGACATAACACATGTAGGACGCTGTGTGGACATGACACATGTAGGACGCTGTGTTGTCATGACACATGTAGGACGCTGTGTTGACATGACACATGTAGGACGCTGTGTTGACATGACACATGTAGGACGCTGTGTTGACTTGACACATGTTGGACGCTGTGTGGACATGACACATGTAGGACGCTGTGTGGACATGACACATGTAGGACGCTGTGTGGACATGACACATGTAGGACGCTGTGTTGACATGACACATGTAGGACGCTGTGTTGACATGACACATGTAGGACGCTGTGTTGACTTGACACATGTTGGACGCTGTGTGGACATGACACATGTAGGACGCTGTGTGGACATGACACATGTAGGACGCTGTGTGGACATGACACATGTAGGACGCTGTGTGGACATGACACATGTAGGACGCTGTGTGGACATGACACATGTAGGACGCTGTGTGGACATGACACATGTAGGACGCTGTGTTGACATGACACATGTAGGACGCTGTGTTGACTTGACACATGTAGGACGCTGTGTGGACATGACACATGTAGGACGCTGTGTGGACATGACACATGTAGGACGCTGTGTGGACATGACACATGTAGGACGCTGTGTGGACATGACACATGTAGGACGCTGTGTTGACATGACACATGTAGGACGCTGTGTTGTCATGACACATGTAGGACGCTGTGTTGACATGACACATGTAGGACGCTGTGTTGACATGACACATGTAGGACGCTGTGTTGACTTGACACATGTTGGACGCTGTGTGGACATGACACATGTAGGACGCTGTGTGGACATGACACATGTAGGACGCTGTGTGGACATGACACATGTAGGACGCTGTGTTGTCATGACACATGTAGGACGCTGTGTGGACATGACACATGTAGGACGCTGTGTGGACATGACACATGTAGGACGCTGTGTTGTCATGACACATGTAGGACGCTGTGTGGACATGACACATGTAGGACGCTGTGTGGACATGACACATGTAGGACGCTGTGTTGTCATGACACATGTAGGACGCTGTGTGGACATGACACATGTAGGACGCTGTGTTGTGATGACACATGTAGGACGCTGTGTTGTCGTGACACATGTAGGACGCTGTGTTGTTATGACACATGTAGGACGCTGTGTGGACATGACACATGTAGGACGCTGTGTGGACATGACACATGTAGGACGCTGTGTTGTTATGACACATGTAGGACGCTGTGTGGACATGACACATGTAGGACGCTGTGTGGACATGACACATGTAGGACGCTGTGTGGACATGACACATGTAGGACGCTGTGTGGACATGACACATGTAGGACGCTGTGTTGTCATGTAGGACGCTGTGTTGTCATTACACATGTAGGACGCTGTGTGGACATGACACATGTAGGACGCTGTGTGGACATGACACATGTAGGACGCTGTGTTGTCATGTAGGACGCTGTGTTGTCATGACACATGTAGGACGCTGTGTGGACATGACACATGTAGGACGCTGTGTTGTCATGTAGGACGCTGTGTTGTCATGACACATGTAGGACGCTGTGTGGACATGACACATGTAGGACGCTGTGTGGACATGACACATGTTGGACGCTGTGTGGACATGACACATGTTGGACGCTGTGTGGACATGACACATGTAGGACGCTGTGTGGACATGACACATGTTGGACGCTGTGTGGACATGACACATGTAGGACGCTGTGTGGACATGACACATGTAGGACGCTGTGTGGACATGACACATGTAGGACGCTGTGTTGTTATGACACATGTAGGACGCTGTGTGGACATGACACATGTAGGACGCTGTGTTGACATGACACATGTAGGACGCTGTGTTGTTATGACACATGTAGGACGCTGTGTGGACGTGACACATGTAGGACGCTGTGTTGACATGACACATGTAGGACGCTGTGTTGTTATGACACATGTAGGACGCTGTGTGGACATGACACATGTAGGACGCTGTGTGGACATGACACATGTAGGACGCTGTGTTGTTATGACACATGTAGGACGCTGTGTGGACATGACACATGTAGGACGCTGTGTTGTTATGACACATGTAGGACGCTGTGTGGACATGACACATGTAGGACGCTGTGTTGTCATGACACATGAAGGACGCTGTGTGGACATGACACATGTAGGACGCTGTGTTGTCATGACACATGTAGGACGCTGTGTGGACATGACACATGTAGGACGCTGTGTGGACATGACACATGTAGGACGCTGTGTTGTCATGTAGGACGCTGTGTTGTCATGACACATGTAGGACGCTGTGTGGACATGACACATGTAGGACGCTGTGTGGACATGACAGATGTAGGACGCTGTGTTGTCATGTAGGACGCTGTGTTGTCATGACACATGTAGGACGCTGTGTGGACATGACACATGTAGGACGCTGTGTTGTCATGTAGGACGCTGTGTTGTCATGACACATGTAGGACGCTGTGTGGACATGACACATGTAGGACGCTGTGTTGTCATGACACATGTAGGACGCTGTGTTGTCATGACACATGTAGGACGCTGTGTGGACATGACACATGTAGAACGCTGTGTTGTCATGACACATGTAGGACGCTGTGTGGACATGACACATGTAGGACGCTGTGTGGACATGACACATGTAGGACGCTGTGTTGTCATGACACATGTAGGACGCTGTGTTGACATGACACATGTAGGACGCTGTGTTGACATGACACATGTAGGACGCTGAGTGGACATGACACATGTAGGACGCTGTGTGGACATGACACATGTAGGACGCTGTGTTGACATGACACATGTAGGACGCTGTGTTGACATGACACATGTAGGACGCTGTGTGGACATGACACATGTAGGACGCTGTGTTGTCATGACACATGTAGGACGCTGTGTTGACATGACACATGTAGGACGCTGTGTTGACATGACACATGTAGGACGCTGTGTTGACTTGACACATGTTGGACGCTGTGTGGACATGACACATGTAGGACGCTGTGTTGACATGACACATGTAGTACGCTGTGTGGACATGACACATGTAGGACGCTGTGTTGTCATGACACATGTAGGACGCTGTGTGGACATGACACATGTAGGACGCTGTGTGGACATGACACATGTAGGACGCTGTGTTGACATGACACATGTAGGACGCTGTGTTGACTTGACACATGTAGGACGCTGTGTGGACATGACACATGTAGGACGCTGTGTGGACATGACACATGTAGGACGCTGTGTGGACATGACACATGTAGGACGCTGTGTTGTTATGACACATGTAGGACGCTGTGTGGACATGACACATGTAGGACGCTGTGTTGTTATGACACATGTAGGACGCTGTGTGGACATGACACATGTAGGACGCTGTGTGGACATGACACATGTAGGACGCTGTGTTGTTATGACACATGTAGGACGCTGTGTGGACATGACACATGTAGGACGCTGTGTTGACATGACACATGTAGGACGCTGTGTTGTTATGACACATGTAGGACGCTGTGTGGACGTGACACATGTAGGACGCTGTGTTGACATGACACATGTAGGACGCTGTGTTGTTATGACACATGTAGGACGCTGTGTGGACATGACACATGTAGGACGCTGTGTGGACATGACACATGTAGGACGCTGTGTGGACATGACACATGTAGGACGCTGTGTTGTTATGACACATGTAGGACGCTGTGTGGACATGACACATGTAGGACGCTGTGTTGTTATGACACATGTAGGACGCTGTGTGGACATGACACATGTAGGACGCTGTGTGGACATGACACATGTAGGACGCTGTGTTGTTATGACACATGTAGGACGCTGTGTGGACATGACACATGTAGGACGCTGTGTTGACATGACACATGTAGGACGCTGTGTTGTTATGACACATGTAGGACGCTGTGTGGACGTGACACATGTAGGACGCTGTGTTGACATGACACATGTAGGACGCTGTGTTGTTATGACACATGTAGGACGCTGTGTGGACATGACACATGTAGGACGCTGTGTGGACATGACACATGTAGGACGCTGTGTTGTTATGACACATGTAGGACGCTGTGTGGACATGACACATGTAGGACGCTGTGTTGTTATGACAAATGTAGGACGCTGTGTGGACATGACACATGTAGGACGCTGTGTTGTCATGACACATGAAGGACGCTGTGTGGACATGACACATGTAGGACGCTGTGTTGTCATGACACATGTAGGACGCTGTGTGGACATGACACATGTAGGACGCTGTGTGGACATGACACATGTAGGACGCTGTGTTGTCATGTAGGACGCTGTGTTGTCATGACACATGTAGGACGCTGTGTGGACATGACACATGTAGGACGCTGTGTGGACATGACACATGTAGGACGCTGTGTTCTCATGTAGGACGCTGTGTTGTCATGACACATGTAGGACGCTGTGTGGACACAACACATGTAGGACGCTGTGTTGTCATGTAGGACGCTGTGTTGTCATGACACATGTAGGACGCTGTGTGGACATGACACATGTAGGACGCTGTGTTGTCATGACACATGTAGGACGCTGTGTTGTCATGACACATGTAGGACGCTTTGTGGACATGACACATGTAGAACGCTGTGTTGTCATGACACATGTAGGACGCAGTGTGGACATGACACATGTAGGACGCTGTGTGGACATGACACATGTAGGACGCTGTGTTGTCATGACACATGTAGGACGCTGTGTTGACATGATACATGTAGGACGCTGTGTGGACATGACACATGTAGGACGCTGTGTGGACATGACACATGTAGGACGCTGTGTTGACATGACACATGTAGGACGCTGTGTTGACATGACACATGTAGGACGCTGTGTGGACATGACACATGTAGGACGCTGTGTTGTCATGACACATGTAGGACGCTGTGTTGACATGACACATGTAGGACGCTGTGTTGACATGACACATGTAGGACGCTGTGTTGACTTGACACATGTAGGACGCTGTGTGGACATGACACATGTAGGACGCTGTGTGGACATGACACATGTAGGACGCTGTGTTGTCATGACACATGTAGGACGCTGTGTGGACATGACACATGTAGGACGCTGTGTGGACATGACACATGTAGGACGCTGTGTTGACATGACACATGTAGGACGCTGTGTTGACTTGACACATGTAGGACGCTGTGTGGACATGAAACATGTAGGACGCTGTGTGGACATGACACATGTAGGACGCTGTGTGGACATGACACATGTAGGACGCTGTGTGGACATGACACATGTAGGACGCTCTGTTGACATGACACATGTAGGACGCTGTGTTGTCATGACACATGTAGGACGCTGTGTTGACATGACACATGTAGGACGCTGTGTTGACATGACACATGTAGGACGCTGTGTTGACATGACACATGTTGGACGCTGTGTGGACATGACACATGTAGGACGCTGTGTGGACATGACACATGTAGGACGCTGTGTGGACATGACACATGTAGGACGCTGTGTTGTCATGACACATGTAGGACGCTGTGTGGACATGACACATGTAGGACGCTGTGTGGACATGACACATGTAGGACGCTGTGTTGTCATGACACATGTAGGACGCTGTGTGGACATGACACATGTAGGCCGCTGTGTGGACATGACACATGTAGGACGCTGTGTTGTCATGACACATGTAGGACGCTGTGTGGACATGACACATGTAGGACGCTGTGTTGTGATGACACATGTAGGACGCTGTGTGGACATGACACATGTAGGACGCTGTGTGGACATGACACATGTTGGACGCTGTGTGGACATGACACATGTAGGACGCTGTGTGGACATGACACATGTAGGACGCTGTGTTGTTATGACACATGTAGGACGCTGTGTGGACATGACACATGTAGGACGCTGTGTTGTTATGACACATGTAGGACGCTGTGTGGACATGACACATGTAGGACGCTGTGTGGACATGACACATGTAGGACGCTGTGTTGTTATGACACATGTAGGACGCTGTGTGGACATGACACATGTAGGACGCTGTGTTGACATGACACATGTAGGACGCTGTGTTGTTATGACACATGTAGGACGCTGTGTGGACGTGACACATGTAGGACGCTGTGTTGACATGACACATGTAGGACGCTGTGTTGTTATGACACATGTAGGACGCTGTGTGGACATGACACATGTAGGACGCTGTGTGGACATGACACATGTAGGACGCTGTGTGGACATGACACATGTAGGACGCTGTGTTGTTATGACACATGTAGGACGCTGTGTGGACATGACACATGTAGGACGCTGTGTTGTTATGACACATGTAGGACGCTGTGTGGACATGACACATGTAGGACGCTGTGTGGACATGACACATGTAGGACGCTGTGTTGTTATGACACATGTAGGACGCTGTGTGGACATGACACATGTAGGACGCTGTGTTGACATGACACATGTAGGACGCTGTGTTGTTATGACACATGTAGGACGCTGTGTGGACGTGACACATGTAGGACGCTGTGTTGACATGACACATGTAGGACGCTGTGTTGTTATGACACATGTAGGACGCTGTGTGGACATGACACATGTAGGACGCTGTGTGGACATGACACATGTAGGACGCTGTGTTGTTATGACACATGTAGGACGCTGTGTGGACATGACACATGTAGGACGCTGTGTTGTTATGACACATGTAGGACGCTGTGTGGACATGACACATGTAGGACGCTGTGTTGTCATGACACATGAAGGACGCTGTGTGGACATGACACATGTAGGACGCTGTGTTGTCATGACACATGTAGGACGCTGTGTGGACATGACACATGTAGGACGCTGTGTGGACATGACACATGTAGGACGCTGTGTTGTCATGTAGGACGCTGTGTTGTCATGACACATGTAGGACGCTGTGTGGACATGACACATGTAGGACGCTGTGTGGACATGACACATGTAGGACGCTGTGTTCTCATGTAGGACGCTGTGTTGTCATGACACATGTAGGACGCTGTGTGGACACAACACATGTAGGACGCTGTGTTGTCATGTAGGACGCTGTGTTGTCATGACACATGTAGGACGCTGTGTGGACATGACACATGTAGGACGCTGTGTTGTCATGACACATGTAGGACGCTGTGTTGTCATGACACATGTAGGACGCTTTGTGGACATGACACATGTAGAACGCTGTGTTGTCATGACACATGTAGGACGCTGTGTGGACATGACACATGTAGGACGCTGTGTGGACATGACACATGTAGGACGCTGTGTTGTCATGACACATGTAGGACGCTGTGTTGACATGACACATGTAGGACGCTGTGTGGACATGACACATTTAGGACGCTGTGTGGACATGACACATGTAGGACGCTGTGTTGACATGACACATGTAGGACGCTGTGTTGACATGACACATGTAGGACGCTGTGTGGACATGACACATGTAGGACGCTGTGTTGTCATGACACATGTAGGACGCTGTGTTGACATGACACATGTAGGACGCTGTGTTGACTTGACACATGTAGGACGCTGTGTGGACATGACACATGTAGGACGCTGTGTGGACATGACACATGTAGGACGCTGTGTTGTCATGACACATGTAGGACGCTGTGTGGACATGACACATGTAGGACGCTGTGTGGACATGACACATGTAGGACGCTGTGTTGACATGACACATGTAGGACGCTGTGTTGACTTGACACATGTAGGACGCTGTGTGGACATGAAACATGTAGGACGCTGTGTGGACATGACACATGTAGGACGCTGTGTGGACATGACACATGTAGGACGCTGTGTGGACATGACACATGTAGGACGCTCTGTTGACATGACACATGTAGGACGCTGTGTTGTCATGACACATGTAGGACGCTGTGTTGACATGACACATGTAGGACGCTGTGTTGACATGACACATGTAGGACGCTGTGTTGACATGACACATGTTGGACGCTGTGTGGACATGACACATGTAGGACGCTGTGTGGACATGACACATGTAGGACGCTGTGTGGACATGACACATGTAGGACGCTGTGTTGTCATGACACATGTAGGACGCTGTGTGGACATGACACATGTAGGACGCTGTGTTGTCATGACACATGTAGGACGCTGTGTGGACATGACACATGTAGGCCGCTGTGTGGACATGACACATGTAGGACGCTGTGTTGTCATGACACATGTAGGACGCTGTGTGGACATGACACATGTAGGACGCTGTGTTGTGATGACACATGTAGGACGCTGTGTGGACATGACACATGTAGGACGCTGTGTGGACATGACACATGTTGGACGCTGTGTGGACATGACACATGTAGGACGCTGTGTGGACATGACACATGTAGGACGCTGTGTGGACATGACACATGTAGGACGCTGTGTGGACATGACACATGTTGGACGCTGTGTGGACATGACACATGTAGGACGCTGTGTGGACATGACACATGTAGGACGCTGTGTGGACATGACACATGTAGGACGCTGTGTGGACATGACACATGTAGGACGCTGTGTGGACATGACACATGTTGGACGCTATGTGGACATGACACATGTAGGACGCTGTGTGGACATGACACATGTAGGACGCTGTGTGGACATGACGAGTCCCGCTGCTGTCTCAGATCGAGTCTGAAAGTGGGAGGAGCCACGTGCGGTAAAGTTAGCGTCACAGATTCGGACAGTCAATAGCTCCTAAACGCAAAAGTCTTTGCAGATCATTCACATGCCAAACACTCATATTTATACTGCCAAGTAACTACAACCTTGTTTTTAACAATCAGATGCGTATTTTGGGCGCAGCGAATCACACTGATCCTAATGTGCAGCCAGAGCCGAGACAAGTGCTTAGAGACCGTCATCAAATGTGCAGCCGGAGCAGAAACGAGAGTACTTAGGGACCGTCATCAAATAGCAAAACGAAAAATGGAATGGAACGTCAAGTAGAGCGGTACAATTTGAATAACACATAAAATACACCATGATGGTCGCCACAGCAACCTTTATTTTTCCATCAGAAGCTTAATACACATTTTTTGTGAGTGTAATGACAATTAATATGTAAATGAGACTCCTGCAAATAGTCATCTGATTGATGATGATATGGAAGAAAGTTGTAAATAAGGCCATATTACTTTGTGTTGATTAATTTGTTCAACAACTAATTTTTTTGCAAGTTTTCTGTTTTATTTAAATATTTTTTTTAAAAAAGTGTTTAAAAGTTAATTTGTTAAGAGTTTTTTTTTAAATAGAATGTTTACAAATACATTTTAAATCAATAATCGTGTTATATCAATGGAAAATATTGATTGTTAGTCACTTTCGTGTTTTGCTATGCAATTATGAAATTGCTATACAAATTTCAAAAAATTAACGGATTGTTTAGCAGCACCGCTATACAAGTGAAAATCCTTAATCTGAACCCTGATATATATATATACATTGATTACAGTTCCTTTCTTTTGGTTTGAATAACACATTGCTTTTACCTTTCCCTATGTAAGAAAGACAAAAGGTACTCCTGATGGGGGGTTGTGCCATCTGCTTGTTTCCATGTGTACCACCAGCAGGAACAAAGGCACAGGAGGCAGGTGCAAATGGTACACATGGTCTTTCCTCGTCTCCACCTCAGTCACAGTGAAGCCAAGTGCTGCATACACTTCCTCATATTTCCTCGTCTTATTAGCTTTTGGGTGACTTTTGTTTGTTTCGTTATTAGGGATGTCACAATATTCATTTTAGTCACAATTATCATGAGGAGAAATATCACAATTTTACAATTATCAGAAAAAAGCAAGGAAAGATTTGTATAGATTTTTTTTCTTTAATACAGTGTATTAATCTAAAAATACATTTATTAGTGAGATCAGCTCGGGGGAGGGGGTTGAAACTTAAAAAAGCATTTACAGGTGAAATTACGCTCTGGAACCACCTGTCTCCTCTTCTCTCTTTCCCTCCATCTCCTCCTTTGAGCTTGTGCGTTCCGTGGCTCCACTTTGGGCTCGCTCTGAGCTGCTTTGCGCTCCAGCGCCGTCAGCGGAGGGGCCCCTTCCTTTGCCTAAGATTAAAAAAAATGCATTAAAAAAACTACTCACGCTGACTGACCTCCGTGTGTAACAAAACGGTCGTTCAGCGTGTTTATTCAGTCTTGTCGACACGCTGAGCCAGATTCCAAAATCTGGCTGCTCTGGTGGCGTGTCCAAAGCGAGACATTCGGAAGAGTCGGAGATTTAGGCATCAAATATAGATCTGAGTTGATTGATCGCAGCTTTTCTAAATATCGACCTTTGTGTAGCTCATCCAAGGAGTTTGTGGACTCTGAAAGGTCTGGGGCCTAGGAACGCAACAAGTGACGGACAAAGGGGCGGCAGCGTATGCGATCACGTGGTTTTGTGATGTCGGTGAATGAGCTCTATAGAAGAGTCTATACCTCTCCTCTCTGGTGTGAGTCACTGAAATGAGAATAAAGTGACTGAAGATCACAACACAACACAAATCTTTACATTAATAAAAAACAGAACAAGACCAAAGAGAAAAAAGACAAAATTCAATTGAAAGCGAAGCCTAAAGAATAAACCAAAAAATATAAAGGGTCAGTCAGGCATACAGTATGTCCCCCTATGTATCGGACATATTAC
>NW_027316056.1:6684871-6689871 GCF_026437365.1 Eucyclogobius newberryi
AGCTTTAGCTACGCTGCCCTAGGAGCAACTATGCTGGGGGAAGTATGACAGTTTGAGCACTATCCTCTTCTTCTGACTACTTATGCTATCAAACAATATTTATTTTTTGATTCCACTTGCAAACTGTTCACCGCCTTCTTTTTCTTTCTCTCACTCCTGAGGACCTGTGGACCCAGATGCCCCTCCCCTGGTGAAGTGGTCCCTGCCCCGTGTGGACGGTCCCTCATCTGCCTGAAGAGTGGGTCCAGCTCGCCTCCGACGGTCCCTCATCTGCCTGAAGAGTGGGTCCAGCTCGACTCAGTCGGTCCCTCATCTGCCTGAAGAGTGGGTCCAGCTCGACTCAGACGGTCCCTCATCTGCCTGAAGAGTGGGTCCAGCTCGACTCTGATGGTCCCTCATCTGCCTGAAGAGTGGGTCCAGTTCGCCTCAGTCGGTCCCTCATCTGCCTGAAGAGTGGGTCCAGCTCCAGTCTCCCTCGTGTCCGTCTGTCCGTCTGAGAGAGTCGGATCTCTCCTTCACTGGAACTCCTCCAGGTTTCTACGCTTTTTCCCAAGGAGGTTTTTTTGTAGTTTTTCCTGGCCGAGAAGGAGAGTCTAAGGACAGAGGACCTGGGACATCGTCCCTCGCCACCACAGACATTGGTGATTCATTTCTCCCTGTGGCCCTCAGAGGCAACTGTTCTTGTGATTTTGGGCCTTACAAAAATAAATTTATTTGATTTGAATCCGGCTGAAATTAAGGCTAGATTACCCATCCCCCTTTTTTTCCTTTTTTTTTTTTAAAAGATAAAATACATGAAACACAAAACATGGAAAATAGCACAGACAGCAAGTAAATAACACAAAAAACATCTGAAACAAACAAATACAGTTACAGTACATCTGGTCCAGTAAAATAGTCCATTGCTTTTCCAAGTCCCTCTAAGAAAGAAACACTTTTACTTGATTGATTATGGAATATTATGCTTTCTTCTGGTACTTAACACCTGGAGCTACAAGTGACACATAACTCTGGCCGAGCTGCAGTCACATGTACTGTATATTCATAAGCATCCATTTACCCCCGAGAGCTCAGAGCGGCCCCTGCAACACTGTGCGTCCTGTCACTTTCTGAACACCAAACAACTTTGTATTGTGTCCTTATTAAATGCATCAGGTTTGACGCATGCAAAAGCTGAACTAGAGGGGCCATAAACAAGCTGTGGCTGCAGTGCTTGCATTAATCAGGCAACTTAATTTTCCAAGCTTCAGCTATTTTGCGTTCTCCTTTCTGAAGTCGACCTTGGAAAATCGATGTTTGATGTTTATTATTATTGTATTTGAATGGTAACTCTCGTGTAATCTCCAAACCTCTGATCCACATATGTTCAACCTGATCATTTATTTGGTATTGGCTCAACAAACTTACCACATTAATATGATTAATCCCTTCGACTGAGCTTCAGCTCTTGAGAATGTTTTCTTTTCCCTCTGATTGCAACCTGAGGCAAACGAGTCACAAGGAGATCACGAAGGAGATGCAGGACAAGAGCGGATCAATGTTATCAGGGCCGACATTAACCAAATCACCCAAAGAGAGGTCGAAGACTGGATAATTGTGCAAATAATGAGACGTGTGCTTAAAACGCAGGCACATAATGAACACCAACTTGTGGACCAGAAAACATGAACCCCCGTTGTGTTTCACAAGGGGGCATTCTTATCGAGTCTGTGATTGATTGACAGGGATTTCAGCAAATCACAAAACAGCACACAGCTCAGCTTACCGCCCTCAAAGTTTAAAAGAGGTGTTAAAATCATCTGTCATTCATGGGTTTTGTGAGAGGCGACATATAGCAGCGATTTTCTGACAGTGATTTATTGACTTTGTATATTGAGATTTAAGTAACTTATTTAGGCTATAGACATACATTGACACATAGTTAGAATAGTGAAACATCCAAAACTACACTCACACACTACACATCTCCATCTATACAGCTGTTAGATAGACAGCTTAGTGATGGAGGCTCCACACAGAAGGGAGTATTTCCATTTAGAGTCTCCTAATAAAGTTATGTGTATTGTTTGTGATTGTGATTGATTACCAATGTTCCTGTGATAACTCTCTAAATAATCTACACGTTTCAGAAATGGATTTCATAATAACAATGGAATGGAAAATGAACAGTATTATGTGCATTTTAGAGATGTGTTCTGGAGAAAATGTATTAATTAATCTGAATAGAAAACACATTAAAATATATAAATACATATAAAAAATGTCATTTTAACTTTTACCTCCAAACTAAACTCACTCATGTAATCCTCATGGCCCGTGATTGTTTCTTCCTTATCACTTTGTTAATTAATCCGTGGACATTTTTTCTACTAAAAGTAAAATATATTTAGTGTTTGTTGGGAATCCATCCACATACAAAAGATTAAATGGACTTTTCACCACATTAGCTGGAGTTTACTACCCAAACCTTATTTTATGACACACTTGTGCATAAATAAATTTAAATCATGCAATTCCATGTTTTTCTCCGCTGTCGGGACGAGTTGTTTGTCAAGTATGCTTAGATATGGCCTTCGTTCACGGCCGACATCCATGGAAACGCAGGCCAAGTTTGTCGGCCGCATTTGTTGGCTGCCTTCAAATGTACTCTTCAGAGCCTGTAGCCCCTGAATTGAGCATTAGCAAATAACAATCTGGACGTAATGGCCGTCCAGATTGATTACTGGGCGTAATGTCATGACAAATATTTGAATCTGACTGGTCAAAGTGTCACAACAACAGGAAGAAGCTGAGAAATCAAACTGTTGTTAAATCCAGTCAGAGAGACTTCCGGGATGACGGCCGCCTGATTTGGTTCTGTCGGTCTGCGGTCGATTCCGTTGCAGTCTTTATTGACCTTATTCGGCCCCTCCCACTTTTCCAGCGGCGAATTAAATCTCTGATTTGAGGATTTCAACATTACAAGCAAAAGAGCCACAGTTGACCAACCAGGTACTGTCATGTCCTGACTGAACAAGTGGATGACCTTGACAACTGTATCTGGTCTTCTCTTGCCGGTCTTCCAGAGGACATTGAAGGTAAAGATGTGGTCGAATCTATGGAGACCTGGATCCCTGAATATTTCAAACAAAAAAAGCTGGGAAAATAAAACTTGACCGACCACATTGCTCCCTGGCTCCCAAACCAGCGACCAAGATCTATTCTACTGAAGTTCTATAGATATAACAGACTTAACTGTTCCTCATACATGGAAGCATGTGTACTTTGATATATATATATATATATATATATATATATATATATATATATATATATATATATATATATATATATATATATATATATATATATATATATATATATATATATGCTCCCCTAGGAAGCGACCTCACTCTCTATACTTAAGTCATGGATCTGACTGCAAACCACTCTGAAGGAATCCTCGTCTGTGGCGGCGACTGGAATTTGCATGTTCAGCTGACATTGGATGTCTCAAGCTCACAAAGTACAAGTAAACCTATAAATCATTTTACAAATAAATACATATTATGAGAGAGATGAATCCTGATGTTTGACAATATACAAATTTTCCAAACTCACATAAGATCTATACTAGAATAGACTACTACTACTACTTTTTAATTTTCAACAAAGATAGGTCAGAATGACAGAGGTAGACATAGAGATCTAAGTGATCATGCTCCCATTTACATCCCTGTAGATCTGGAACAGAGACAAAGAAACACATTCCGTAGATTTAATGCTAGTCTACTCAATGACCCTCAGGCTGTCAAGAGACATTGAGGCGTATGTAAAGGAAAATGGCAACGGTGAATTTCCTCCATCCATTCTCTGGAATGCAGCTAAGGCCGTTTTGAGGGGAAGGGTAATTGCTGTCGCCTCAGCCAAAAACATTCAGAAACAATTTATGGCAGGGGTCTCCAACCTGTTAGCTACTTTCACTAGCTCATTTTGTATTGCTTCAGGTTTTTTTCCTGTATTCAGGTGAATTTTAGATTATACTTTTATAGCAGGTCACTGCCCATTCATTTTGGCTGTATGATTGATTTCCCCCCCACACTAAATTAAAATCCCCCACCCACCTTCACCCTGTAACCTTCAGGCCTTGAGTTTTGTTTTAGTTTTGAAGACATTAGTTTTTCACTAATTTTCTCTCCTTTCCTGTGCAAAGGTTTTTCTAAGGACTGCTTATGTTTTATGTTGCATGTTTATTTAAGTGTGAATTTGCGGTGTGTCACTGTGTTAAGGCTGGATTAAGCCTCACCGCAGTCACGTGCTCCTGGGCTCACGCAGACCTGAACCATTCAAGCTTCTGTGAGCTCAGGGTCCAGATGCGTCATTTACATACACCACCTCTCTAGGCTGCCAGGGACCCTTGTTCTATTTATTTCAAGCTTGTTTATCTTCCGGCATCAACAAAGGTGACAACCAGTGATCAACTGTTGTTCTGGTGGGAGATGCACTAGATCCATGTGCACAGAGGAAGAGAGGACGTGTGAGAAGGTGGTCAGGAGGAGTGATAACACAGGAACTGATAACAATGATAGGATGGTGTGATATCTTGACAAACTGTCGTTAAATTAATCCTAAATTCAATGTATTTGTACAAAACAAAAAAATAAATGTCAATTTGAGTATTGAAAACATAGAATTTGGAAATCTAGATGAATAAAAATGACAAGTACTTCCAAAATGTATATTACGTTATTCCTGTCCTTTTTAAGCTACAGTGTGGAGGTTTGGGGAAACACCTACAAAACTGATATCCAAATAATAACTATTTTGCAGAAAAAGGTCATCAGAATAGTAAACCACAAAGGTTACTAAGAAGAAGGCAAACAAATCCTTATCACCTTCATACTTTGTTCCCAGACAAAGGGAAAATACAACCTCAGAAATAAACTTAATTTAAAAATGCAACGTGTAAGAACCACAATGAAGAGCTTTAACGTGTCAACCAGCGGCGTTAAGTTACGGAA
>NW_027316056.1:6694871-7092371 GCF_026437365.1 Eucyclogobius newberryi
TTTGCGTGCGTGTGCATGTGCGTGTGTGCATGTGCGTGTGCATGTGCGTGCGTGCGTTTGCGTGCGTGTGCATGTGCGTGTTTGCGTGCGTGTGCATGTGCGTGTTTGCGTGCGTGTGCATGTGCGTGTGTGCATGTGCGTGTGCATGTGCGTGTGTGCGTTTGCGTGCGTGTGCATGTGCGTGTGTGCATGTGCGTGTTTGCGTGCGTGTGCATGTGCGTGTTTGCGTGCGTGTGCATGTGCGTGTGTGCATGTGCGTGTGCATGTGCGTGTGTGCATGTGCGTGTGCATGTGCGTGTGTGCGTTTGCGTGCGTGTGCATGTGCGTGTGTGCATGTGCGTGTGCATGTGCGTGTGCATGTGCGTGTGTGCATGTGCGTGTGCATGTGCGTGTGTGCGTTTGCGTGCGTGTGCATGTGCGTGCGTGCGTTTGCGTGCGTGTGCATGTGCGCGTTTGCGTGCGTGTGCATGTGCGTGCGTGCGTTTGCGTGCGTGTGCATGTGCGTGCGTGCGTTTGCGTGCGTGTGCATGTGCGTGTGTGCATGTTTGCGTGCGTGTGCATGTGTGTGTTTGCGTGCGTGTGCGCGTTTGCGTGCATGTGCGTGTGTGCATGTTTGCGTGCGTGTGCATGTGCGTGTGTGCGTTTGCGTGCGTGTGCATGTGCGTGTGTGCGTTTGCGTGCGTGTGTGCGTTTGCGTGCGCATATGCGTGTGTGCATGTGTGTGTTTGCGTGCGTGTGCATGTGTGTGTGTGCGTTTGCGTGCGTGTGCATGTGCGTGTTTGCGTGCGTGTGCATGTGCGTGTGTGCATGTGCGTGTTTGCGTGCGTGTGCATGTGCGTGTTTGCGTGCCTGTGCATGTGCGTGTGTGCATGTGCGTGTTTGCGTGCGTGTGCATGTGCGTGTGTGCGTTTGCGTGCGTGTGCATGTGCGTGTTTGCGTGCGTGTGTTTGCGTGTGTGCATGTGCGTGTTTGCGTGCATGTGCGTGTGTGCGTTTGCGTGCGTGTGCATGTGCGTGTTTGCGTGCGTGTGCATGTGCGTGTGTGCGTTTGCGTGCGTGTGCATGTGCGTGTGTGCATGTGCGTGTGCATGTGCGTGTGTGCGTTTGCGTGCGTGTGCATGTGCGTGTTTGCGTGCGTGTGCATGTGCGTGTGTGCGTTTGCGTGCGTGTGCATGTGCGTGTTTGCGTGCGTGTGTTTGCGTGTGTGCATGTGCGTGTTTGCGTGCATGTGCGTGTGTGCGTTTGCGTGCGTGTGCATATGCGTGTTTGCGTGCATGTGCGTGTGTGCGTTTGCGTGCGTGTGCATGTGCGTGTGTGCATGTGCGTGTGCATGTGCGTGCGTGCGTTTGCGTGCGTGTGCATGTGCGTGTTTGCGTGCGTGTGCATGTGCGTGTTTGCGTGCGTGTGCATGTGCGTGTGTGGATGTGCGTGTGCATGTGCGTGTGCATGTGCGTGTTTGCGTGCGTGTGCATGTGCGTGTGTGCATGTGCGTGTGCATGTGCGTGTGTGCATGTGCGTGTGCATGTGCGTGTGTGCGTTTGCGTGCGTGTGCATGTGCGTGTGTGCATGTGCGTGTGCATGTGCGTGTGCATGTGCGTGTGTGCATGTGCGTGTGCGTGTGTGCGTTTGCGTGCGTGTGCATGTGCGTGCGTGCGTTTGCGTGCGTGTGCATGTGCGTGCGTGCGTTTGCGTGCGTGTGCATGTGCGCGTTTGCGTGCGTGTGCATGTGTGTGCGTGCGTTTGCGTGCGTGTGCATGTGCGTGCGTGCGTTTGCGTGCGTGTGCATGTGCGTTTGCGTGCGTGTGCATGTGCGTTTGCGTGCGTGTGCATGTGCGTGTGTGCATGTGCGTGTGCATGTGCGTGTGTGCGTTTGCGTGCGTGTGCATGTGCGTGTGTGCATGTGCGTGTGCATGTGCATGTGCATGTGCGTGTGCATGTGCGTGTGTGCGTGTGCATGTGCGTGTGTGCGTTTGCGTGCGTGTGCATGTGCGTGCGTGCGTTTGCGTGCGTGTGCATGTGCGTGCGTGCGTTTGCGTGCGTGTGCATGTGCGCGTTTGCGTGCGTGTGCATGTGCGTATTTTGGTTCCAAACGTTTTTTGTGAATGGAGGATGTCACACCACAGACGATACAAATATGCTGGACAACATGGTGTCCTTTGCTCTCAAGGTTTATTTAGATAATAATTTTAACACAAATCTTCAGATTAATGGAAATATTGACACATGATCAAACTATAAAATATGTAATTGAATATGTGGTGAAGACTTCTAACATAGCTGTTGGCCTACTGCCCTCGGGCGCTCTTCTGAGGAGGATGAAGTGAGCGGAGGACAGTGAGTGGAAGATGTGGCTGGATGTGTGTGACAGAGTGGATAGTGTGGAGTGGATGAAAGAGTGGGTCAATGGTGTGAATCGGCATGTGGGTGAGTGGGTGAGTGGGTGAGTGGTGTGGTAAAATGTGTGTTAGTAGAGGATTGTGTGAATTCTGAAAATGTTGTGTAGATGACGTGGCTTAGGTGGGAGATAAGGGTTCCCTGTGGTTTGTGGGCAGACGAAATGGATGCTGAGGGTCTTTCCTGCGGGAATGAGATACATAGAAACATGTTAGTTTTTGGTCCATCCACTTAACACAATGCACCATTAAAGTCCTGCAGGCTGTGTTCAGTGAATCCCCTTATCAATGTTCATTACAATAAATGGCTGTGTTAGAGTATAATTTGTGACACTACATTAATTTACAGCACATGCTGTGTGGATACAGGGCTCAAAAATGGAGTGTCAGTCAGATATGCATGACTTAGTTACAGGCCCTTGATGGTGAATGGACTGCTTACAGCATATGTCAAATTTCCAAGGGAATTATACTACACCAAAGCAAGTTCCAAGTCTGTGAATTTTGTTCACTGACAATGGCATTAAACCTTTTCTGATTCTGATATAAATAAATAAGTGTTCCACACCAAGTACATTAAATAGTATTATTTGGGTTGCAACTAAAACATGTAAGCATAGATTGATACAAAAATGTATAATCATTCCGCATAAGCTACTATGTTGGGTAAGTGATTGTATGTTCAATACAATTCTTCTTTGTTCAACCATGGAGTGCAGCTGGAGCTAAAGCCTTTAAACAGTGTTGGGAGTGTTACACTTGGCAGTTAGTGGAACGTTATTGCTGTAGTGATGGATTTACCTGGGATGAGAAGTTGGAGTCAGTGTCTCTCTCAATGCTTTACCTGTGGGGCCAGCCAAAATAGTACGCAAGTACATAGTACATTCTAACATTCTGTCGTCCCACTAGGGTCAACAGAATGTGGGGTTGATTTTCTTTTAAGGCAGACAAATTTGTCCCCATTTGCCTTCCACCTTTTTATGCACTGATAAAGGTGCTATAATATTTAAAATAAACTTTACATTAAACTAAAAAAAGAAAACAAATTAACCAACAACGCTCTTGATTACACAGAGGCAGATTCCAGTTCTATGACAAAATGTAATTTATTTAACAGTCGACTAATTTGAATGAATAGTTGCACATAACAAGCTCATGTTCAGTGGAGGTAATCACAGTTCGTTGTGGGGCTCTGACAGCGAGACCTCAACAATCAGTCAGCAGCATTAACCAAAGCGGTGCCAGGTGACAGGCCAGAGAATGAATGACAAAACGTTATTGGTCAACAGCCATAGTGATTAGCCAATAGGAACTGCCCGCAGACCATACTGCCACACTAACATCCATATGATGCGGATAAGATGCATCATACCGATGTTTGTATCTGCGCACCTCCTCCACTAGATGCGCACCAAAACCATCAACCAATCACAGCCCTTGCACATTGACACAGGAGCATGAACATGCCACGTTATGAGAACGATATGAGACTTAACTTTTCTGAATGGCTGCTGTGTGCATCGGGGAGGTGTGCATCACTTCTGCGTTGATCTGATGGAGAAGCATAAACCACTTTCATTCATTCACTCCTTTGGATCTTTCTGGTCTCTAACCTGTAGCTCACAAGCGATACGTTAGAGAGCCCTGATTTATGGTGTCTCAATTGATGGGACATAACATAAAATGGCCTGCTATGCAGATGTTGTCCTTCTATCTTTGACCAATCCAGAAATGTCCATACCTAATGTGATGCATTTCCTCCATGAGATTGTTCCAATGTCAAGATACAAACTGAAAGTACAAAAAAATGAAATCCTCTCTACTCTGGTGACCTGATGACCCCCTTTGTCCTTTAGAAAGACCTATCCATCTAAATGGCAAATGGAATCTCTTAACCCTTGTGCTACCCTCAAAGAGAGGTGCACGTTTTAAGTGTGATGGAGGGAGGCGTTCTACTACAGGGTCATCCAGACGTAAAGACATTTCTATTTAAGTCCCTCCCAATTTCCATCCCCAAACGGCTGTTCAATGAGTGGATAAAACAATCTCAAGATTTGTATGGCAAGACAAGAAACCTCGAATCTGATTAAAAATGCTCCAATTAAAATACCGAAGAGAGTCATATTATATAGTCATATTCAGTCAATCAATCAATTCAATCCAAGTTAAAAACAGAGAAGCCTGTCTCACATCTTCAGGAAGACTGTTCCAGATTTTAGCTGCATAAAATTGAAACACAGTTTCCCCATGTTTAGTCCTGACTCTGGGCACCAGCAGGAGGCCGGTCCATGTTTAGTCCTGACTCTGGCACCAGCAGGAGGCCGCTCCATGTTTAGTCCTGACTCTGGCACCAGCAGGAGGCCGGTCCATGTTTAGTCCTGACTCTGGCACCAGCAGGAGGCCGGTCCATGTTTAGTCCTGACTCTGGCACCAGCAGGAGGCCGGTCCATGTTTAGTCCTGACTCTGGCACCAGCAGGAGGCCGGTCCATGTTTAGTCCTGACTCTGGCACCAGCAGGAGGCCGGTCCATGTTTAGTCCTGACTCTGGCACCAGCAGGAGGCCGGTCCATGTTTAGTCCTGACTCTGGCACCAGCAGGAGGCCGGTCCCTGAGGTCCTCAGAGTTTGAGACGGTTCATATGGCACTAACATGTCTGAGATGTACTTTGGTGCTAGGCCATGGAGAGACTTGTATACAAGCAGAGCTGCTTTAAAGTCTCTTCTCTGAGCCACAGGAGCCAGTGCAGAGACCTGAGAACAGGACTAATGTGATCATACTTCCTGGTTCTAGTCAGGACCCGAGCAGCAGCGTTCTGGATGTACTGCAGCTGTTTTACAGCTCGTTTGGAGAGGCCAGTGAGCAGGCCGTTACAGTAGTCTAATCTACTGGAGACAAACGCATGGATAAGTCTCTCTAAATCTGGTTTAGACACTATATTTTTGATTTTGGCAATAAAAGCTGCTGATGTTATTGATTTGACGTGGCTGTTAAAGTTCAAGTCTGAGTCCATTATTACCCCCAGATTTCTAACTTGGTTTGTAGGTTTTAGAGCGAGACTCTGGAGGTGACCGCTAACACTTTCTCTTTGTTTCTGTGGCTAAAGACGATGATTTCAGTCTTGTTGTTCTGCATCCACACACTTTTCTGATTCTGTTCACTGAAACTGATTCTGAATCCACTGATCCATGTTCACCTGCGACAGTGAGACATAGATCTGAGTGTCGTCTGCATAATTATGATAGGTGTCCTAACATGTAGAGCAGGGGTCTCCAATTATATTTTCCAGAGGGCAATTTTATGTCTTAGCTCTATTCACCTTTTTCCAGAAGCACATTTGGGCCATACAACGTCAGCCTTCTTTCAGTTGTATTAGTTAACATAAAGCCCCTGACCTCAAGAGAAAATAGTTCTACATAGACTAAAAAGCCATTTTAGGCTGCCCAGGATGCATTGTTGTCTTGTTGGTGCACATGAACATTGGATATTTTACACAAATCAATCTATTTTATAGTTTAGCGTCAATACTTTTCCATTCTTCTCCATTTAAACCAACGGTTTCCGCTGGACCGGAAGTAAGATTACAACGGCAGAGCCAATCACGTGGGAAAAGAGGGAAAAGAGGGCGGAACAAGGTCAGAATCAGAATAGCTTTAATGCCATTGCCAAACATTGCTTGGTGATTTGGTGCAACATAAACAATGAACAAGAATAAACAACATGTATAAAATTGAAAAAGTGACGCATTAAAGAAAAAGTATTTAAATCTACTATAGGATAAAAAGAATAGGGTTAATATGTACACAAAAATTGATTGAGTGTCTGAGGCATTCCTCCTCACCCACACTCCCTTCGATCCGTCAGGAAGTTAGTGATCCACCTGCAGGTGGAGTCAGGTACGTTGAGCTGGGAGAGCTTGTCCTGGAGCAGAGCAGGGAGGACCCACTAACAGGATCCTGGTACCCCTGGAGGACGCAGTCAGGGACCGTCTCCGTAAAATTAGTCACTAGAGTCAAAAGTTATGTTAATAAATTATATTATGAGGGTATGAATTTAAACTCACCTAAAGCGACGAGACCCAGGTCTACCTTTCATAACCTGACCCATGGAACAACCTGCACATCAGGCACAGCTGTCTGACCTACCGTGCACTCGCGGCCTTTCACACCACGACCAAGGCTGGAAAACGCTCCGCCCTCCAGGGCCATGGCACGTAATGTTCCTTGTTAACAAGCAGACTTCCAAAACATAGATCACGCGGTCTTTACGCATGCTACATTTACACCAAATCATCGATGAGTCTGTTATTTACTGTGTCTGACAGTATCCACAGTCTTGACAGAGCAGTGTTTTAGAAGAACCGGCGCTCTCTGGCCCACCGTGACCAGCTGCCACAAAGCAGCACTGAGTGTTGAGTTGTACCACAAAGCATCGCAAAAATTTTTTTGGAATATGTGATGGTGTGGATAGTTTTTAATCAAATTGGCCAGCAGGTGTCACTCCACTCGGTATATAAACCCCCCTCTACCACTTCTTCTTTCTCTGCTACTCCTATGTCCGCCTCAGATTGGGCTGTTGTCACGGCCTGTTCTCCTGTCCTCAGGTAGTTTCGGCATTTTCCGCTTCAATCATTTAATTCTACCGCCACGAATGTATGTTTTACTCTAGTGCCCTGATGACGCCGCGCCACGTCACGCCGCGCTAAGGGTTACTCTTGGATTGTGCTTTGGCAACTGGTGGTTCTGGAAGCTGGGGTCCCATATGTGTGTAGCCGGCTGAACTAGCCACGTCCGCTGCCCATCAAGGGTGCGCAGCAGAGGTTTCCCAGCGGTAGGTGAAAGGAAAGCTGCATTTCAAGCCCATTTGATCTGCTCTGCCTTCAAAAATAAATCTTTTAGGTCATGGGGGATGGGACAAGCATGCTCCGCCCCCTTGCCTTTTTCTAGACCTCAACATAAATGTGATTGTTTTTATGGACAACAATGAATGTGTAATTTCACTGAGACCTTTTTATTAAGAATTCTTCTTATTGTTCATAGAAATAACTAATTTACTCATAACTCATATTCTGTATTAAAAATGTCTTAGTGCCCCTTGTCAACAACGAATCTGTGCGCCTTTTAATGTTTTCAATATGGTCCTGGGCCCATTAATGTCCAGGTGGCGTTGTTGGTTCTCTGATTTGGTTTTAACAGTAACAGCTAAAGTTAAAACACCCTTGACATGCCACACAATTCTGGGAAACTGGGCCGGAGTTGGCCCGCGTACCGCCTATTGGAGGCCCCTGATGATGTACAGGTTTGAACAGAAGGGCTCCCAGGATTGACCCTTGGGGCACGGCACAGGTCAGGGGCATGTGGTCTGAGTTATTCATTTCAACAAAGTACTTCCAGAAAGGACTTTAACCAATTTAGGGAAGTGCCAGGCTTTTCCCATGTCAGTGTTCAGGCGGATGTTATTTGTCACCTTGACAAGAGCAGTCTCAGTGCTGTGATGAGGTCTAAAACCGGACTGAAAAACACCAAATGAAAAATGACAGCTTAGAAATGGGCCGGTAATTACTCAGTACAGTGGCATCAAACTGCTCTTCTTTAGAAGAGGCTGTAGAACTGCAGTTCTCAAAGACATTGGGAATGTTCCAGATTGAAGCGACTATGTGAGTGAGTGGCGCTAATAAACTGTTCAGCACAGACTTTAGAAATCTGGAGGCAGCATGTAGATCAGACTGGTGATGATCTCCTGGACAGTTTTGTCAGTTACAGGTGCAAAGTGAGTTAGCTCTAAGTGTCTGGGTGGTTTTAGGCTTATTATTTGTGTTGTGGAATTTATAGCATTTCTAATGCCCTAAACTTTGTCATTAAAGAATAATGGGAAATATACATTCTGACAGATAGTTTTTAACTGATCACACTTATATTTAAGGTTGTGCGAGGGGACACCAGTCACCATGGAGGGGGGTCCCGATTTTTTAAAGATTTCCTAATTGTGCGGGCTTTTTGAAATTGCCAACCTCAGCTAGCAATATTGTATTGTATTGGCCACTATTATTGATTGATGTGGATCATTCCAACATGTGATTATTGAATGTCATTGTAATTAATTATATATAAAAATATATAAAACACTCATTAGGTGTCAGATTTATTTTTTGATATATCTGATGATTTGTTATGACGTATTCTGAGGACCTGCTTTGATGTCTTTAAGTGGCCACTCCTATTCTTGAGGCCACTCTTATATGTGACTCGCCACCGGAATTGTCGGACTATGTCGGCCTCGGTGAAACTGAGAAAAACAGCATTTTACTTTTTTTCCCCCAAATTTGTGATTTTCGTTTTTTTGCAGAATGTGCTAGTTGAAGATATGGACCAGCCATTCGATGTATCAGATAACAGTATTTGCAGCATTAAAAGCATAAATAAAGCCGTTTAAAATGTGGTGTTTTCGGGCGCTCTCTGGACGTGCAGAGGGGTGTGACCGCATTTCCATATAAACAGCTGCGCTATTGTAGTCAGCCAATGGGCTGAGCCGCCAGCCGCATGGCTACTTGATAAGCAGCAACACAGGGAGCAACACGCGCTGTGTAACATCAGTTGAAAAATGGATCCTTCTGCTATCGCTCCGTAACTTTGACTGCAAATGTTACTCAAGAAGAAAAGAAAATTCTCTACTCTCAAGCAAATCGTGTAGCGGGAAACTCACTCCAGAACTCATGTACAAGCTACGGAGCGACTCATTAGCAGCAGAAAGAGAGTGGCAGGATATGAGGATTATCGGACATATGGAAGCAAACAGACGTTCTGTCGTCACTTCTGAGCTGACGACCTCCACAAAAAAGCCCCAGAAGAAGCGCAAGTTTGCCCGGACAAGCTTTTTCATAGGAGGCACGGAAGTCTGCAGAAGTACTTTCCTGTTCCTCATGGCGTAAGTAATGATTAATATTAAATACGCCTGTTTTAGTGTGCTGTTGTGGTCGTGTTTGTGTTGTGAGTGCCTGTTTTGTTGAGCCATCACAAGCTAGCTAGCCACGTAGCGCCGCTAGCCCCGGCCGTGTCCCGCTCCTCCGCGTTTTAAGTCTTAAATACAACGTAAACGTCAGAATGTGAATAATGCAGAATAAATGGCATCACAAACACGCTAGCCACGTGAAGCGTGTTATTCCCATATTACTGTCAACCCTAATCCTTTTTTTCCCCCTTTTCAGAATTGGCAAAGACACCCTGACTGACATAATTAAACACTATGATGAAAATGGAGCAACACCACGGTTGAGGAAGAAGCGTGCACAGCCACAGCCACGTTCACGCAGGTTCATCAGCCATGAAGTCATCCACACCGTTGTAGAGTTTATCAAAAACTATGCAGAAGTCCATTCCATAATGCTACCTGGTCGACATCCTGGCCATAAGGACTGGCATGTGAAGTTGCTCCCAACCCATGTGACTAAGGCCTCAGTTTGGCGTCTCTACATGAAGTCTGCTAAGGAGCGTGGTAAGTGTAAAACATTATTTTGGTGATTTTCATGTTTTAATGATTAGAGTATAATTAACCATAAGCAACATCTGTTTTTCAGGTGAGCCTGCAGTTTGTAAATCAAGCTTCAGATCACTGTGGAAACAGCTTCTCCCACACATCAGAAGCTGCAGGCCACGCACAGATCTCTGTTGGCAGTGTCAGAGCAACAACGAGCAGCTGATACGAAGTGCAAATGTCCCAGATGAAAGAAAATCTGAAGTTGTCCAGAAGCAAATGCATCATCTTGCCCTTGTGCAAAGTGAGAGGACTTTTTACAACACTTTGATTGCTGCCTGCAGACAGACAACAGAATCTAATGTGCTGTCTTTCGGACCCTCACCGCCAGCAAGCAAAGACATCAGGATGCATTACAGCTTCGACTTTGCACAGCAGGTACTACTAATAGTGCAAATGCAGAATAGCAATTATAGAGACATATACGTCTTAATCAAATGTCATATGTATTAATCTAATCTCCTTTCTCTCTCTCTGTCAACTACAGATACACTTTCCCTCAAACCCTCTGCAGCCGGGGCCAATGTATTTCCTGACTCCAAGAAAATGTGGCCTTTTTGGTGTCTCCTGTGAAGGGATGCAGAAGCAGGTCAATTTCCTGATTGACGAAGGCATGTCGTCAAGTAAGGGAAGCAATGAAGTCATAAGCTACATGCATCATTTCTTCAACAACTTCGGGGTTGG
Organism: Eucyclogobius newberryi; assembly: GCF_026437365.1. Taxonomy (NCBI): domain Eukaryota; kingdom Metazoa; phylum Chordata; class Actinopteri; order Gobiiformes; family Gobiidae; genus Eucyclogobius; species Eucyclogobius newberryi. The sequence continues at coordinate 6,705,475 of NW_027316056.1, forward strand.
AGAAAAATACGTGGATCTTCATTGTGACAACTGCAGTGGCCAAAACAAAAACAATTTCATGTTGTGGTATGCTGCCTGGCGTGTTGGACACAAGCTTCACCACACAATGGACATCCACTTCCTCATTGCTGGCCACACGAAATTCTCCCCTGATTGTGGCTTTGGACTTATCAAGCAAGCATACATGAAGACCAGGGTTGACACTTTGGAAGACATCGCTGAGGTTAGTTTATGTTATTTGACTACTGTAATGTGTAAACATTAGCCTGGCAAAACTTCAGTGCAGATATTTTTCTTCTGCTCTAATTTTTTTTTACATTGTCGCCCTTGTCATCAAGTAGTGGAAAACAGCTCTCCTGAGTCTCACCTCAATATCCCACAGCTTGTTGGAACGGCGGATGGCAAAGTGTTTGTCAAGAACTTGGACTGGCAGAAGCATCTGAGTCCCTTCTTCAGACGGCTTCCAAAGATCAAGAGCTATCAGCACTTCAGGTATTTATATTCAAACAAAAAAAAAATAGTTAATGAGTGTTTCATGTGAAATAGTTAGCCATTTCTTAAATGTCCTGTTATTTGCTTACAGCTTTGATGCCAAGAGACCAGGTGTGGTGCTTGCGAAAAGTCACTGTGGAGCAGAACCAGTGGAATTTCAGCTACTACGCAATACAGCTGTTCTGCCTGGCCGGTTGACAATCTCCATGTCCTGGTCCCACCTGGATTGAACATTGACAGGCAGACCTACCTGCATGAAAAAATCAGGCCTTTCTGTGCTGACGAGGCAAAAGACATCACATGCCCAGCGCCGAGAGTCACAGCACAGAAGACGAATGTGCAAAAGAGGCTGCGGACGTAATTGGACTCTGATGGTGTACCTATGATGTCTATTATCTCATATGTTGCAGTTCGTATACCTGGCCCTGGCATCTGTTTATAAGAGTTCTTCTATTGAGGGTGTTTTTTAAACTTCCTATAAATTATCTGTCCTGTCCCCCTGTATCTACTGCGTTGTAACATTAAAGGCTATCTTATCTTATCTTTTGTTGTTTGTGTTGAATCATTCAGTGCACCATTGTTGGTGCACTGAATCACCTGTGAATTATGTTTACCGACAAATACAATGAACCCTATTCTCATTCTGATTCTTTGATTCTATTCAGGGCCTTTTGTAATCCAAGTATTTCCATTTTAATATAGTAACTTCTAATTCTGATTCAAGTCCAGTTACCATCAATAACAACACTCCTCTTGAGTCTTCAGTGACAGCTGTAGGGGGAGGTGGTGTCAGTGTGACAGGGGGGAGGGCTTATCTCAATGAGATGCAAATGAGCCCCCCTGTGACTCTGGGCTCACTCCGGTGAGAAACTTTGGAGGCCGTTTTCTCAGTGAATGGGTTTGAGAGTTGTATACATTCAAATGACCACAACTTACTCAAATATTATCAGATCTACATGAGTGAGACATCATTGGAAAGCTTTGAATTCACACTTTCAGAATCTGTGAATAACTCAAAATGTCTCCAGGTAGACATGTAACTGGATTGGCCACGTTCAGTCACATATAAACCTCAGTCATCCATTTGCCTGACAAAGGCCTGGTTGCTGACATGTTGCCACGCCACCTGGAAATACCAATTCACCTTGCAAATAAGACAGTGTGCGCAATCTCAAAGGATACATACTCAAATTATGAAAACACCCCAAAAGACAACCTGCGGGTATCTATTTCATGTCTAAAACTGCTTAATTTTTTTGATTTATTACATAAGGATCTGAAATTTAGCACAGCAAATTTCAGGCTAGTTTCAGTGGGACTGGACATTATCTTTCACAGAGAATATGAATCAGATTGATCAGATTGGGCAGCCTAACTTGCCTTTTGTTTTCCCATCTGTGTGATGTGACTAAAGAAACAGCACTAGGGGAGGCTGTTGACACACAGGGTTGGTTTGATTTTTATTAGGACTATAAATCCTGGCAACGCTGAGCGTGCATCTTAGCTATGGGCTGGGGATGGACGAGGAAGGGAGAGCGGGAGGACAATTGGATACAAGCTGAAGGGTAAACGCCGAGGAGAGTTTGGGAAGCTGAGGGTTTGGGGGGCATGACACTGGAATTTTAACATGGAGTCCTTTTTCAGATTCCAAAGTAAATATCCGTGCTTATAGCTCATGAATGTCTTGATGATATTTCTGTCTCGTCAGATAGGTTGTTATGACTGTAAAACAATTCTTAAAATCATAAAAAATAAAAATCATAATTTAAGATTTATAGAAGACAAAAACTGATTAAAGAGTCAGATGAATGAGGAAGCAGCTATAGCAAGCTGGAGCAAACAAGGAAAGTGTCTGCACTCTTCAGAAACAAGAGTTTCTGACCTGGGATTCAAGGTCTGGATTACAAAAGGTATATTTCACCAGATTGTAAAAGATGGTTGCATGAAAATCTTTGACACTTTGGTTAGGAGAAACAGGACAAGTTATTATACAAATAAGTTATTATAACCAAGATATTAAACTAAGTAATGACAAGTACTTTCAAGACATTTCTATAATGTCCAAATTACATCAATGCATTGCTAATCTTGGCTGCTTTTCCACCAAATATTCATTTTCTACCGCTTGTTCCCTTTCGGGGTCGCGGGTGACTGGAGCCTATCCCAGTGACTATGGGCCTTAGGCGGGGTACACCCTGGACAGTGGTCAACTTGTCGCAGGGCCAACACAGAGACATAGACATCACAGACAGTTCACTCTCACATTCATTCACTAGGGCCAATTTAGAGTCACCAATCTTACCTGACACATGCATGTCTTTGGACGGTGGGAGGAGCCGGAGAACCCGGAGAGAACCCACGGTAACACGGGGAGAACACCGCCTTTGCCACCGTGCACCCTTAAATATATTAAAAGCAAATGGGAAAGAAAAGGTAACCTTGTTCTGACTGAAGCGTGTGAAGTGTGTGTACATTCCAGTGAAGGATCACAAAAGTATTTTATACCACCATGTCAAAGTGGCCATTATTCACAGTGAAATGCTAAGTGCTGTAAACACTGTGGCAGCCATGAGGAAAACCTCGATCACATGTCCTGGGACAGTGCTGTTGCTCAAAAATATTGGACTGAAATTAATTAATAAAAGGAAAACAGGCCATATCAAGGAAATGGATGACACAAACCTCAAACAATCAAAGACATAGTAACAGACATTAGACAAATGGAAAAAATAATCAGACTTAGTTTGGAAATGGACAAATTTGATCACTTTGGTCTAAATGGGACTTAATGTTTATATTATTCTATCATTCTTTTTCATCATTTATATTTTATTCAAAAAAAAAAAAATATATATATATATATATATATATAGTCAGTCAGAGAAAAGCACAGACTTCTTCCCCGTCCTCAATTACACAATACACTTCTGCCAAAACTATAATGCTGTGATTGGTCAGCCACGAACAGCGTTTTGTAGCATTCATCTGGAGCCACGTATCAAGGAAAGATGATGTGGCTGTGTACTTTTGAACAGGATTTGAACTACTTCTATAATCAAGTTGTTTTGTATTAATTTTGCGGTTTACAACAAACAAAATGTAAAATAATCATCTACGTCTGTGATAGTTTAAATACCTAAAAGGCATAATATGTCTAAAATGTGCTCAGTCAAATGAATTTTGATGCAGTAAATTAATTTCTACATAAAAATCTAGTCCACATAATTTTTGTTTCTTCCTTTCATCATTGCCAGTGTCTGTGTCAATTGATCCATACTTTTTCTGCATAATCCATCTTTGCTGACGCCTCATTATGCGAGTTGGTCGATAATTACTTATCTCTTTGCATCATTTCAGAGCCAGATTACTTGCTGAGAGCAGTTGTCATTATACCATCAATAATGCCTCAAGTCCTTAAAGGTCCCATAACATGCAAAATCGACTTTTCAGAGCTTTTAACCTTCTTACATTGCTATTTGTGCTTCATAAATCTCCAGAGTGTTTTTTTTATTGATTCCCGCAGTGTTTAGCTATATTACAGACTATCTCCTTTCCTCCAATCTCCAAACTGACGGGCGGTGGCTGCAAGACCGCGTCATAAGGGCAAGCACGCGTCACCATCCCCCCTCCCCCCCCTCTCGCCTCCCGCCTCCCGCCCCCCTCCCCCCGGCTCCGCGCTGTGCTGCGGCAGGCTGTGTCTCCCTCCAAGCCCATTCCGGAGTTTTTCTGCTTCGATTTACGAGGAAACACGGCTCAAAGAGGCCCAAAACGTCATTAATTATTATCACAATGGTGAAGGTTTATGTGGCAGCAACCGGGAAAATAAACGGAGAAAAGTAAGAGAAATAAGAGCGCTATGGACATAAGACTTTTATATATATATATATATATATATATATATATATATATATATATATATATATATATATATATATATATATATATATATATATATATATATATATATATAGATCTATCTGTTCTGCGGACGCTGTAGAATAAACACCAGATTTATTTCGGCTCAAAGTAGTGTTGATCTGAAGTTCTATCGTTTCTCACTCACTCGCGCAGCAGGAGCGGCGCAGCGTGGAGCAGACAGCAGTGGGACTACGTCACGGGTGGGCGGGGCACACACTCGCTCTGAGACTACGTCACGGGTTGGGCGGGGCACACACGCGCTCTGAGACTACGTCACGGGTGGGCGGGGCACACGCGCTCTGAGATTACGTCACGGGTTGGGCGGGGGAGCCAGATCGCTCTTCACAAGGGTGGGGGCGAATATCAAACCAAGCCGTCTGCATTTCCAGGTTGGTGAGGGGGTCCAAGGTCTGGGTGATATTTCTTAACTCTTATGTTAAGGGTGTTGCACAACCCTTATTATTATCAATTATACACTTAGAGACTACGAAACGTGAAAAAAGCATGTTATGGCACCTTTAATATGAACTAAATAATCAATTTGTGAATTGTGTATTTTCAAAGTTGGGTAAAACGTTTTTCAAATGTTTGCTCTTGTCCCTACTTCAGACTTCAGACATGACACGGACAGCTGTGTCCTGCAGAAGTTCTCTGACGACTCTGCCATCATCGGACTCATCACGGACGACGATGAAGAGGAGTACAGAGGACTGGAGCAGGACTTTGTGGACTGGTGTCAGAACCACCTCCTCATCAACGCGGGGAAGACCAAGGAGATGGTGGTGGATTTCCGCAGACGCCACCCCACTGCCCCCCTCACCAGTGAACATCCAGGGACGGGACATTGAGAGAGTGGACTCATACAAGTACCTGGGTGTTCATCTGAACCACAAACTGGACTGGACTCATAACACAGACGCACTGTACAGGAAGAGCCAGAGTCGGCTCTACCTCCTGAGGAGACTCAGGTCTTTTGGAGTGACAGGGCCACTCCTGAAGACCTTCTACGACTCTGTGGTGGCATCAGCTCCTGTAGGTGTGGCCTGCTGGAGCAGCAGCATCACAGAGAGGGAGAGGAAGAGGCTGGACAGAGTCATCAAGAAGTCCAGCTCCGTCCTGGGCTGTGCTCTGGACTCGGTGCAGGAGGTGGGGGACAGGAGGGTCCTGGCTAAACCCACCTCTATGCTGGACCATGAGTGTCGCCCCCTGCAGGACACTCTGTCCGCTCTGGAGAGCAGCTTCAGTGACAGACTGATCCACCCTCGCTGTGTGAAGGAAAGGTTTCACAGGTCTTTCCTTCTGCTGCTGTCAGACTTATAACAAAAACTGTTAGTCCTGAACACTCATAATACTGACCTAACCATGTGCAATTCTGTCATATGTGCAATTACTGTCGTGATTCATGTGCAATCCATGTGCCGTCGTGACACATATTCATATGCAATTACTGTCGTGATCACATGCAATGGTATGTATGTTTTTATTTATTTTTATCTTTATTATTCTTCCCCTCCATCCCTTGTTGGGAAATGGGAGGTTTTGTCTATGGGAGTTTTTGTTTATAGGAGATCTTCTACTGAGAGTGTTTTTCAAACTTCCTATAAGTGATCTTTTCTTCTGTATCTACCTCTGTATCTACTTGCATTGCAACAATGAAATTTCCCCATGTGGGACAATAAAGGAATATCTTATCTTACCTTAAAGCTGTATTGAAGTCTAACATGTACAAAACACTTAAAAGGTGTAGTACTATGTCTGAGAAGTTATTGCTAGAATGTTCCACAGTAGGGCAATAAAAATATGTCTGTATATATGTATTATGACTCATGGAGATAAGCATGTGATTCAGGCCAACTTACAGGAGGGGTCTCATTTATCAACCGTGACATACGTGAAGTTCCATGTTTGGGATTTATAAAAGACAACTGGACTTGGGATTGTGCAGTTGTTGCGGTCGCAAACTCTGCACCATTCAAAGTTTGCTGTGTTTCTCATTCATTTTTGCAATAGAGGATTAGAAAAAAATCTAATATTAACAGTTAAAAGGCACAACGCTATCCAGTTCTGTGGTAACTACTGTCCATAACGTGAGTTTATAAAGTTTATAAATCATATAGGTCTTGTACGCTTTACTCCCCACAAAGCTGCTTAGCCCTGAGCAGGCTTTTGTGGCAGTAGAGCAGATGAGGCAGATACAGAAGAAAAGAACAAATAACTTATAGGAAGTTTGAAAAACACTCTCAGTAGAAGATCTCTCATAAAAATCTTAGGATGTCCGCCGGGATAACGTGACGATCTCCGGGTAAGACGACTGTTTCATGAGTTCCTCCTTTGTGTAAACGCGGTACGGCGCCGGCCGGGGGGGCGCAGCGCAGGGGGGCCGGGGGGGCGGGGGGGCTCGGAGCCAGGGCACATCGCGATGACACGAAAACACGCAATCCAGCCGAACAAAGTCAAAACAAGTTGAATTAAAGCGATTCCAGTGCGTGTCCCGATCATTCATGAAGTTCCTCTTTTATATAAACGTGTACCGGCGGCATACTGTACGTCAGGACGGCCGGAGGGCGCGGGGGGGCCGGGGGCTAGCTCAGAGCTAGCGCACATCACGACGAAAACACTCAATAATCCAGCCGAACAAAGTCAAAAACAAGTTAAATTAAAGCGATTCCAGCACGTGTCCCTATTGTGCAAGTAAAGTAGAATTTTTTTTTTACAAAATACAAAAGATAAAGCACAATAAGTGTGAAAAAAGTGTGAGAAAAGAGCGGAGCGTTTACACCGGGCTGCCAGCTGGACCGGCGCCTTTGTGACGACAAAGGCGCCTTCATGCATTAGGTAAGTAAGAAATACATGCAAGTTTAGTTTAATCTAGTTCTCTTTTTCACATTTTAAGACAGTAAAAATAACACGCAACACCTTTAAATGGTATGACATAAACGGGTAGAAAAGAGGATAGTTTGTAGTGCATTAGTGCGACATTAATCGAAACAAAATAGAGAACTAATGCAGTGGTTGGAGGTATAAACTTTGGCAATAGACGTAATCAAACCAAAATGTTGAATAAAGGCATGCTTGACTGTCCACTTAAGGAGTGACCGAGAGAGAAGTGAGAGAAGGAGAAAGGAGAGAGCGGACAGTCTCGGGTGACTCTATTTATTCAAACAGCGATGACGTCGGACAGGCCAGAGCATCTGCAGGTACAGGCGGAGGATTTTACATTCAGGTGCAAATCGTTGTCAAGGAAGAATATCATTACTTTATAATTACACAATATCACTCAGATGACTTACAGGACACATGTAATGCAACATTATTCCATCATCAAAAACATTGCTGGGATCTAATGTATAATACAGTACTCACTGATCCTTGTGCCCAATCTCTGATGTCTGCACTCATCAACTGCAATTCAGTCTTGTAGTTTACATTATAATGCAATGTAATGTTTTAATTTGGATTAGAGAACAGCTCACACACGACCGTGACTTGCACCCCATTGTTGACAGGGAGGAGTCGTTCAAAAGAATCAGACAACGGTCCCATCACTACGCCGCTCATTGATCCTGCCTAAATCTGCAATGTTTTTCCCTCCCCGTAATATCTTCCCCTCGTAACCAGCCATATTTGTTTTCTATATGGACTGATATTGATCTGTATTGAAATAATGAGACTTTCCAGGCAAGACAATTAAAGCACCTGAAAGCTCCTGACTGGTGACATGATGTAGAATCTGCATCAGAGCAATGAGACTATTTAGAAAAAAAATAATCAACCTACTACAACTAATAATAGTTTAAAATGAACTGGGAGTTTGCGTCTTTCCTTTGCATCCTCGCTCTCGCTCTCTCTCCCACTCACGCTCAGTGCAGCAGGAGCAGAGCCAGATGTGGAGGATGGCAGACACAGGTAAATCGTGGACAGTGAAGACTGCACAGACATGTTATCTCCATGTTAAGCTTTATCACAATATGTCTCAGATTCACAGAGAAACGAGCATATTGAGCAACAGCGTTTAGACATGACTAAATGCAAAGATAATATGTGCGGCGCGGATGCCCTTCCCCCTGTGCGCAGCTGAGGGTGTGTGCTCTGTGGGAGTGTTTTTAATATTCAATTCAACCGGACAGTTTGTCAGTTTAGTCATGTCAAAAAGACCACTGGACACCAATCCATTTTACATTAGGCAACATTATGCCTGGACAATGCATGACAGTGCCCGGACTGTAGCCTCGACCATTAAGCATCATCTGTCACAGGAAGGGGCTTTTAGTGCACATCCATGTGATAGACGGTGTCATGGCAACCTGTGCCTGTCTTCCTCCACGTCTGTTCTGATCTTCCTGCTTGATGCTAAGTAAGACTGGCAGAGGGATGCCCACCTTGGCAACTCCATTGAGTTGCATTGCACATGATTCTCACCAATAAAACCACCAAGTATTTGGGCATCAACATTCACCCATGGAAGGACGTTCTATCCCCTCACTTGCAGTCCATGCTCGAGGACATGGTCTGCTAACTGAAGCTGAGTTTATCTTTGCATTACAAGTGAGATCCAACAAGGTGAAAAACAACGCCTCATTTGGGGTGAAAGGGGATTCACCTGTTTATAGCCTGTGCGCCTATCACAGAGAAATAACAGCGCACATTGTGAGCAATTGTCCTTTTCTGAAGGAACAAAGAATGTCTAACCACAACAAAATCTGTGCCTCAATCAAGTCCATAGCCGACTCCAAAAGATGGACCACTTGGGCAGAACAACGTATAAGACACATGTAGGCCATAAGCAAAGGGCCAGAATGTGGCTAGAAAGTGGGTTCCGTTCCCCCAACCTGGGGTCTACTTTACAACAGTCGTTTTCCAATCTTTATTATGTACTTCAACCGGGGAAAAAAGTTTCTCCATCTGAATCCTGCAACTTCAACAAATTCTTTGACGAATGTAAGTGAAATTTCAGATTCCTACAGACATTTTAACTTTATTTAGGGTAGAAAAGTTGCAGATTTCCTTTAGGCTTATTTAACGAGTAAATCTAAATGCAAAAGTACACATTTTGAAAAAGCGACCATAATTGAAAGCACCATGAAATTTTGTTACGATTTCAGATTTCAAATTAATAGAAACTTAGGAGACAATCAGTTTGCCTTGTTCATTATCTAAGCCTTAAGGAATCATCAAAAATATAGTTTAACCCTCTCCATGCCAGTGACAGTAGAATTTATTCCAACAAGATAATTTCTAATTTGATTAGAATATCCACTTGAGTAGGCTATATGAAGCCGTTTAACATGTCATAATGTAGACTTATAGAAATAAAAAGAGCATACATTTGTTGATATAATATTTTATTGCAGAATAGACTAGAATGATACAATTAGAAAACTACAAACATAAAAGTGGTGGATTTTACAGACTCGACATAATCAACACAATCAATTTTTGAATATATATCTTTCATGAAGGGGTGTGCATTATATAATATACACTCAATGGATTGTGAGGGATGTAGTTTCTCCTTGCGCTTACTCTCATCACCAAAATACTCTGGATTCACTGAGTTCAACTGTGGGTAGTCTCTCTGTAACCGCAACTTAAGCTTGTCTGATCTGAAATATAAAAAAGTAATATCATCAGAGATGCTTTTTTTTATGGATGTGCAGATTCACAACTAGAGAGGCCTAGTAAATTGTGATGGATTATATTCTGGGAAATTAAGATGAAAAAACATCGAATGCATTGGCTCAGAGAAAATATTTGCATATGTCGGGTTGAACAAAATGATACTAATCAGACACACACTAGATTAAGGGATCCCAGACTCTTATGAAAGTTAAATGGTTAAAACATGGTAATGTTATAATTATAATTTAATATAATGAATATCAGTCTTAAATTTGATAGCCAATCAAAATTATGTTTGCATTATATGGCAATTACATATGGTATAACCCTAATGTGCCAATGCACTTGTTTTATATAATTGTATCTCAGCTTGTATGTTTAAATGTGTTTTCATGTATTGATTAATTTTATTGATTGTTTCTTGTTTATTTTGTGTTGTGTTTTAACAGGGCCATGAAAAATAACTTTTCTCATTGGGTTTCCCCTATATAAATGAATAAAATGAATGAATAACAAGAATTAATGGTCATTAATGTTTGAATATTGGCTGATTGTTTTTTCTAATTTTTATCTCCCTCTTGCTTGAGTTGCAAATACATTTTAATAGCAGTGGATGGGGAGAAGAAGACAACCCTACAAGTTTACAACTACTGCTATCTAATGACAATATGATTAATATGTTGAAAAGTAAAGGAAAAATTAATATGAAATGATCAAATGTCATCAGAAAAAAATCCATCTTACCAGCAGCCAAAGCTAACTTGTCAATCAATGTCTTTGCTCCAGCTCTGACACACCGTTTATCCTTTTTGCAGGTCATACACATCCTCAGTAGCACATTAGGCATCTATTGTTTGGTCCGCGAAATCTTCATCTTTGCTCAAGCGAGTCGACAACAAATGTTCGTACATAATACATACGGACTTTGCAATGTCGCGCTCATCTCCGTCTATTTCTAACCATCGTTTGGCGTTTTCAACACGTGTCCTCCGCCGTACTCCAGTCAGTGGTTTTACATCTTCGCTTTTAACACTATCTCGGTGTATTATGCAGTCATAATCAGGAGAAATGTGGCGTTTTCTTTTGCGTTCGGCTGAACCGTGCTGTGCGGGCGCCGCCATGTTTGTTGTGGTCACGCCTCCGCGATGGTGAGAACTACTCGCTGATTGGTCGCCGCGCGTGGGAAATGCGGTACAGATTTCTGTTTTAAAACTCTTATACCACGAAAACGTGGAGGAATTAAATGGAGAACTTTTAGGTATTGGATGATATAAAGATTTCAATAGTTAGATTGTACACCCTCGTCAGCGGGAATGAACTTGCTAGAGAAACCTGCTTATGGCCTAATGGGCAAAACCTGGGTCCCAGACCCAATAATGAGCAAAGGGTCTACTGCCTTTGTTGTGGATATGGCCATCATATTTGAACAATCAGAGACTAAACTTGACACAAAAGCCAGAGCGAAAGCCGAAAAATATATGTGCCTCAATGATTTCACCAGGACCTGGCTTAATGTTAGCCCAGTGACATTCCTTGGCTTCTCATTGGGCGTGAGAGGCAAATGGCGTCTGCCCAATAGTTATCTCTACACTAAACGGACCGCCAAGAGAACTCTCTTATGACACTTTGTGGGACCATAAGAACGTTGCAGACTCACCACAAACTGGTAAGTATTATAAAGGAAAAAAATGAAATAATAATAAATAAGAAGAAGAAGAATTGTTCAGCCTGTTGGATTCACAGGCTATTGGACATACCCAAATTTAGTCACGATACTCAAAGTACTAGGATTATAAGTAACACTGAAAGATCTGGCCCCCTGGAAAATATAATTGGACTTTTACTTTTGTTGGATGTCTTCTCTCCTCATTTTATTTATACAGTTTTCTCTGGTCCTGTTCTGTTGTTCTTAATGTTCTATGTACGAAATAGTGAAAACTGAAAAAAAGAAGAGGTGCAGCCTCCACAAATGACTGCTAAATAGAAATTATTTTACTGCATTTTTGGTTAAACAACCCAAATGACAAATCGATTAAGATTAGAGTAATTAAAAGGGGCTGTACATACTTTACGTTATCATGAATAAATACACCCTGTGTATACGCACTGATTTTGCTGTGTGGAAGTTTAATAAATGAGGGCCAGTAGATTACATGACACGTCAACTCCAGAAACCAGTTCAATTTTCTGGCAAATTTTCCTTGTCAAACCTTGCTCAAGTGTTAAAATTCAGAAAGAAATCAAATGACTCACATCGGTTTACACAGCGATCAGATCCACTGGCCCACAGGATGGTCTTATGACTGGTTTATGACACAAACTCTGTGTAGAAAAATGGGCTTGTCATGTGTCTTTTCACATGTCGATAAGAGAGCGCAGATGTGAGCTGTCAGATGAGATGGATGTTCCTGTTCCACAGGGTCTTGTAACTGAAGGAGCAGAGCGGCAGATTGATTAGTATGTCAGGATATTGTCTCATGACAAATCAGTTTAATAAGTGAATAAATAATTTAAATAACCATACAAATATACTTATATTCAATGGTAGTGAACCGTTTTCATAAATTACTGTGATTATAGGAGAAATTCTATGGTAGATAACCGCACAACCCCAAAAGTATTGCTCAAGTCCAAATGATAGCAACTGCTTCATCGTGCTGCTATATCGTGGATGGATTTAGTCATGTGTGATGGTGTGTGCATGGAAGTAATTGTTTCTAAGCCACTGCCTATGGAACCCTTTCTTAAAGGTATATGTGGACATTTCTCAATGGCTATGTTCACATGGAGACTAAAAATCTGATCCTTATCTGATTTCTGAAGTATTCAGATTATTGAAATGTCACGTAAACAATTCCATCTGATGTGAATAAACGGATTTATTTCCGATTGGTCATATCAATCACAATGTGGTCAATTGCCAGGGGCTTCTTCCTCTTTTCTGGATGTGTCCAAAGGATTACCTCAGGGCTCCATATTAGGCCCACTTTATTCTTCATTTACATAAATAATGCCGCTATCTCTTATATAAATACATTTACATAAGCCACTTTAATGCCGGTGATCCGGTACTGTACTGCTCATCCCCACTGGAATGGCCCTTCGAGTCATTACAGCCTGCTTTCTCCCAAGTTAGTGTTGAATTCAGACCAATAACTTCTCAGGTAACCATAGTGGATTTGTTTCCAATTTTAAGTCTATAGTAGATCTGGAGCTCACTTGCAAAATTTGTTTTGACAATTGAAGATAAAGCTTGTTTTTTATAATCGTAACAAATCCTGAAAACTATTATGTGGTATATTATGGTGATGTTCATTAAGATAATGCCACAACTAAATGTCTAAAATCTCTAAACACCATCAGCGTGTGCTAAGATCTGTAGCAGGTTGTGGTAGACTCACTCATCAGTGTGATCTCAGAGTGCTCAGAGGTTCACTCACTCTGACTCTAATCTGTGGTTGTGTTGGACCGACAGAGCTGAGGGTCACTATGCCCTGTGCTCACGTCACTCTTGTCTGTCCCTCAAGTACGGACTAATTGGGGGAAGCAAGCCTTCCTTTATGGTACTGCAACAGCTATTGCTGTACCGATACAACGATACAAAAGCAGAGCTACACTGAGATAAATCGGGATTAAACCATGACTCTGGCCGAGTGGGATAGAGGAGAGTTGGACGGACTGGCTGATGAAACAAGGCTCTAGTGATTGAACCAGGACCAAACCAGGACTAAATCAAATCTTATGGTGATGTATTTTGTGTTCTAAGCCACATGACAGAGTGTTTGATTAATCCTGTTGTTTTCTAAATACTTCCGAGATAAAAAATTGTAGATTCAAGCACCAATCTCCTGAAAATGCATCTTGTGTGAATTTAGATGTAAATGCATGTGATCTGCTATAGAAACTCCACAACCACAAGAGTCAGTTTGATAGAAAAGTACTTGAGAAATTGAAACCATTTTTGCTGCACAAGTAGGGCATGGGAATCTGTACAATACACATTTTAAATCTTGATTCTATTATTATTGAACAACCAGGGGCGGGTGTATTTTAGGATATTGTGTTGTAATTTGATAGTTCGGCAACTGTACGTGCTTTTGTGTGTGATGAATGCAGTTACTCACATGGCCGGATCAAAGGCCTAAAAGCCTTAAGTAGGAACACGTTAAAGCAGCGGGAGGCTCACAGATGATGAGGGGGAGTGTGTGGGAGGGCATCCTGTGTGGATCAGCTGCAGCAGGTGCAGCTGTGCCCTGACTCAGAATGAATGACCATCCCAGTGCGACACCTGCACAAAAACACGCTCCCATAATATACACATAATATCCCATAAAACTGGGTAAGAAAGGCGGCATTTCTGAGAGCCTTTGTGCTCACTTATTGTGTGCCTTCTGGTAATGCTTTGACCTGGTTTGGACACCGGTCCCTTTTTGTTCCGGTGTTCTGTCGAGCTGTGCGCCCCCCGTTGAGATGCGCTTCCACTCGCGTAATTCGACATTTCCGCCAATATCGAGCTATGCCTCCCCTTGCTTCTTGTAAAAGTTTCACATATGTCAGCTAAACAGAATATGTTCATTTATAAAGTGTAGCGTATTTTCCGCACTATAAGGCGCACGTAAAAGTCTTTAACGTCCTCAAAAGCCGTCCGTGCGCTTAATAGTTATGTGCTTACTGACCGCGAAGATATTTTGTGTGGTACACGGTGTATAAAGAAGATTTCGAAATATGTATTTCGGCACATTTGAAGGATTTGATGACGAGGAATGAACTGAAAAAGTGAGTGTATTGTGTTGTATTTTACATGTTGCAACTGAGCGAGGCTGGGAGTTGTTGTGAATACGCTAATGTGTCTTTTAGCGATATCAGAGTGTGTTCTGTGTTTGTATTTCACGTGTTTACAAGTGATTTTGACTGAGAATTGATTTGGATATGCTAACGTGTCTGTTAGCGATAGCAGAGTGTGTTTTGATGTTGAACAATGTTGATCTGAATGAGTTGAACGCGTTTAATAAAGCTCAACTGACTCTGACTTATCCATCTGTTTTGTTTATCTTATGCGCTTTATGTATGGACCAGTACACATGGTACACAAATTGCTGATGGTGCGCTTAATAATCCGGTGCGCCTTTTCATGTTCAAAATATGATATATGTTGTGGACACTGGCGATGTCTGATTTACAAATGAAGCCCAGCATGTAACGTTAAGGGACAAGTATGTCGTTTTTGATTCAATGTAAACATTTCAAATCTGAGCTGTGAAAATGTAAATATATAATAGTTAATAATATATAATATAATGTAATGATCATTACTACTTGACAGACGGACAGCAATGCCACACCGCCATCGCTCAGCACTCTTCATTCTTCCCAAAGGCCCCCACAGCTTTGAAGGGATTTTAATGAATATTATTTGCTTATGGATTTTATAGTAGTTGCCAACAAACAGCGTGACTAGGCACAACATATGTTCAAAATGTCAATGGCCGTTGTGTTCAGCTTGTGGAGACATTTCATTTCAAAGCATGAATTGGCACTGTGCAGTAAGTTGTGGTTCACTGTTTCCAAAAAAACAATTATATAAAAGTTTGCAGTACAAAATGTACTACCCAGAATTAAGAGCATAGAGCTTAATTTAATCAGAATGCACTGCAGCACTATTCAGGGATATTTCTGTGTAACCAAGTTGTATTTAAAATTGGAACGTGACCTATCTACCATCGATCATGCATTTGAATTCTCATCGATCCTGTGGGAGCTGGAGGGCAGAGCACCCACCCAGGTGAATTTTCCCTAATCTCATAATCAGGCTTTGTATTTCTCTGTATTTTTGAGTGTGTAAATTCAAGAGGTCAAAGTATTTCTCACTCCCTCTTCTGTGTCTTAGCACTGATTGTCAGGCTTTTCAGTTATATAGCCACAACTACACTGCCTGTCCAATAAAACACCACCACCTGGATTCAGCTAAGCAAATCCAGTAGGTCCTCTGCTCCTACTGGAGAACTGCTGCATCTGTGATCATCTTTCAGCTGCAGCACAGTATTTATTATTACAGTATTTAAACCCAACTGATGCAGTGAGTGGCTTCTCATTTCTTAAACAACATGTGGAAGTGTGGCCTGGCGAGGTTTAAATAGTTACATTTTTGATGGTTTGGTGCAGCAACGCCCTCTATTAAAAAGGAATAGTAGAAGTTTTTTCGCCGAGTTGAGAACTCAAGCAACTGTTAGTCCCTTTTTTTTAAAAATGCGCATACGCACACTCACCCCCACCCTCCTGTTGTTTCCAAGACGCCGCCTACCATCAAACCACGTGCGTTTGTTTACTAGCGCAACAGATCGCATCTCTTGTCTCCGCAGATTTCCGTCTCTTCTGAGCTCACTTGGGCTAACTGAAGAAACATTGCTAACTGGCTCAAATGTACCTGTTGAGACTCAAACATGAATTCCCTGGTCACATTGGCACAGCACGGACACCAAGGGAGACCCTCAGTGACAGAGGAACAAAAAAAGTTGGCTATTTCAGTAGCTACAGCGCTACAGGGAACACCCTTACCTCCAAGCCAGATAACGAAAGCACCGAGCAGAAGGCCAAAATACTATGAGTTATTAAAGTTATTTTCCACAGGGTCCTTATCAAAGGCCTTGGACCCATCTGTGACAGGCCCGGCAGCATCCCTGTCATCACCTCTGCCCTCAGTGTCACAGTCTGCTCGTCTCCTGTCTGCTAGTCTCTGCTCCACTCTACCCATTAACCACGCCTCCTCATCAGGCCAACTCCCTACACCTGTCTCTGCTCCACTTTACCTGTCAGCCACGCCTCCTCATCAGGCCAACTCCCTACACCTGTCTCTGCTCAACTCTACCCATTAACCACGCCTCCTCATCAGGCCAACTCCCTACACCTGTCTCTGCTCCACTCTACCTGTTAGCCACGCCTCCTCATCAGCCCAACTCCCTACACCTGTCTCTGCTCCACTTTACCTGTCAGCCACGCCTCCTCATCAGGCCAACTCCCTACACCTGTCTCTGCTCCACTCTACCTGTCAGCCACGCCTCCTCATCAGGCCAACTCCCTACACCTGTCTCTGCTCCACTCTACCTGTTAGCCACGCCTCCTCATCAGGCCAACTCCCTACACCTGTCTCTGCTCCACTCTACCCGTTAGCCACGCCTCCTCATCAGGCCAACTCCCTACACCTGTCTCTGCTCCACTCTACTTGTTAGACACGCCTCCTCATCAGGCCAACTCCCTACACCTGTCTCTGCTCCACTCTACCTGTCAGCCACGCCTCCTCATCAGGCCAACTCCCTACACCTGTCTCTGCTCCACTCTACCTGTCAGCCACGCCTCCTCATCAGGCCAACTCCCTACACCTGTCTCTGCTCCACTCTACCTGTTAGCCACGCCTCCTCATCAGGCCAACTCCCTACACCTGTCTCTGCTCCACTCTACCTGTTAGCCACGCCTCCTCATCAGGCCAACTCCCTACACCTGTCTCTGCTCCACTCTACCTGTTAGACACGCCTCCTCATCAGGCCAACTCCCTACACCTGTCTCTGCTCCACTCTACCTGTTAGCCACGCCTCCTCATCAGGCCAACTCCCTACACCTGTCTCTGCTCCACTCTACCTGTCAGCCACGCCTCCTCATCAGGCCAACTCCCTACACCTGTCTCTGCTCCACTCTACCTGTCAGACACGCCTCCTCATCAGGCCAACTCCCTACACCTGTCTCTGCTCCACTCTACCTGTTAGACACGCCTCCTCATCAGGCCAACTCGCTACACCTGTCTCTGCTCCACTCTACCCGTTAGCCACGCCTCCTCATCAGGCCAACTCCCTACACCTGTCTCTGCTCCACTCTACCTGTTAGCCACGCCTCCTCATCAGGCCAACTCCCTACACCTGTCTCTGCTCCTCTCTACCCGTTAGACACGCCTCCTCATCAGGCCAACTCCCTACACCTGTCTCTGCTCCGCTCTACCCGTTAGCCACGCCTCCTCATCAGGCCAACTCCCTACACCTGTCTCTGCTCCGCTCTACCCGTTAGCCACGCCTCCTCATCAGGCCAACTCCCTACACCTGTCTCTGCTCCGCTCTACCCGTTAGACACGCCTCCTCATCAGGCCAACTCCCTACACCTGTCTCTGCTCCACTCTACCTGTTAGCCACGCCTCCTCATCAGGCCAACTCCCTACACCTGTCTCTGCTCCACTCTACCTGTCAGCCACGCCTCCTCATCAGGCCAACTCCCTACACCTGTCTCTGCTCCTCTCTACCCGTTAGACACGCCTCCTCATCAGGCCAACTCCCTACACCTGTCTCTGCTCCACTCTACCCGTTAGCCATGCCTCCTCATCAGGCCAACTCCCTACACCTGTCTCTGCTCCACTCTACCTGTTAGACACGCCTCCTCATCAGGCCAACTCCCTACACCTGTCTCTGCTCCACTCTACCTGTTAGCCACGCCTCCTCATCAGGCCAACTCCCTACACCTGTCTCTGCTCCACTCTACCTGTCAGCCACGCCTCCTCATCAGGCCAACTCCCTACACCTGTCTCTGCTCCACTCTACCTGTCAGCCACGCCTCCTCATCAGGCCAACTCGCTACACCTGTCTCTGCTCCACTCTACCTGTTAGCCACGCCTCCTCATCAGGCCAACTCCCTACACCTGTCTCTGCTCCACTCTACCTGTTAGCCACGCCTCCTCATCAGGCCAACTCCCTACACCTGTCTCTGCTCCACTCTACCTGTTAGACACGCCTCCTCATCAGGCCAACTCGCTACACCTGTCTCTGCTCCACTCTACCTGTCAGCCACGCCTCCTCATCAGGCCAACTCCCTACACCTGTCTCTGCTCCACTCTACCTGTCAGCCACGCCTCCTCATCAGGCCAACTCCCTACACCTGTCTCTGCTCCACTCTACCTGTTAGACACGCCTCCTCATCAGGCCAACTCGCTACACCTGTCTCTGCTCCACTCTACCCGTTAGCCACGCCTCCTCATCAGGCCAACTCCCTACACCTGTCTCTGCTCCACTCTACCCGTTAGCCACGCCTCCTCATCAGGCCAACTCCCTACACCTGTCTCTGCTCCACTCTACCTGTTAGACACGCCTCCTCATCAGGCCAACTCGCTACACCTGTCTCTGCTCCACTCTACCCGTTAGCCACGCCTCCTCATCAGGCCAACTCCCTACACCTGTCTCTGCTCCACTCTACCTGTTAGCCACGCCTCCTCATCAGGCCAACTCCCTACACCTGTCTCTGCTCCACTCTACCTGTTAGACACGCCTCCTCATCAGGCCAACTCCCTACACCTGTCTCTGCTCCACTCTACCTGTTAGACACGCCTCCTCATCAGGCTAACTCTCCACACCTGTGACAGCTCTGGCTGCATTTAAGCCTGCTCCTGTCTCTGCGCCAGTGCCAGATTGTTCTCGTGTCATGCCTGACTTTCCTGTGGTTTTTCCCATGGATGTATTATAATATCTGGATAGGGTACGCCCCCTTTGCCTCTGGCTCCAAATTGAGTAGTGGCCACTCCGTAGAATGCAGCCTTTTGGTTTGACCATTTCAAGACTTCGGCCTCTAAAATTACCAAACATGCTAAATTGTTTTTAGTCTAAAAATAAAATAGAAGGAATTTCACTCTTTGACTGTTTCTAAAATATTATTTTTTAAATACATTTTTAACCTCCCGGTGAACGGTGTACGCGCATCGGGCGCGCACGTGACCCTCATGAACGAGCCTCAGGAGAACATGTGACGGAAACTAAACACAAGCAGAAGAAAGAGACGAGACGAGACCACGATACACGTAAGTTGTGTTTGTATGTCATTCCTCACGTTTCACATCGTTCCATGTGAAGTGTAAAACAACAATTACACAAGTTAACACAAGTTAAAGGCGGTATGGACGATTTTTCGGCGATTTGAGAACTCAGGCGGAAGTGCCCATGCGCACTCCCGTGCGGACTGATACAACACACACGTGCGTTTGTTTATTAGCACAACGGAGCGCATCGCATCTCTCGTCTCCCGTTGATTTCTGTCCACTTCTGCGTCAGCTCGAACTGTCTTTCTCCGTCTTCATTTTGCCCCGTACACTGAGGGAACTATATTATGATAGATCCATGCGCTTAGGCACGCGGAAACATGGGGACGAGCCTGACGCGGCTGCAGGTGAGCGGTAGGTGCGTTTTATGATTGATACGTGGCAGGACAAATGATTTATCCACGCCACGAGGAAATATGATAAAACATTTGCTGAAAAAAATCGTCCATTCCACCTTTAAATGGTCAAACCCTGAAATATATGTAAGATAATGCTTGTTCTGATTGACAGAGACAGGGTTCTCAGGTCTGGGACAGGTTTGTTGTTTGTCCCGAGTCAGGACCAGGCAGAGCGAGGGCACGTTTAGTTTCTCTGCTCCTCGTCTGGGAACACACTGCCCCAACAATTAAAATCTGATCCAGGGCTAAAACATTACTGTTCACCTCAGCTTTTACATGAAATTATACATTCTTGTATTCACTTGTACTATTTATAGTATTTGTATGTTTTTATTCCCTTGTTGATGGGATGAACTAATGGAATTTATTATCTTGTATATTTGTATTTTGTGTGCACTTTGGGTGCATGAATTGTGCTTTAAATAAATGTTCTTAGTCCTTGTTCACAAAGTAAAATCTAATGCTCTGAGGCAGTGGCCAGGTCAGGGAAAAATGCACCTGTGTCAGAAGTATAATTAATTGTTCCTACAAATATCCAAATAAGGCGATTCCCCCCTCACTTCTACTGCTGAAGCTTGGCTGAAGCTTGTGTGGCAGTGCGCGCCTGCCATTTTCTACCGCCAGGGGGCGCCTATAAAAGGGCGCGCCCTCTAGCTCTCACTCTCTGGCCTTTGACACTGCTGTCACTTCGTCGTCCTCAGTGCCGTCGCTCCTAGGCCCTCACCCCTGCAACGTAACGCTCCTGCGTGTGTTTGGTGGCTTGCTTAGCTCCACTGTCGCTGTCGGTCACGTTCTCGTCCACGTTTGGTCGGTTCCGCTGTCATATGCCCCGGCTGTTTGGCGTAAAGCCTGTGGATTGAGGCGTGGTGCGCCAGGAAAGTGGTAATGGGAGATCAATGAAGCTGCTGCGTGGAGCGATGGCACTGAGGACGACCTGCTGGCTTGTATTTAGTTTTGTCTTGTGTTTAGTTTAGTCTTTTGTTTTGATTTTTGTCTTGTTTTATTTTACAGTAAATGTATTGTGTGAAGTGGCGGTCCTGCACCTGGCATGGCAGGCTCCGTAAGTCTGAATGGGAACTGACCTGAATGTATGTTATATTTGAATTGAAAATACAATTAAATTATGTACAAACTGAAGTGTCTGCCAATAACGAACCCGCGTGTCCTTCACTTTTCATTTCTGTCCTGGGCCTATCCCAGGTGGCGTTGTTGGTGTTTTTAATCTAACCCTTGAGTTAAAATATGATTGTGAATGCCTGAACACCCTCGTCTTGCCACACTTGGCTGAAGCTTGACTGAAGCTGAATCTTGGTTTCTCATCTTCCGCCCTTCGCATTCTCTCACCTTGTTCAGAGGCCCATTCATGCTCCGCTCTCGAACATGTGCTTTTTCAATCTCAGGGGACAGCAGCTTGTTCAAAGGTCTGCGCATCTGCACTGATGACACAGCCACAAACCATGGATGTTTGCAGGTTGTGCCTGACTGAGCGCGTGCAGAGGAGATTCAGGACGTTTCAGCAGGTGACTTAAAGAACATATCGACTTTTTTGAGCTTTAGCCATGTTCCAATGTTGTTCATCAAAAACATACTTGGAGTGACATTTAGCTTCATTCACACTAATTTGATTAATCCTGGTTAGAAAACCCTCTTTATCTGAGCATCAAAAACACTCAATATCTGGGATTGAGACTTGCTGTGAATTCCTCCTCTAATCATGATTAGTAAAAGTGCGTTCTGAGACCAGGAAGTAAAAAGGCCAGCCTGAAAATGACTCAGTTTATATTAAACTGTAATTCAATCTGCAAAACACTGGTAATCTCAGGGGAAATAGCAGAGATCCAAATGTAATTTGGTTTGTTGTAATAGAAAATGTTTTGTGATAAAACATGAGATGTCAAACTAAAGGTGCTCAAAAGCATGTTTAAAGGCTGATAACAATACAAATAAAGCACAATATTGATTGCAGCTAAGGCTCTGTTCGCTTATATGATGATTAGACATTAGTGAGGACAGCCCTGGAGCACCCCTAGATGTACCTTTCCTTAGCTGAGGCACCCCTATGTTTCATGTTGAATTTCACTTTAAAGGCGCCCCCATTTTCAGGTTTACCATGATAAAATACATACTCATAAGGCAAGCATGAAGGTTATTTTCAATTCTACTTTGAAAGCATTTCTTTATTTCCTTCTTCATGATAATTAAACTAGCTCAGTTATTTTTAAATACATTCAAATATTGTGGAAATTATAAATGCCATAAACAGAATTTCATTGAGCCAATTGCTCTTTTGTCTCATTATTTTTTAATTACCAAGGCAATTCTGCCAACTAAGTAATTTTAATCCCGCAATGAATTGAAAATAAACATTTTAATCTCCTGATGTGAGCTTTTGCTCCACGTTTCCCTTCGCTCATGGCTCATCACGTGCCTCTGAGACAAAGGCATGGATTTCCAGAGCTCTTCTCTGTGTAACGCTACACCCCCTCAGCCAAAATGTGTTTTTAAAAATACAAATTGTTGTATGAATTTCAACGGTTTTCGGTCAAAAGCAACTTCAATACTATTCTAAGGAATCGTTTACAAGGATCATTTCATGAATCAATATTTGCATATGTTCATTTGTCTTCATTTTTAAAATTCCATCAAACTCTGCATCCCCCTGCACTCACACTACGGCCCCCCATTGAGAAAGCCTGAGTTAGAAATACAGCCGGTCATTTAATAACAGAGAGCTACTTAGTGTAATGAACTGAGCAGTGAAGTGAGACCAAGTTATTCAGCATTTATATCGTTAATGGTTGTGTAAGTATTTTCCTTGTTTTTCACTAAATATTAATGAACACCCCAAGTCTGCTCGTCCATCCATAAAGGTCACTGCACGCTACCACAAACAAACGCGATGACACATGAGCCCTCACAGACTCGGCAGTGAAGAAAAAATATCAGTGCCAAATATCTGTAAACTCTTCATTGTCGGACCAATGCCGTTATCTGGGAAATCCTCTGATATCACCGATAACCGATACTGATCCTGCTCTGGTCTCTGAAAATTGGGAAATTATGTTTTCCACATTTTTTTTTTTAATTTTTATTTAAGGACATAGCATTCACATTGGACAAACCAGATGCAATGTTTTAAGTGTATGTAGCAGAATATGCTAATTTTCAACACCTGTCCATTGGGCCAATTTAGAGTTGCCAATTTACCTAACACATGAATGTCTTTGGACGGTGGGAGGAGCCGGAGAACCCACGGTAACACGGGGAGAACATGCAGACTCCACCCAGAGAGATCATGTGATGTTGGTCTGGTAGGCAAGAGCGCTAACTGCCTTTGCCACCGTGCACCCCATTTAAGACAGTAAAAAAATGTATGTTCAACAAATTTGAGAAATATTTGAAAACATCTCTGTAGGGAGGAAGCGGGACGTGGAATGCACTGCTCCGACCAAAAGTACGTCTCTGTGACTCTTGTGTGACATCCCTCTTCCACATTTGTGTCCAAATCAGCTCATTTCTCACTGACAGACCAGAGCGTGACAGACGGACAGCATTAGTCCTGAGCACCTTAACCTGAGCGGGAAATGAGATCGAGGTGGGGCATGCAGGTAATGATCTTGAACTACAGCTCTGGCAGCTCGGACAAGTACAGCGGGCGTGGGTGGGTCGTTAGACTTTATGTGGTGTAATGCCAGTCCAATAAGCCTCATCTAATGCATGTTCTATAAAACAAGGTGTATAATTTTTGCATTTTGCATATGTTTAACTAGAATAAAGGGCAACTTCATCCCTTAAAGATGCACTTTGATGTACAACACCAAATGAAAAATGCACAGGAGAAAAGGGGTATTCCTCACCCCATGATTATAGGGATGCACGGTGGCAAAGGCATGGGTTCGATTCCCGGATCAGACCAACATCACATGGTTCTCTCCGGGTTCTCCAGCTCCTCCCACCATCCAAAGACATGCATGTGTTAGGCAAACTTGGTGACTCTAAATTGGCCCTAGTGAATGAATGTGAGCGTGAACTGTCTGTAATGTCTATGTCTCAGTGTTAGCCCTGCGACAAGTTGACCACTGTCCAGGGTGTACCCCGCCTAAGGCCCAAAGTCACTGGGATAGGCTCCAGTCACCCGCGACCCCGAAAGGGAACAAGCGGTAGAAAATCGATGGATGGATGGATTTATTGTTCATTAAAAATACTTGAATGAAAAATATTTAGGTTTTTTTTTCTCTTCCATACTGGAAATATCTCTCCACCACTTTAATGATTGTAACAGTGCATCACTTTTTCCACATTTTGGGATTTTACAGCCTTATTCCAAAATGGATTAAAATCATTATTTGCCTCAAAATTCTACTGACCACATCTCATAATGACAATGTAAAAGAAGGCTGTTCAACTTTGAATACATGTGCAATAAAAATCAAACAAACAAAGTATTCACAGCCTCAATTCTTTGTTGATGCAATTTCTGCCTCAAGTCTTTTGTATATAATTGTTTTGAATTAATGCTACAAGTGGTAATGCTTCCCCATCTCCACTGTGGACTCCGTCCGCTTTCTCGGCACCACCATCACCTGCAGGACCTGTACCTCTCCAGGGCTCTGGGACGAGCAGGGCAGATCACAGCCGACCCTTCTCACCCTGGACACGGACTATTAGAGCCACTCCCCTCAGGCAGGAGGCCACTCCCCTCAGGCAGGAGGCCACTCCCCTCAGACAGGAGGCCACTCCCCTCAGGCAGGAGGCTACGGTCCATCCACACCAGAACCTCCCGTCATAAGAACAGTTTCTTTCCCTCTGCCGTTGGACTCATGAACACTGCCTAAGCACCTTGTACTCATTGCACTGTTCACTTCTGTTGCACTACTCAACTTTATATTTTATATTTCATTTAGAATATACATATCATGCCGTCTCTGTATAAAGTGTTCAATGTTTGTCGTTTGTGTTGCACCGAACCACCAGGACAAGTTCCTATGTCTGTGAATTTTTGTTTAGCCCTGGTTTGGTGCAGTCCTCAGCCCTGGTTTGGTGCAGTCCTCAGCCCTGGTTTGGTGCAGTCCTCAGCCCTGGTTTGGTGCAGTCCTCAGCCCTGTTTGGTGCAGTCCTCAGCCCTGTTTGGTGCAGTCCTCAGCCCTGGTTTGGCCCTGGTTTGGTGCAGTCCTCAGCCCTGGTTTGGCCCTGGTTTGGTGCAGTCCTCAGCCCTGTTTGGTGCAGTCCTCAGCCCTGGTTTGGTGCAGTCCTCAGCCCTGTTTGGTGAAGTCCTCAGCCCTGTTTGGTGCAGTCCTCAGCCGTGGTTTGGGCCTGGTTTGGTGCAGTCCTCAGCCCTGGTTTGGCCCTGTTTGGTGCAGTCCTCAGCCCTGGTTTGGTGCAGTCCTCAGCCCTGGTTTGGTGCAGTCCTCAGCCCTGGTTTGGTGCAGTCCTCAGCCCGGGTTTGGTGCAGTCCTCAGCCCTGATTTGGACAGTCCTCAGCCCTGGTTTGGCCCTGGTTTGGTGCAGTCCTCAGCCCTGGTTTGGCCCTGGTTTGGTTCAGTCCTCAGCCCTGGTTTGGTGCAGTCCTCAGCCCTGGTTTGGTGCAGTCCTCAGCCCTGGTTTGGTGCAGTCCTCAGCCCTGGTTTGGTGCAGTCCTCAGCCCTGGTTTGGCCCTGGTTTGGTGCAGTCTTCAGCCCTGTTTGGTGCAGTCTTCAGCCCTGTTTGGTGCAGTCCTCAGCCCTGTTTGGTGCAGTCTTCAGCCCTGTTTGGTGCAGTCTTCAGCCCTGTTTGGTGCAGTCTTCAGCCCTGGTTTGGTGCAGTCCTCAGCCCTGGTTTGGTGCAGTCCTCAGCCCTGGTTTGGTGCAGTCCTCAGCCCTGGTTTGGTGCAGTCCTCAGCCCTGGTTTGGTGCAGTCCTCAGCCCTGGTTTGGTGCAGTCCTCAGCCCTGGTTTGGCCCTGGTTTGGTGCAGTCCTCAGCCCTGGTTTGGCCCTGGTTTGGTGCAGTCCTCAGCCCTGGTTTGGTGCAGTCCTCAGCCCTGGTTTGGTGCAGTCCTCAGCCCTGGTTTGGTGCAGTCCTCAGCCCTGGTTTGGTGCAGTCCTCAGCCCTGGTTTGGTGCAGTCCTCAGCCCTGGTTTGGTGCAGTCCTCAGCCCTGGTTTGGTGCAGTCCTCAGCCCTGGTTTGGTGCAGTCCTCAGCCCTGGTTTGGTGCAGTCCTCAGCCCTGTTTGGTGCAGTACTCAGCCCTGGTTTGGTGCAGTCCTCAGCCCTGTTTGGTGCAGTACTCAGCCCTGGTTTGGTGCAGTCCTCAGCCCTGTTTGGTGCAGTCCTCAGCCCTGTTTGGTGCAGTCCTCAGCCCTGGTTTGGTGCAGTCCTCAGCCCTGGTTTGGTGCAGTCCTCAGCCCTGTTTGGTGCAGTCCTCAGCCCTGGTTTGGTGCAGTCCTCAGCCCTGGTTTGGTGCAGTCCTCAGCCCTGGTTTGGTGCAGTCCTCAGCCCTGGTTTGGTGCAGTCCTCAGCCCTGGTTTGGTGCAGTCCTCAGCCCTGGTTTGGTGCAGTCCTCAGCCCTGGTTTGGTGCAGTCCTCAGCCCTGTTTGGTGCAGTCCTCAGCCCTGGTTTGGTGCAGTCCTCAGCCCTGGTTTGGTGCAGTCCTCAGCCCTGGTTTGGTGCAGTCCTCAGCCCTGTTTGGTGCAGTCCTCAGCCCTGGTTTGGTGCAGTCCTCAGCCCTGGTTTGGTGCAGTCCTCAGCCCTGGTTTGGCCCTGGTTTGGTGCAGTCCTCAGCCCTGTTTGGTGCAGTCCTCAGCCCTGGTTTGGTGCAGTCCTCAGCCCTGGTTTGGTGCAGTCCTCAGCCCTGGTTTGGTGCAGTCCTCAGCCCTGGTTTGGTGCAGTCCTCAGCCCTGGTTTGGTGCAGTCCTCAGCCCTGGTTTGGCCCTGGTTTGGTGCAGTCCTAAGCCCTGGTTTGGTGCAGTCCTCAGCCCTGTTTGGTGCAGTCCTCAGCCCTGGTTTGGCCCTGGTTTGGTGCAGTCCTCAGCCCTGTTTGGTGCAGTCCTCAGCCCTGGTTTGGTGCAGTCCTCAGCCCTGGTTTGGTGCAGTCCTCAGCCCTGGTTTGGTGCAGTCCTCAGCCCTGGTTTGGTGCAGTCCTCAGCCCTGGTTTGGTGCAGTCCTCAGCCCTGGTTTGGTGCAGTCCTCAGCCCTGGTTTGGTGCAGTCCTCAGCCCTGGTTTGGTGCAGTCCTCAGCCCTGGTTTGGTGCAGTCCTCAGCCCTGTTTGGTGCAGTCCTCAGCCCTGGTTTGGCCCTGGTTTGGTGCAGTCCTCAGCCCTGGTTTGGTGCAGTCCTCAGCCCTGGTTTGGCCCTGGTTTGGTGCAGTCCTCAGCCCTGTTTGGTGCAGTCCTCAGCCCTAGTTTGGCCCTGGTTTGGTGCAGTCTTCAGTCCTGTTTGGTGCAGTCCTCAGCCCTGGTTTGGCCCTGGTTTGGTGCAGTCCTCAGCCCTGTTTGGTGCAGTCCTCAGCCCTGTTTGGTGCAGTCCTCAGCCCTGTTTGGTGCAGTCCTCAGCCCTGGTTTGGTGCAGTCCTCAGCCCTGGTTTGGCCCTGGTTTGGTGCAGTCCTCAGCCCTGGTTTGGTGCAGTCCTCAGCCCTGTTTGGTGCAGTCCTCAGCCCTGGTTTGGTGCAGTCCTCAGCCCTGGTTTGGTGCAGTCCTCAGCCCTGGTTTGGCCCTGGTTTGGTGCAGTCCTCAGCCCTGGTTTGGCCCTGGTTTGGTGCAGTCCTCAGCCCTTGTTTGGCCCTGGTTTGGTGCAGTCCTCAGCCCTGGTTTGGTGCAGTCCTCAGCCCTGGTTTGGTGCAGTCCTCAGCCCTGGTTTGGCCCTGGTTTGGTGCAGTCCTCAGCCCTGTTTGGTGCAGTCCTCAGCCCTGGGTTGGTGCAGTCCTCAGCCCTGGTTTGGTGCAGTCCTCAGCCCTGGTTTGGTGCAGTCCTCTGCCCTGGTTTGTTGCAGTCCTCAGCCCTGTTTGGTGCAGTCCTCAGCCCTGGTTTGGTGCAGTCCTCAGCCCTGGTTTGGTGCAGTCTTCAGCCCTGTTTGGTGCAGTCTTCAGCCCTGTTTGGTGCAGTCCTCAGCCCTGGTTTGGTGCAGTCCTCAGCCCTGTTTGGTGCAGTCCTCAGCCCTGGTTTGGTGCAGTCCTCAGCCCTGGTTTGGTGCAGTCCTCAGCCCTGGTTTGGTGCAGTCCTCAGCCCTGGTTTGGTGCAGTCCTCAGCCCTGGTTTGGTGCAGTCCTCAGCCCTGGTTTGGTGCAGTCCTCAGCCCTGGTTTGGTGCAGTCCTCAGCCCTGGTTTGGTGCAGTCCTCAGCCCTGGTTTGGTGCAGTCCTCAGCCCTGGTTTGGTGCAGTCCTCAGCCCTGGTTTGGTGCAGTCCTCAGCCCTGTTTGGTGCAGTACTCAGCCCTGGTTTGGTGCAGTCCTCAGCCCTGTTTGGTGCAGTACTCAGCCCTGGTTTGGTGCAGTCCTCAGCCCTGTTTGGTGCAGTCCTCAGCCCTGTTTGGTGCAGTCCTCAGCCCTGGTTTGGTGCAGTCCTCAGCCCTGTTTGGTGCAGTCCTCAGCCCTGGTTTGGTGCAGTCCTCAGCCCTGGTTTGGTGCAGTCCTCAGCCCTGGTTTGGTGCAGTCCTCAGCCCTGGTTTGGTGCAGTCCTCAGCCCTGGTTTGGTGCAGTCCTCAGCCCTGGTTTGGTGCAGTCCTCAGCCCTGGTTTGGTGCAGTCCTCAGCCCTGGTTTGGTGCAGTCCTCAGCCCTGGTTTGGTGCAGTCCTCAGCCCTGGTTTGGTGCAGTCCTCAGCCCTGGTTTGGTGCAGTCCTCAGCCCTGTTTGGTGCAGTCCTCAGCCCTGGTTTGGTGCAGTCCTCAGCCCTGTTTGGTGCAGTCCTCAGCCCTGGTTTGGTGCAGTCCTAAGCCCTGGTTTGGTGCAGTCCTCAGCCCTGTTTGGTGCAGTCCTCAGCCCAGGTTTGGCCCTGGTTTGGTGCAGTCCTAAGCCCTGGTTTGGTGCAGTCCTCAGCCCTGTTTGGTGCAGTCCTCAGCCCTGGTTTGGCCCTGGTTTGGTGCAGTCCTCAGCCCTGTTTGGTGCAGTCCTCAGCCCTGGTTTGGTGCAGTCCTCAGCCCTGGTTTGGTGCAGTCCTCAGCCCT
Organism: Eucyclogobius newberryi; assembly: GCF_026437365.1. NCBI lineage: Eukaryota > Metazoa > Chordata > Actinopteri > Gobiiformes > Gobiidae > Eucyclogobius > Eucyclogobius newberryi. The sequence goes on from NW_027316056.1 coordinate 6,734,873, forward strand.
GGTTTGGTGCAGTCCTCAGCCCTGGTTTGGTGCAGTCCTCAGCCCTGGTTTGGTGCAGTCCTCAGCCCTGGTTTGGTGCAGTCCTCAGCCCTGGTTTGGTGCAGTCCTCAGCCCTGGTTTGGTGCAGTCCTCAGCCCTGGTTTGGTGCAGTCCTCAGCCCTGGTTTGGTGCAGTCCTCAGCCCTGTTTGGTGCAGTCCTCAGCCCTGGTTTGGCCCTGGTTTGGTGCAGTCCTCAGCCCTGGTTTGGTGCAGTCCTCAGCCCTGGTTTGGCCCTGGTTTGGTGCAGTCCTCAGCCCTGTTTGGTGCAGTCCTCAGCCCTAGTTTGGCCCTGGTTTGGTGCAGTCTTCAGTCCTGTTTGGTGCAGTCCTCAGCCCTGGTTTGGCCCTGGTTTGGTGCAGTCCTCAGCCCTGTTTGGTGCAGTCCTCAGCCCTGTTTGGTGCAGTCCTCAGCCCTGTTTGGTGCAGTCCTCAGCCCTGGTTTGGTGCAGTCCTCAGCCCTGGTTTGGCCCTGGTTTGGTGCAGTCCTCAGCCCTGGTTTGGTGCAGTCCTCAGCCCTGTTTGGTGCAGTCCTCAGCCCTGGTTTGGTGCAGTCCTCAGCCCTGGTTTGGTGCAGTCCTCAGCCCTGGTTTGGCCCTGGTTTGGTGCAGTCCTCAGCCCTGGTTTGGCCCTGGTTTGGTGCAGTCCTCAGCCCTTGTTTGGCCCTGGTTTGGTGCAGTCCTCAGCCCTGGTTTGGTGCAGTCCTCAGCCCTGGTTTGGTGCAGTCCTCAGCCCTGGTTTGGCCCTGGTTTGGTGCAGTCCTCAGCCCTGTTTGGTGCAGTCCTCAGCCCTGGTTTGGTGCAGTCCTCAGCCCTGGTTTGGTGCAGTCCTCAGCCCTGGTTTGGTGCAGTCCTCTGCCCTGGTTTGTTGCAGTCCTCAGCCCTGTTTGGTGCAGTCCTCAGCCCTGGTTTGGTGCAGTCCTCAGCCCTGGTTTGGTGCAGTCTTCAGCCCTGTTTGGTGCAGTCTTCAGCCCTGTTTGGTGCAGTCCTCAGCCCTGGTTTGGTGCAGTCCTCAGCCCTGTTTGGTGCAGTCCTCAGCCCTGGTTTGGTGCAGTCCTCAGCCCTGGTTTGGTGCAGTCCTCAGCCCTGGTTTGGTGCAGTCCTCAGCCCTGGTTTGGTGCAGTCCTCAGCCCTGGTTTGGTGCAGTCCTCAGCCCTGGTTTGGTGCAGTCCTCAGCCCTGGTTTGGTGCAGTCCTCAGCCCTGGTTTGGTGCAGTCCTCAGCCCTGGTTTGGTGCAGTCCTCAGCCCTGGTTTGGTGCAGTCCTCAGCCCTGTTTGGTGCAGTCCTCAGCCCTGGTTTGGCCCTGGTTTGGTGCAGTCCTCAGCCCTGGTTTGGCCCTGGTTTGGTGCAGTCCTCAGCCCTGGTTTGGTGCAGTCCTCAGCCCTGGTTTGGCCCTGGTTTGGTGCAGTCCTCAGCCCTGGTTTGGTGCAGTCCTCAGCCCTGGTTTGGTGCAGTCCTCAGCCCTGGTTTGGTGCAGTCCTCAGCCCTGGTTTGGTGCAGTCCTCAACCCTGGTTTGGCCCTGGTTTGGTGCAGTCTTCAGCCCTGTTTGGTGCAGTCCTCAGCCCTGGTTTGGTGCAGTCCTCAGCCCTGGTTTGGTGCAGTCCTCAGCCCTGGTTTGGTGCAGTCCTCAGCCCTGGTTTGGTGCAGTCCTCAGCCCTGGTTTGGTGCAGTCCTCAGCCCTGGTTTGGTGCAGTCCTCAGCCCTGGTTTGGTGCAGTCCTCAGCCCTGTTTGGTGCAGTCATCAGCCCTGTTTGGTGCAGTCCTCAGCCCTGGTTTGGTGCAGTCCTCAGCCCTGGTTTGGTGCAGTCCTCAGCCCTGTTTGGTGCAGTCCTCAGCCCTGTTTGGTGCAATCCTCAGCCCTGGTTTGCCCCTGGTTTGGTGCAGTCCTCAGCCCTGGTTTGGCCCTGGTTTGGTGCAGTCCTCAGCCCTGGTTTGGTGCAGTCCTCAGCCCTGGTTTGGTTCAGTCCTCAGCCCTGGTTTGGTGCAGTCCTCAGCCCTGGTTTGGTGCAGTCCTCAGCCCTGGTTTGGTGCAGTCCTCAGCCCGGTTTGGTGCAGTCCTCAGCCCTGGTTTGGTGCAGTCCTCAGCCCTGTTTGGTGCAGTCCTCAGCCCTGGTTTGGCCCTGGTTTGGTGCAGTCCTCAGCCCTGGTTTGGCCCTGGTTTGGTGCAGTCCTCAGCCCTGGTTTGGTGCAGTCCTCAGCCCTGGTTTGGTGCAGTCCTCAGCCCTGTTTGGTGCAGTCCTCAGCCCTGATTGGTGCAGTCCTCAGCCCTGGTTTGGTGCAGTCCTCAGCCTTGGTTTGGTGCAGTCCTCAGCCCTGGTTTGGTGCAGTCCTCAGCCCTGGTTTGGTGCAGTCCTCAGCCCTGGTTTGGTGCAGTCCTCAGCCCTGGTTTGGTGCAGTCCTCAGCCCTGGTTTGGTGCAGTCCTCAGCCCTGGTTTGGTGCAGTCCTCAGCCCTGGTTTGGCCCTGGTTTGGTGCAGTCCTCAGCCCTGGTTTGGTGCAGTCCTCAGCCCTGGTCTGGTGCAGTCCTCAGCCCTGGTTTGGCCCTGGTTTGGTGCAGTCCTCATCCCTGGTTTGGCCCTGGTTTGGTGCAGTCTTCAGCCCTGTTTGGTGCAGTTCTCAGCCCTGGTTTGGTGCAGTCCTCAGCCCTGGTTTGGTGCAGTCCTCAGCCCTGTTTGGTGCAGTCCTCAGCCCTGGTTTGGCCCTGGTTTGGTGCAGTCCTCAGCCCTGGTTTGGCCCTGGTTTGGTGCAGTCCTCAGCCCTGGTTTGGCCCTGGTTTGGTGCAGTCCTCAGCCCTGGTTTGGCCCTGGTTTGGTGCAGTCCTCAGCCCTGGTTTGGTGTAGTCCTCAGCCCTGGTTTGGTGCAGTCCTCAGCCCTGGTTTGGTGCAGTCCTCAGCCCTGGTTTGGTGCAGTTCTCAGCCCTGGTTTGGTGCAGTCCTCAGCCCCTGTTTGGTGCAGTCCTCAGCCCTGGTTTGGTGCATTCCTCAGCCCTGTTTGGTGCAGTCCTCAGCCCTGTTTGGTGCAGTCCTCAGCCCTGGTTTGGTGCAGTCCTCAGCCCTGTTTGGTGCAGTCCTCAGCCCTGGTTTGGTGCAGTCCTCAGCCCTGGTTTGGTGCAGTCCTCAGCCCTGTTTGGTGCAGTCCTCAGCCCTGGTTTGGTGCAGTCCTCAGCCCTGGTTTGGCCCTGGTTTGGTGCAGTCCTCAGCCCTGTTTGGTGCAGTCCTCAGCCCTGTTTGGTGCAGTCCTCAGCCCTGGTTTGGTGCAGTCCTCAGCCCTGGTTTGGCCCTGGTTTGGTGCAGTCCTCAGCCCTGGTTTGGCCCTGGTTTGGTGCAGTCCTCAGCCCTGGTTTGGTGCAGTCCTCAGCCCTGGTTTGGTGCAGTCCTCAGCCCTGGTTTGGTGCAGTCCTCAGCCCTGGTTTGGTGCAGTCCTCAGCCCTGGTTTGGTGCAGTCCTCAGCCCTGGTTTGGTGCAGTCCTCAGCCCTGGTTTGGTGCAGTCCTCAGCCCTGGTTTGGTGCAGTCCTCATCCCTGGTTTGGTGCAGTCCTCAGCCCTGGTTTGGTGCAGTCCTCAGCCCTGGTTTGGTGCAGTCCTCAGCCCTGGTTTGGTGCAGTCCTCAGCCCTGGTTTGGCCCTGGTTTGGTGCAGTCCTCAGCCCTGGTTTGGCCCTGGTTTGGTGCAGTCCTCAGCCCTGGTTTGGCCCTGGTTTGGTGCAGTCCTCATCCCTGGTTTGGCCCTGGTTTGGTGCAGTCTTCAGCCCTGTTTGGTGCAGTCCTCAGCCCTGGTTTGGTGCAGTCCTCAGCCCTGGTTTGGTGCAGTCCTCAGCCCTGGTTTGGTGCAGTCCTCAGCCCTGTTTGGTGCAGTCCTCAGCCCTGGTTTGGCCCTGGTTTGGTGCAGTCCTCAGCCCTGGTTTGGCCCTGGTTTGGTGCAGTCCTCAGCCCTGGTTTGGCCCTGGTTTGGCCCTGGTTTGGTGCAGTCCTCAGCCCTGGTTTGGCCCTGGTTTGGTGCAGTCCTCAGCCCTGGTTTGGTGTAGTCCTCAGCCCTGGTTTGGTGCAGTCCTCAGCCCTGGTTTGGTGCAGTCCTCAGCCCTGGTTTGGTGCAGTTCTCAGCCCTGGTTTGGTGCAGTCCTCAGCCCTGGTTTGGTGCAGTCCTCAGCCCTGGTTTGGTGCATTCCTCAGCCCTGTTTGGTGCAGTCTTCAGCCCTGTTTGGTGCAGTCCTCAGCCCTTGTTTGGTGCAGTCCTCAGCCCTGGTTTGGTGCAGTCCTCAGCCCTGTTTGGTGCAGTCCTCAGCCCTGGTTTGGTGCAGTCCTCAGCCCTGGTTTGGTGCAGTCCTCAGCCCTGTTTGGTGCAGTCCTCAGCCCTGGTTTGGCCCTGGTTTGGTGCAGTCCTCAGCCCTGGTTTGGCACTGGTTTGGTGCAGTCCTCAGCCCTGTTTGGTGCAGTCCTCAGCCCTGTTTGGTGCAGTCCTCAGCCCTGGTTTGGTGCAGTCCTCAGCCCTGGTTTGGCCCTGGTTTGGTGCAGTCCTCAGCCCTGGTTTGGTGCAGTCCTCAGCCCTGGTTTGGTGCAGTCCTCAGCCCTGGTTTGGTGCAGTCCTCAGCCCTGGTTTGGTGCAGTCCTCAGCCCTGGTTTGGTGCAGTCCTCAGCCCTGGTTTGGTGCAGTCCTCAGCCCTGGTTTGGTGCAGTCCTCAGCCCTGGTTTGGTGCAGTCCTCATCCCTGGTTTGATGCAGTCCTCAGCCCTGGTTTGGTGAAGTCCTCAGCCCTGGTTTGGTGCAGTCCTCAGCCCTGGTTTGGTGCAGTCCTCAGACCTGTTTGGTGCAGTCCTCAGCCCTGGTTTGGCCCTGGTTTGGTGCAGTCCTCAGCCCTGTTTGGTGCAGTCCTCAGCCCTGGTTTGGTGCAGTCCTCAGCCCTGGTTTGGTGCAGTCCTCAGCCCTGGTTTGGTGCAGTCCTCAGCCCTGGTTTGGTGCAGTCCTCAGCCCTGGTTTGGTGCAGTCCTCAGCCCTGGTTTGGCCCTGGTTTGGTACAGTCCTCAGCCCTGGTTTGGCACTGGTTTGGTGCAGTCCTCAGCCCTGTTTGGTGCAGTCCTCAGCCCTGTTTGGTGCAGTCCTCAGCCCTGGTTTGGTGCAGTCCTCAGCCCTGGTTTGGCCCTGGTTTGGTGCAGTCCTCAGCCCTGGTTTGGTGCAGTCCTCAGCCCTGGTTTGGTGCAGTCCTCAGCCCTGGTTTGGTGCAGTCCTCAGCCCTGGTTTGGTGCAGTCCTCAGCCCTGGTTTGGTGCAGTCCTCAGCCCTGGTTTGGTGCAGTCCTCAGCCCTGGTTTGGTGCAGTCCTCAGCCCTGGTTTGGTGCAGTCCTCATCCCTGGTTTGGTGCAGTCCTCAGCCCTGGTTTGGTGCAGTCCTCAGCCCTGGTTTTGTGCAGTCCTCAGCCCTGGTTTGGTGCAGTCCTCAGCCCTGGTTTGGTGCAGTCCTCAGCCCTGGTTTGGTGCAGTCCTCAGACCTGTTTGGTGCAGTCCTCAGCCCTGGTTTGGCCCTGGTTTGGTGCAGTCCTAGGCCCTGGTTTGGCCCTGGTTTGGTGCAGTCCTCAGCCCTGTTTGGTGCAGTCCTCAGCCCTGTTTGGTGCAGTCCTCAGCCCTGGTTTGGTGCAGTCCTCAGCCCTGGTTTGGTGCAGTCCTCAGCCCTGGTTTGGTGCAGTCCTCAGCCCTGGTTTGGTGCAGTCCTCAGCCCTGGTTTGGTGCAGTCCTCAGCCCTGGTTTGGTGCAGTCCTCAGCCCTGGTTTGGTGCAGTCCTCAGCCCTGGTTTGGTGCAGTCCTCAGCCCTGGTTTGGTGCAGTCCTCAGCCCTGGTTTGGTGCAGTCCTCAGCCCTGGTTTGGTGCAGTCCTCAGCCCTGGTTTGTTACGGTCCTAAGCCCTGGTTTGGTGCAGTCCTCAGCCCTGGTTTGGCCCTGGTTTGGTGCAGTCCTCAGCCCTGGTTTGGTGCAGTCCTCAGCCCTGTTTGGTGCAGTCCTCAGCCCTGTTTGGTGCAGTCCTCAGCCCTGGTTTGGCCCTGGTTTGATGCAGTCCTCAGCCCTGGTTTGGCCCTGGTTTGGGACAGTCCTCAGCCCTGGTTTGGCCCTGGTTTGGTGCAGTCCTCAGCCCTGGTTTGTTGCAGTCCTAAGCCCTGGTTTGGTGCAGTCCTCAGCCCTGGTTTGGCCCTGGTTTGGTGCAGTCCTCAGCCCTGGTTTGGTGCAGTCCTCAGCCCTGGTTTGGTGCAGTCCTCAGCCCTGGTTTGGTGCAGTCCTCAGCCCTGGTTTGGTGCAGTCCTCAGCACTGTTTGGTGCAGTCCTCAGCCCTGGTTTGGCCCTGGTTTGGTGCAGTCCTCAGCCCTGGTTTGGCCCTGGTTTGGTGCAGTCCTCAGCCCTGGTTTGGCCCTGGTTTGGTGCAGTCCTCAGCCCTGGTTTGGTGCAGTCCTCAGCCCTGGTTTGGTGCAGTCCTCAGCCCTGGTTTGGCCCTGGTTTGGTGCAGTCCTCAGCCCTGGTTTGGTGCAGTCCTCAGCCCTGGTTTGGTGCAGTCCTCAGCCCTGGTTTGGTGCAGTCCTCAGCCCTGGTTTGGTGCAGTCCTCAGCCCTGGTTTGGCCCTGGTTTGGTGCAGTCCTCAGCCCTGGTTTGGCCCTGGTTTGGTGCAGTCTGCAGCCCTGTTTGGTGCAGTCCTCAGCCCTGGTTTGGCCCTGGTTTGGTGCAGTCCTCAGCCCTGGTTTGGTGCAGTCCTCAGCCCTGGTTTGGTGCAGTCCTCAGCCCTGGTTTGGTGCAGTCCTCAGCCCTGGTTTGGTGCAGTCCTCAGCCCTGGTTTGGTGCAGTCTTCAGCCCTGGTTTGGCCCTGGTTTGGTGCAGTCCTCAGCCCTGGTTTGGTGCAGTCCTCAGCCCTGGTTTGGCCCTGGTTTGGTGCAGTCCTCAGCCCTGGTTTGGCCCTGGTTTGGTGCAGTCCTCAGCCCTGGTTTGGTGCAGTCCTCAGCCCTGGTTTGGTGCAGTTCTCAGCCCTGGTTTGGTGCAGTCCTCAGCCCTGGTTTGGTGCAGTCCTCAGCCCTGGTTTGGTGCATTCCTCAGCCCTGTTTGGTGCAGTCCTCAGCCCTGTTTGGTGCAGTCCTCAGCCCTGGTTTGGTGCAGTCCTCAGCCCTGGTTTGGTGCAGTCCTCAGCCCTGTTTGGTGCAGTCCTCAGCCCTGTTTGGTGCAGTCCTCAGCCCTGGTTTGGTGCTGTCCTCAGCCCTGGTTTGGCCCTGGTTTGGTGCAGTCCTCAGCCCTGGTTTGGTGCAGTCCTCAGCCCTGGTTTGGCCCTGGTTTGGTGCAGTCCTCAGCCCTGGTTTGGCCCTGGTTTGGTGCAGTCCTCAGCCCTGTTTGGTGCAGTCCTCAGCCCTGTTTGGTGCAGTCCTCAGCCCTGGTTTGGTGCAGTCCTCAGCCCTGGTTTGGCCCTGGTTTGGTGCAGTCCTCAGCCCTGGTTTGGTGCAGTCCTCAGCCCTGGTTTGGTGCAGTCCTCAGCCCTGGTTTGGTGCAGTCCTCAGCCCTGGTTTGGTGCAGTCCTCATCCCTGGTTTGGTGCAGTCCTCATCCCTGGTTTGGTGCAGTCCTCAGCCCTGGTTTGGTGCAGTCCTCAGCCCTGGTTTGGTGCAGTCCTCAGCCCTGGTTTGGTGCAGTCCTCAGCCCTGGTTTGGTGCAGTCCTCAGCCCTGGTTTGGTGCAGTCCTCAGCCCTGGTTTGGTGCAGTCCTCAGACCTGGTTTGGCCCTGGTTTGGTGCAGTCCTCAGACCTGGTTTGGCCCTGGTTTGGTGCAGTCCTCAGCCCTGGTTTGGTACAGTCCTCAGCGCTGGTTTGGTGCAGTCCTCAGCCCTGTTTGGTGCAGTCCTCAGCCCTGGTTTGGCCCTGGTTTGGTGCAGTCCTCAGCCCTGGTTTGGCCCTGGTTTGGTGCAGTCCTCAGCCCTGGTTTGGTGCAGTCCTCAGCCCTGGTTTGGTGCAGTCCTCAGCCCTGGTTTGGTGCAGTTCTCAGCCCTGGTTTGGTGCAGTCCTCAGCCCTGGTTTGGTGCAGTCCTCAGCCCTGGTTTGGTGCATTCCTCAGCCCTGTTTGGTGCAGTCCTCAGCCCTGGTTTGGTGCAGTCCTCAGCCCTGGTTTGGTGCAGTCCTCAGCCCTGGTTTGGTGCAGTCCTCAGCCCTGGTTTGGTGCAGTCCTCAGCCCTGTTTGGTGCAGTCCTCAGCCCTGGTTTGGTGCAGTCCTCAGCCCTGTTTGGTGCAGTCCTCAGCCCTGTTTGGTGCAGTCCTCAGCCCTGTTTGGTGCAGTCCTCAGCCCTGGTTTGGTGCAGTCCTCAGCCCTGGTTTGGCCCTGGTTTGGTGCAGTCCTCAGCCCTGGTTTGGTGCAGTCCTCAGCCCTGGTTTGGTGCAGTCCTCAGCCCTGGTTTGGTGCAGTCCTCAGCCCTGGTTTGGTGCAGTCCTCAGCCCTGGTTTGGTGCAGTCCTCAGCCCTGGTTTGGTGCAGTCCTCAGCCCTGGTTTGGTGCAGTCCTCATCCCTGGTTTGGTGCAGTCCTCATCCCTGGTTTGGTGCAGTCCTCAGCCCTGGTTTGGTGCAGTCCTCAGCCCTGGTTTGGTGCAGTCCTCAGCCCTGGTTTGGTGCAGTCCTCAGCCCTGGTTTGGTGCAGTCCTCAGCCCTGGTTTGGTGCAGTCCTCAGCCCTGGTTTGGTGCAGTCCTCAGCCCTGGTTTGGTGCAGTCCTCAGCCCTGGTTTGGTGCAGTCCTCAGACCTGTTTGGTGCAGTCCTCAGCCCTGGTTTGGCCCTGGTTTGGTGCAGTCCTAGGCCCTGGTTTGGCCCTGGTTTGGTGCAGTCCTCAGCCCTGTTTGGTGCAGTCCTCAGTCCTGGTTTGGTGCAGTCCTCAGCCCTGGTTTGGTGCAGTCCTCAGCCCTGGTTTGGTGCAGTCCTCAGCCCTGGTTTGGTGCAGTCCTCAGCCCTGGTTTGGTGCAGTCCTCAGCCCTGGTTTGGTGCAGTCCTCAGCCCTGGTTTGGTGAAGTCCTCAGCCCTGGTTTGGTGCAGTCCTCAGCCCTGGTTTGGTGCAGTCCTCAGCCCTGGTTTGTTGCAGTCCTAAGCCCTGGTTTGGTGCAGTCCTCAGCCCTGGTTTGGCCCTGGTTTGGTGCAGTCCTCAGCCCTGGTTTGGTGCAGTCCTCAGCCCTGTTTGGTGCAGTCCTCAGCCCTGTTTGGTGCAGTCCTCAGCCCTGGTTTGGCCCTGGTTTGGTGCAGTCCTCAGCCCTGGTTTGGCCCTGGTTTGGTGCAGTCCTCAGCCCTGGTTTGGCCCTGGTTTGGTGCAGTCCTCAGCCCTGGTTTGGTGCAGTCCTCAGCCCTGGTTTGGTGCAGTCCTCAGCCCTGGTTTGGCCCTGGTTTGGTGCAGTCCTCAGCCCTGGTTTGGTGCAGTCCTCAGCCCTGGTTTGGTGCAGTCCTCAGCCCTGGTTTGGTGCAGTCCTCAGCCCTGGTTTGGTGCAGTCTTCAGCCCTGTTTGGTGCAGTCCTCAGCCCTGGTTTGGCCCTGGTTTGGTGCAGTCCTCAGCCCTGGTTTGGTGCAGTCCTCAGCCCTGGTTTGGTGCAGTCCTCAGCCCTGTTTGGTGCAGTCCTCAGCCCTGTTTGGTGCAGTCCTCAGCCCTGTTTGGTGCAATCCTCAGCCCTGGTTTGCCCCTGGTTTGGTGCAGTCCTCAGCCCTGGTTTGGCCCTGGTTTGGTGCAGTCCTCAGCCCTGGTTTGGTGCAGTCCTCAGCCCTGGTTTGGTTCAGTCCTCAGCCCTGGTTTGGTGCAGTCCTCAGCCCTGGTTTGGTGCAGTCCTCAGCCCTGGTTTGGTGCAGTCCTCAGCCCTGGTTTGGTGCAGTCCTCAGCCCTGGTTTGGTGCAGTCCTCAGCCCTGGTTTGGTGCAGTCCTCAGCCCTGTTTGGTGCAGTCCTCAGCCCTGGTTTGGCCCTGGTTTGGTGCAGTCCTCAGCCCTGGTTTGGTGCAGTCCTCAGCCCTGGTTTGGTGCAGTCCTCAGCCCTGGTTTGATGCAGTCCTCAGCCCTGTTTGGTGCAGTCCTCAGCCCTGTTTGGTGCAGTCCTCAGCCCTGGTTTGGTGCAGTCCTCAGCCCTGGTTTGGTGCAGTCCTCAGCCCTGGTTTGGTGCAGTCCTCAGCCCTGGTTTGGTGCAGTCCTCAGCCCTGGTTTGATGCAGTCCTCAGCCCTGGTTTGGTGCAGTCCTCAGCCCTGGTTTGGTGCAGTCCTCAGCCCTGGTTTGGTGCAGTCCTCAGCCCTGGTTTGGTGCAGTCCTCAGCCCTGGTTTGGGGCAGTCCTCAGCCCTGGTTTGGTGCAGTCCTCAGCCCTGGTTTGGTGCAGTCCTCAGCCCTGTTTGGTGCAGTCCTCAGCCCTGTTTGGTGCAGTCCTCAGCCCTGGTTTGGCCCTGGTTTGGTGCAGTCCTCAGCCCTGGTTTGGTGCAGTCCTCAGCCCTGGTTTTGTGCAGTCCTCAGCCCTGGTTTTGTGCAGTCCTCAGCCCTGGTTTTGTGCAGTCCTCAGCCCTGGTTTGGTGCAGTCCTCAGCCCTGGTTTGGCCCTGGTTTGGTGCAGTCCTCAGCCCTGGTTTGGCCCTGGTTTGGTGCAGTCCTCATCCCTGGTTTGGCCCTGGTTTGGTGCAGTCTTCAGCCCTGTTTGGTGCAGTCCTCAGCCCTGGTTTGGTGCAGTCCTCAGCCCTGGTTTGGTGCAGTCTTCAGCCCTGTTTGGTGCAGTCCTCAGCCCTGGTTTGGTGCAGTCCTCAGCCCTGGTTTGGTGCAGTCCTCAGCCCTGGTTTGGTGCAGTTCTCAGCCCTGGTTTGGTGCAGTCCTCAGCCCTGGTTTGGTGCAGTCCTCAGCCCTGGTTTGGTGCAGTCCTCAGCCCTGGTTTGGTGCATTCCTCAGCCCTGTTTGGTGCAGTCCTCAGCCCTGGTTTGGTGCAGTCCTCAGCCCTGGTTTGGTGCAGTCCTCAGCCCTGTTTGGTGCAGTCCTCAGCCCTGGTTTGGTGCAGTCCTCAGCCCTGTTTGGTGCAGTCCTCAGCCCTGTTTGGTGCAGTCCTCAGCCCTGGTTTGGTGCAGTCCTCAGCCCTGGTTTGGCCCTGGTTTGGTGCAGTCCTCAGCCCTGGTTTGGTGCAGTCCTCAGCCCTGGTTTGGTGCAGTCCTCAGCCCTGGTTTGGTGCAGTCCTCAGCCCTGGTTTGGTGCAGTCCTCAGCCCTGGTTTGGTGCAGTCCTCAGCCCTGGTTTGGTGCAGTCCTCAGCCCTGGTTTGGTGCAGTCCTCAGCCCTGGTTTGGTGCAGTCCTCATCCCTGGTTTGGTGCAGTCCTCATCCCTGGTTTGGTGCAGTCCTCAGCCCTGGTTTGGTGCAGTCCTCAGCCCTGGTTTGGTGCAGTCCTCAGCCCTGGTTTGGTGCAGTCCTCAGCCCTGGTTTGGTGCAGTCCTCAGCCCTGGTTTGGTGCAGTCCTCAGCCCTGGTTTGGTGCAGTCCTCAGCCCTGGTTTGGTGCAGTCCTCAGACCTGTTTGGTGCAGTCCTCAGCCCTGGTTTTGCCCTGGTTTGGTGCAGTCCTAGGCCCTGGTTTGGCCCTGGTTTGGTGCAGTCCTCAGCCCTGTTTGGTGCAGTCCTCAGTCCTGGTTTGGTGCAGTCCTCAGCCCTGGTTTGGTGCAGTCCTCAGCCCTGGTTTGGTGCAGTCCTCAGCCCTGGTTTGGTGCAGTCCTCAGCCCTGGTTTGGTGCAGTCCTCAGCCCGGGTTTGGTGCAGTCCTCAGCCCTGGTTTGGTGCAGTCCTCAGCCCTGGTTTGGTGAAGTCCTCAGCCCTGGTTTGGTGCAGTCCTCAGCCCTGGTTTGGTGCAGTCCTCAGCCCTGGTTTGTTGCAGTCCTAAGCCCTGGTTTGGTGCAGTCCTCAGCCCTGGTTTGGCCCTGGTTTGGTGCAGTCCTCAGCCCTGGTTTGGTGCAGTCCTCAGCCCTGTTTGGTGCAGTCCTCAGCCCTGTTTGGTGCAGTCCTCAGCCCTGGTTTGGCCCTGGTTTGGTGCAGTCCTCAGCCCTGGTTTGGCCCTGGTTTGGTGCAGTCCTCAGCCCTGGTTTGGCCCTGGTTTGGTGCAGTCCTCAGCCCTGGTTTGGTGCAGTCCTCAGCCCTGGTTTGGCCCTGGTTTGGTGCAGTCCTCAGCCCTGGTTTGGTGCAGTCCTCAGCCCTGGTTTGGTGCAGTCCTCAGCCCTGGTTTGGCCCTGGTTTGGTGTAGTCCTCAGCCCTGGTTTGGTGCAGTCCTCAGCCCTGGTTTGGTGCAGTCTTCAGCCCTGTTTGGTGCAGTCCTCAGCCCTGGTTTGGCCCTGGTTTGGTGCAGTCCTCAGCCCTGGTTTGGTGCAGTCCTCAGCCCTGGTTTGGTGCAGTCCTCAGCCCTGTTTGGTGCAGTCCTCAGCCCTGTTTGGTGCAGTCCTCAGCCCTGTTTGGTGCAATCCTCAGCCCTGGTTTGCCCCTGGTTTGGTGCAGTCCTCAGCCCTGGTTTGGCCCTGGTTTGGTGCAGTCCTCAGCCCTGGTTTGGTGCAGTCCTCAGCCCTGGTTTGGTTCAGTCCTCAGCCCTGGTTTGGTGCAGTCCTCAGCCCTGGTTTGGTGCAGTCCTCAGCCCTGGTTTGGTGCAGTCCTCAGCCCTGGTTTGGTGCAGTCCTCAGCCCTGGTTTGGTGCAGTCCTCAGCCCTGTTTGGTGCAGTCCTCAGCCCTGGTTTGGCCCTGGTTTGGGGCAGTCCTCAGCCCTGGTTTGGTGCAGTCCTCAGCCCTGGTTTGGTGCAGTCCTCAGCCCTGGTTTGGTGCAGTCCTCAGCCCTGTTTGGTGCAGTCCTCAGCCCTGTTTGGTGCAGTCCTCAGCCCTGGTTTGGTGCAGTCCTCAGCCCTGGTTTGGTGCAGTCCTCAGCCCTGGTTTGGTGCAGTCCTCAGCCCTGGTTTGGTGCAGTCCTCAGCCCTGGTTTGGTGCAGTCCTCAGCCCTGGTTTGGTGCAGTCCTCAGCCCTGGTTTGGTGCAGTCCTCAGCCCTGGTTTGGTGCAGTCCTCAGCCCTGGTTTGGTGCAGTCCTCAGCCCTGGTTTGGTGCAGTCCTCAGCCCTGGTTTGGTGCAGTCCTCAGCCCTGGTTTGGGGCAGTCCTCAGCCCTGGTTTGGTGCAGTCCTCAGCCCTGTTTGGTGCAGTCCTCAGCCCTGTTTGGTGCAGTCCTCAGCCCTGGTTTGGCCCTGGTTTGGTGCAGTCCTCAGCCCTGGTTTGGTGCAGTCCTCAGCCCTGGTTTTGTGCAGTCCTCAGCCCTGGTTTTGTGCAGTCCTCAGCCCTGGTTTTGTGCAGTCCTCAGCCCTGGTTTGGTGCAGTCCTCAGCCCTGGTTTGGCCCTGGTTTGGTGCAGTCCTCAGCCCTGGTTTGGCCCTGGTTTCGTGCAGTCCTCATCCCTGGTTTGGCCCTGGTTTGGTGCAGTCTTCAGCCCTGTTTGGTGCAGTCCTCAGCCCTGGTTTGGTGCAGTCCTCAGCCCTGGTTTGGTGCAGTCCTCAGCCCTGTTTGGTGCAGTCCTCAGCCCTGGTTTGGCCCTGGTTTGGTGCAGTCCTCAGCCCTGGTTTGGCCCTGGTTTGGTGCAGTCCTCAGCCCTGGTTTGGCCCTGGTTTGGTGCAGTCCTCAGCCCTGGTTTGGTGTAGTCCTCAGCCCTGGTTTGGTGCAGTCCTCAGCCCTGGTTTGGTGCAGTCCTCAGCCCTGGTTTGGTGCAGTCCTCAGCCCTGGTTTGGTGCAGTCCTCAGCCCTGGTTTGGTGCAGTCCTCAGCCCTGGTTTGTTGCAGTCCTAAGCCCTGGTTTGGTGCAGTCCTCAGCCCTGGTTTGGCCCTGGTTTGGTGCAGTCCTCAGCCCTGGTTTGGTGCAGTCCTCAGCCCTGTTTGGTGCAGTCCTCAGCCCTGTTTGGTGCAGTCCTCAGCCCTGGTTTGGCCCTGGTTTGGTGCAGTCCTCAGCCCTGGTTTGGCCCTGGTTTGGTGCAGTCCTCAGCCCTGTTTGGTGCAGTCCTCAGCCCTGTTTGGTGCAGTCCTCAGCCCTGGTTTGGCCCTGGTTTGGTGCAGTCCTCAGCCCTGGTTTGGTGCAGTCCTCAGCCCTGGTTTGGCCCTGGTTTGGTGCAGTCCTCAGCCCTGTTTGGTGCAGTCCTCAGCCCTGTTTGGTGCAGTCCTCAGCCCTGGTTTGGCCCTGGTTTGGTGCAGTCCTCAGCCCTGGTTTGGTGCAGTCCTCAGCCCTGGTTTGGTGCAGTCCTCAGCCCTGGTTTGGCCCTGGTTTGGTGCAGTCCTCAGCCCTGGTTTGGTGCAGTCCTCAGCCCTGGTTTGGTGCAGTCCTCAGCCCTGGTTTGGTGCAGTCCTCAGCCCTGGTTTGGTGCAGTCTTCAGCCCTGTTTGGTGCAGTCCTCAGCCCTGGTTTGGCCCTGGTTTGGTGCAGTCCTCAGCCCTGGTTTGGTGCAGTCCTCAGCCCTGGTTTGGTGCAGTCCTCAGCCCTGTTTGGTACAGTCCTCAGCCCTGGTTTGGTGCAGTCCTCAGCCCTGGTTTGGTGCAGTCCTCAGCCCTGGTTTGGTGCAGTCCTCAGCCCTGGTTTGGTGCAGTCCTCAGCCCTGGTTTGGTGCAGTCCTCAGCCCTGGTTTGGTGCAGTCCTCAGCCCTGGTTTGGTGCAGTCCTCAGCCCTGGTTTGGTGCAGTCCTCAGCCCTGGTTTGGTGCAGTCCTCAGCCCTGGTTTGGGGCAGTCCTCAGCCCTGGTTTGGTGCAGTCCTCAGCCCTGGTTTGGTGCAGTCCTCAGCCCTGGTTTGGTGCAGTCCTCAGCCCTGTTTGGTGCAGTCCTCAGCCCTGTTTGGTGCAGTCCTCAGCCCTGGTTTGGCCCTGGTTTGGTGCAGTCCTCAGCCCTGGTTTGGTGCAGTCCTCAGCCCTGGTTTGGTGCAGTCCTCAGCCCTGGTTTTGTGCAGTCCTCAGCCCTGGTTTTGTGCAGTCCTCAGCCCTGGTTTGGTGCAGTCCTCAGCCCTGGTTTGGCCCTGGTTTGGTGCAGTCCTCAGCCCTGGTTTGGCCCTGGTTTGGTGCAGTCTTCAGCCCTGTTTGGTGCAGTCCTCAGCCCTGGTTTGGTGCAGTCCTCAGCCCTGGTTTGGTGCAGTCCTCAGCCCTGTTTGGTGCAGTCCTCAGCCCTGGTTTTGCCCTGGTTTGGTGCAGTCCTCAGCCCTGGTTTGGCCCTGGTTTGGTGCAGTCCTCAGCCCTGGTTTGGCCCTGGTTTGGTGCAGTCCTCAGCCCTGGTTTGGCCCTGGTTTGGTGCAGTCCTCAGCCCTGGTTTGGCCCTGGTTTGGTGCAGTCCTCAGCCCTGGTTTGGTGTAGTCCTCAGCCCTGGTTTGGTGCAGTCCTCAGCCCTAGTTTGGTGCAGTCCTCAGCCCTGGTTTGGTGCAGTTCTCAGCCCTGGTTTGGTGCAGTCCTCAGCCCTGGTTTGGTGCAGTCCTCAGCCCTGGTTTGGTGCATTCCTCAGCCCTGTTTGGTGCAGTCCTCAGCCCTGGTTTGGTGCAGTCCTCAGCCCTGGTTTGGTGCAGTCCTCAGCCCTGTTTGGTGCAGTCCTCAGCCCTGGTTTGGTGCAGTCCTCAGCCCTGGTTTGGTGCAGTCCTCAGCCCTGTTTGGTGCAGTCCTCAGCCCTGGTTTGGCCCTGGTTTGGTGCAGTCCTCAGCCCTGGTTTGGCCCTGGTTTGGTGCAGTCCTCAGCCCTGTTTGGTGCAGTCCTCAGCCCTGTTTGGTGCAGTCCTCAGCCCTGGTTTGGTGCAGTCCTCAGCCCTGGTTTGGCCCTGGTTTGGTGCAGTCCTCAGCCCTGGTTTGGTGCAGTCCTCAGCCCTGGTTTGGTGCAGTCCTCAGCCCTGGTTTGGTGCAGTCCTCAGCCCTGGTTTGGTGCAGTCCTTAGCCCTGGTTTGGTGCAGTCCTCAGCCCTGGTTTGGTGCAGTCCTCAGCCCTGGTTTCGTGCAGTCCTCAGCCCTGGTTTCGTGCAGTCCTCAGCCCTGGTTTGGTGCAGTCCTCAGACCTGTTTGGTGCAGTCTTCAGCCCTGGTTTGGCCCTGGTTTGGCCCTGGTTTGGTGCAGTCCTCAGCCCTGTTTGGTGCAGTCCTCAGCCCTGGTTTGGTGCAGTCCTCAGCCCTGGTTTGGTGCAGTCCTCAGCCCTGGTTTGGTGCAGTCCTCAGCCCTGGTTTGGTGCAGTCCTCAGCCCTGGTTTGGCCCTGGTTTGGTGCAGTCCTCAGCCCTGGTTTGGTGCAGTCCTCAGCCCTGGTTTGGTGCAGTCCTCAGCCCTGGTTTGGTGCAGTCCTCAGCCCTGGTTTGGTGCAGTCTTCAGCCCTGTTTGGTGCAGTCCTCAGCCCTGGTTTGGCCCTGGTTTGGTGCAGTCCTCAGCCCTGGTTTGGTGCAGTCCTCAGCCCTGGTTTGGTGCAGTCCTCAGCCCTGTTTGGTGCAGTCCTCAGCCCTGTTTGGTGCAGTCCTCAGCCCTGTTTGGTGCAATCCTCAGCCCTGGTTTGCCCCTGGTTTGGTGCAGTCCTCAGCCCTGGTTTGGCCCTGGTTTGGTGCAGTCCTCAGCCCTGGTTTGGTGCAGTCCTCAGCCCTGGTTTGGTTCAGTCCTCAGCCCTGGTTTGGTGCAGTCCTCAGCCCTGGTTTGGTGCAGTCCTCAGCCCTGGTTTGGTGCAGTCCTCAGCCCGGTTTGGTGCAGTCCTCAGCCCTGGTTTGGTGCAGTCCTCAGCCCTGTTTGGTGCAGTCCTCAGCCCTGGTTTGGCCCTGGTTTGGTGCAGTCCTCAGCCCTGGTTTGGTGCAGTCCTCAGCCCTGGTTTGGTGCAGTCCTCAGCCCTGTTTGGTACAGTCCTCAGCCCTGTTTGGTGCAGTCCTCAGCCCTGGTTTGGTGCAGTCCTCAGCCCTGGTTTGGTGCAGTCCTCAGCCCTGGTTTGGTGCAGTCCTCAGCCCTGGTTTGGTGCAGTCCTCAGCCCTGGTTTGGTGCAGTCCTCAGCCCTGGTTTGGTGCAGTCCTCAGCCCTGGTTTGGTGCAGTCCTCAGCCCTGGTTTGGTGCAGTCCTCAGCCCTGGTTTCGTGCAGTCCTCAGCCCTGGTTTCGTGCAGTCCTCAGCCCTGGTTTGGTGCAGTCCTCAGACCTGTTTGGTGCAGTCTTCAGCCCTGGTTTGGCCCTGGTTTTGTGCAGTCCTAGGCCCTGGTTTGGCCCTGGTTTGGTGCAGTCCTCAGCCCTGTTTGGTGCAGTCCTCAGCCCTGGTTTGGTGCAGTCCTCAGCCCTGGTTTGGTGCAGTCCTCAGCCCTGGTTTGGTGCAGTCCTCAGCCCTGGTTTGGTGCAGTCCTCAGCCCTGGTTTGGCCCTGGTTTGGTGCAGTCCTCAGCCCTGGTTTGGTGCAGTCCTCAGCCCTGGTTTGGTGCAGTCCTCAGCCCTGGTTTGGTGCAGTCCTCAGCCCTGGTTTGGTGCAGTCTTCAGCCCTGTTTGGTGCAGTCCTCAGCCCTGGTTTGGCCCTGGTTTGGTGCAGTCCTCAGCCCTGGTTTGGTGCAGTCCTCAGCCCTGGTTTGGTGCAGTCCTCAGCCCTGTTTGGTGCAGTCCTCAGCCCTGTTTGGTGCAGTCCTCAGCCCTGTTTGGTGCAATCCTCAGCCCTGGTTTGCCCCTGGTTTGGTGCAGTCCTCAGCCCTGGTTTGGCCCTGGTTTGGTGCAGTCCTCAGCCCTGGTTTGGTGCAGTCCTCAGCCCTGGTTTGGTTCAGTCCTCAGCCCTGGTTTGGTGCAGTCCTCAGCCCTGGTTTGGTGCAGTCCTCAGCCCTGGTTTGGTGCAGTCCTCAGCCCGGTTTGGTGCAGTCCTCAGCCCTGGTTTGGTGCAGTCCTCAGCCCTGTTTGGTGCAGTCCTCAGCCCTGGTTTGGTGCAGTCCTCAGCCCTGGTTTGGCCCTGGTTTGGTGCAGTCCTCAGCCCTGGTTTGGTGCAGTCCTCAGCCCTGGTTTGGTGCAGTCCTCAGCCCTGGTTTGGTGCAGTCCTCAGCCCTGGTTTGGTGCAGTCCTCAGCCCTGGTTTGGTGCAGTCCTCAGCCCTGGTTTGGTTCAGTCCTCAGCCCTGGTTTGGTGCAGTCCTCAGCCCTGGTTTGGTGCAGTCCTCAGCCCTGGTTTGGTGCAGTCCTCAGCCCTGGTTTGGTGCAGTCCTCAGCCCTGGTTTGGTGCAGTCCTCAGCCCTGGTTTGGTGCAGTCCTCAGCCCTGGTTTGGTGCAGTCCTCAGCCCTGGTTTGGTGCAGTCCTCAGACCTGTTTGGTGCAGTCCTCAGCCCTGGTTTGGCCCTGGTTTGGTGCAGTCCTAGGCCCCGGTTTGGCCCTGGTTTGGTGCAGTCCTCAGCCCTGGTTTGGTGCAGTCCTCAGCCCTGGTTTGGTGCAGTCCTCAGCCCTGGTTTGGTGCAGTCCTCAGCCCTGGTTTGGTGCAGTCCTCAGCCCTGGTTTGGTGCAGTCCTCAGCCCTGGTTTGGTGCAGTCCTCAGCCCTGGTTTGGTGCAGTCCTCAGCCCTGGTTTGGTGAAGTCCTCAGCCCTGGTTTGGTGCAGTCCTCAGCCCTGGTTTGGTGCAGTCCTCAGCCCTGGTTTGGTGCAGTCCTCAGCCCTGGTTTGTTGCAGTCCTAAGCCCTGGTTTGGTGCAGTCCTCAGCCCTGGTTTGGCCCTGGTTTGGTGCAGTCCTCAGCCCTGGTTTGGTGCAGTCCTCAGCCCTGTTTGGTGCAGTCCTCAGCCCTGTTTGGTGCAGTCCTCAGCCCTGGTTTGGCCCTGGTTTGGTGCAGTCCTCAGCCCTGGTTTGGCCCTGGTTTGGTGCAGTCCTCAGCCCTGTTTGGTGCAGTCCTCAGCCCTGTTTGGTGCAGTCCTCAGCCCTGGTTTGGCCCTGGTTTGGTGCAGTCCTCAGCCCTGGTTTGGTGCAGTCCTCAGCCCTGGTTTGGCCCTGGTTTGGTGCAGTCCTCAGCCCTGTTTGGTGCAGTCCTCAGCCCTGTTTGGTGCAGTCGTCAGCCCTGGTTTGGCCCTGGTTTGGTGCAGTCCTCAGCCCTGGTTTGGCCCTGGTTTGGTGCAGTCCTCAGCCCTGTTTGGTGCAGTCCTCAGCCCTGTTTGGTGCAGTCCTCAGCCCTGGTTTGGCCCTGGTTTGGTGCAGTCCTCAGCCCTGGTTTGGTGCAGTCCTCAGCCCTGGTTTGGCCCTGGTTTGGTGCAGTCCTCAGCCCTGTTTGGTGCAGTCCTCAGCCCTGTTTGGTGCAGTCCTCAGCCCTGGTTTGGCCCTGGTTTGGTGCAGTCCTCAGCCCTGGTTTGGTGCAGTCCTCAGCCCTGGTTTGGTGCAGTCCTCAGCCCTGGTTTGGCCCTGGTTTGGTGCAGTCCTCAGCCCTGGTTTGGTGCAGTCCTCAGCCCTGGTTTGGTGCAGTCCTCAGCCCTGGTTTGGTGCAGTCCTCAGCCCTGGTTTGGTGCAGTCTTCAGCCCTGTTTGGTGCAGTCCTCAGCCCTGGTTTGGCCCTGGTTTGGTGCAGTCCTCAGCCCTGGTTTGGTGCAGTCCTCAGCCCTGGTTTGGTGCAGTCCTCAGCCCTGTTTGGTGCAGTCCTCAGCCCTGTTTGGTGCAGTCCTCAGCCCTGTTTGGTGTAATCCTCAGCCCTGGTTTGCCCCTGGTTTGGTGCAGTCCTCAGCCCTGGTTTGGCCCTGGTTTGGTGCAGTCCTCAGCCCTGGTTTGGTTCAGTCCTCAGCCCTGGTTTGGTGCAGTCCTCAGCCCTGGTTTGGTGCAGTCCTCAGCCCTGGTTTGGTGCAGTCCTCAGCCCGGTTTGGTGCAGTCCTCAGCCCTGGTTTGGTGCAGTCCTCAGCCCTGTTTGGTGCAGTCCTCAGCCCTGGTTTGGCCCTGGTTTGGTGCAGTCCTCAGCCCTGGTTTGGTGCAGTCCTCAGCCCTGGTTTGGTGCAGTCCTCAGCCCTGTTTGGTACAGTCCTCAGCCCTGGTTTGGTGCAGTCCTCAGCCCTGGTTTGGTGCAGTCCTCAGCCCTGGTTTGGTGCAGTCCTCAGCCCTGGTTTGGTGCAGTCCTCAGCCCTGGTTTGGTGCAGTCCTCAGCCCTGGTTTGGTGCAGTCCTCAGCCCTGGTTTGGTGCAGTCCTCAGCCCTGGTTTGGTGCAGTCCTCAGCCCTGGTTTGGTGCAGTCCTCAGCCCTGGTTTGGTGCAGTCCTCAGCCCTGGTTTGGTGCAGTCCTCAGCCCTGGTTTGGTGCAGTCCTCAGCCCTGTTTGGTGCAGTCCTCAGCCCTGGTTTGGCCCTGGTTTGGTGCAGTCCTCAGCCCTGGTTTGGTGCAGTCCTCAGCCCTGGTTTGGTGCAGTCCTCAGCCCTGGTTTTGTGCAGTCCTCAGCCCTGGTTTTGTGCAGTCCTCAGCCCTGGTTTGGTGCAGTCCTCAGCCCTGGTTTGGCCCTGGTTTGGTGCAGTCCTCAGCCCTGGTTTGGCCCTGGTTTGGTGCAGTCTTCAGCCCTGTTTGGTGCAGTCCTCAGCCCTGGTTTGGTGCAGTCCTCAGCCCTGGTTTGGTGCAGTCCTCAGCCCTGTTTGGTGCAGTCCTCAGCCCTGGTTTTGCCCTGGTTTGGTGCAGTCCTCAGCCCTGGTTTGGCCCTGGTTTGGTGCAGTCCTCAGCCCTGGTTTGGCCCTGGTTTGGTGCAGTCCTCAGCCCTGGTTTGGCCCTGGTTTGGTGCAGTCCTCAGCCCTGGTTTGGCCCTGGTTTGGTGCAGTCCTCAGCCCTGGTTTGGTGTAGTCCTCAGCCCTGGTTTGGTGCAGTCCTCAGCCCTAGTTTGGTGCAGTCCTCAGCCCTGGTTTGGTGCAGTTCTCAGCCCTGGTTTGGTGCAGTCCTCAGCCCTGGTTTGGTGCAGTCCTCAGCCCTGGTTTGGTGCATTCCTCAGCCCTGTTTGGTGCAGTCCTCAGCCCTGGTTTGGTGCAGTCCTCAGCCCTGGTTTGGTGCAGTCCTCAGCCCTGTTTGGTGCAGTCCTCAGCCCTGGTTTGGTGCAGTCCTCAGCCCTGGTTTGGTGCAGTCCTCAGCCCTGTTTGGTGCAGTCCTCAGCCCTGGTTTGGCCCTGGTTTGGTGCAGTCCTCAGCCCTGGTTTGGCCCTGGTTTGGTGCAGTCCTCAGCCCTGTTTGGTGCAATCCTCAGCCCTGGTTTGCCCCTGGTTTGGTGCAGTCCTCAGCCCTGGTTTGGCCCTGGTTTGGTGCAGTCCTCAGCCCTGGTTTGGTGCAGTCCTCAGCCCTGGTTTGGTTCAGTCCTCAGCCCTGGTTTGGTGCAGTCCTCAGCCCTGGTTTGGTGCAGTCCTCAGCCCTGGTTTGGTGCAGTCCTCAGCCCGGTTTGGTGCAGTCCTCAGCCCTGGTTTGGTGCAGTCCTCAGCCCTGTTTGGTGCAGTCCTCAGCCCTGGTTTGGCCCTGGTTTGGTGCAGTCCTCAGCCCTGGTTTGGTGCAGTCCTCAGCCCTGGTTTGGTGCAGTCCTCAGCCCTGTTTGGTACAGTCCTCAGCCCTGTTTGGTGCAGTCCTCAGCCCTGGTTTGGTGCAGTCCTCAGCCCTGGTTTGGTGCAGTCCTCAGCCCTGGTTTGGTGCAGTCCTCAGCCCTGGTTTGGTGCAGTCCTCAGCCCTGGTTTGGTGCAGTCCTCAGCCCTGGTTTGGTGCAGTCCTCAGCCCTGGTTTGGTGCAGTCCTCAGCCCTGGTTTGGTGCAGTCCTCAGCCCTGGTTTCGTGCAGTCCTCAGCCCTGGTTTCGTGCAGTCCTCAGCCCTGGTTTGGTGCAGTCCTCAGACCTGTTTGGTGCAGTCTTCAGCCCTGGTTTGGCCCTGGTTTGGTGCAGTCCTAGGCCCTGGTTTGGCCCTGGTTTGGTGCAGTCCTCAGCCCTGTTTGGTGCAGTCCTCAGCCCTGGTTTGGTGCAGTCCTCAGCCCTGGTTTGGTGCAGTCCTCAGCCCTGGTTTGGTGCAGTCCTCAGCCCTGGTTTGGTGCAGTCCTCAGCCCTGGTTTGGCCCTGGTTTGGTGCAGTCCTAAGGCCTGGTTTGGTGCAGTCCTCAGCCCTGGTTTGGTGCAGTCCTCAGCCCTGGTTTGGTGCAGTCCTCAGCCCTGGTTTGGTGCAGTCTTCAGCCCTGTTTGGTGCAGTCCTCAGCCCTGGTTTGGCCCTGGTTTGGTGCAGTCCTCAGCCCTGGTTTGGTGCAGTCCTCAGCCCTGGTTTGGTGCAGTCCTCAGCCCTGTTTGGTGCAGTCCTCAGCCCTGTTTGGTGCAGTCCTCAGCCCTGTTTGGTGCAATCCTCAGCCCTGGTTTGCCCCTGGTTTGGTGCAGTCCTCAGCCCTGGTTTGGCCCTGGTTTGGTGCAGTCCTCAGCCCTGGTTTGGTGCAGTCCTCAGCCCTGGTTTGGTTCAGTCCTCAGCCCTGGTTTGGTGCAGTTCTCAGCCCTGGTTTGGTGCAGTCCTCAGCCCTGGTTTGGTGCAGTCCTCAGCCCGGTTTGGTGCAGTCCTCAGCCCTGGTTTGGTGCAGTCCTCAGCCCTGTTTGGTGCAGTCCTCAGCCCTGGTTTGGCCCTGGTTTGGTGCAGTCCTCAGCCCTGGTTTGGTGCAGTCCTCAGCCCTGGTTTGGTGCAGTCCTCAGCCCTGTTTGGTACAGTCCTCAGATCTGTTTGGTGCAGTCCTCAGCCCTGGTTTGGTGCAGTCTTCAGCCCTGGTTTGGTGCAGTCCTCAGCCCTGTTTGGTGCAGTCCTCAGCCCTGGTTATGTGCAGTCCTCAGCCCTGGTTATGTGCAGTCCTCAGCCCTGGTTTGGTGCAGTCCTCAGCCCTGGTTTGGTGCAGTCCTCAGCCCTGGTTTGGTGCAGTCCTCAGCCCTAGTTTGGTGCAGTCCTCAGCCCTGGTTTGGTGCAGTCCTCAGCCCTGGTTTGGTGCAGTCCTCAGCCCTGGTTTGGTGCAGTCCTCAGCCCTGGTTTGGGGCAGTCCTCAGCCCTGGTTTGGTGCAGTCCTCAGCCCTGGTTTGGTGCAGTCCTCAGCCCTGGTTTGGTGCAGTCCTCAGCCCTGTTTGGTGCAGTCCTCAGCCCTGTTTGGTGCAGTCCTCAGCCCTGGTTTGGCCCTGGTTTGGTGCAGTCCTCAGCCCTGGTTTGGTGCAGTCCTCAGCCCTGGTTTGGTGCAGTCCTCAGCCCTGGTTTTGTGCAGTCCTCAGCCCTGGTTTTGTGCAGTCCTCAGCCCTGGTTTGGTGCAGTCCTCAGCCCTGGTTTGGCCCTGGTTTGGTGCAGTCCTCAGCCCTGGTTTGGCCCTGGTTTGGTGCAGTCCTCATCCCTGGTTTGGCCCTGGTTTGGTGCAGTCTTCAGCCCTGTTTGGTGCAGTCCTCAGCCCTGGTTTGGTGCAGTCCTCAGCCCTGGTTTGGTGCAGTCCTCAGCCCTGTTTGGTGCAGTCCTCAGCCCTGGTTTTGCCCTGGTTTGGTGCAGTCCTCAGCCCTGGTTTGGCCCTGGTTTGGTGCAGTCCTCAGCCCTGGTTTGGCCCTGGTTTGGTGCAGTCCTCAGCCCTGGTTTGGCCCTGGTTTGGTGCAGTCCTCAGCCCTGGTTTGGCCCTGGTTTGGTGCAGTCCTCAGCCCTGGTTTGGTGTAGTCCTCAGCCCTGGTTTGGTGCAGTCCTCAGCCCTGGTTTGGTGCAGTCCTCAGCCCTGGTTTGGTGCAGTTCTCAGCCCTGGTTTGGTGCAGTCCTCAGCCCTGGTTTGGTGCAGTCCTCAGCCCTGGTTTGGTGCATTCCTCAGCCCTGTTTGGTGCAGTCCTCAGCCCTGGTTTGGTGCAGTCCTCAGCCCTGGTTTGGTGCAGTCCTCAGCCCTGGTTTGGTGCAGTCCTCAGCCCTGGTTTGGTGCAGTCCTCAGCCCTGTTTGGTGCAGTCCTCAGCCCTGGTTTGGCCCTGGTTTGGTGCAGTCCTCAGCCCTGGTTTGGCCCTGGTTTGGTGCAGTCCTCAGCCCTGTTTGGTGCAGTCCTCAGCCCTGTTTGGTGCAGTCCTCAGCCCTGGTTTGGTGCAGTCCTCAGCCCTGGTTTGGCCCTGGTTTGGTGCAGTCCTCAGCCCTGGTTTGGTGCAGTCCTCAGCCCTGGTTTGGTGCAGTCCTCAGCCCTGGTTTGGTGCAGTCCTCAGCCCTGGTTTGGTGCAGTCCTCAGCCCTGGTTTGGTGCAGTCCTCAGCCCTGGTTTGGTGCAGTCCTCAGCCCTGGTTTGGTGCAGTCCTCAGCCCTGTTTGGTGCAGTCCTCAGCCCTGTTTGGTGCAGTCCTCAGCCCTGGTTTGGCCCTGGTTTGGTGCAGTCCTCAGCCCTGGTTTGGTGCAGTCCTCAGCCCTGGTTTTGTGCAGTCCTCAGCCCTGGTTTTGTGCAGTCCTCAGCCCTGGTTTGGTGCAGTCCTCAGCCCTGGTTTGGTGCAGTCCTCAGCCCTGGTTTGGCCCTGGTTTGGTGCAGTCCTCATCCCTGGTTTGGCCCTGGTTTGGTGCAGTCTTCAGCCCTGTTTGGTGCAGTCCTCAGCCCTGGTTTGGTGCAGTCCTCAGCCCTGGTTTGGTGCAGTCCTCAGCCCTGTTTGGTGCAGTCCTCAGCCCTGGTTTTGCCCTGGTTTGGTGCAGTCCTCAGTCCTGGTTTGGCCCTGGTTTGGTGCAGTCCTCAGCCCTGGTTTGGCCCTGGTTTGGTGCAGTCCTCAGCCCTGGTTTGGCCCTGGTTTGGTGCAGTCCTCAGCCCTGGTTTGGCCCTGGTTTGGTGCAGTCCTCAGCCCTGGTTTGGTGTAGTCCTCAGCCCTGGTTTGGTGCAGTCCTCAGCCCTGGTTTGGTGCAGTCCTCAGCCCTGGTTTGGTGCAGTTCTCAGCCCTGGTTTGGTGCAGTCCTCAGCCCTGGTTTGGTGCAGTCCTCAGCCCTGGTTTGGTGCATTCCTCAGCCCTGTTTGGTGCAGTCCTCAGCCCTGGTTTGGTGCAGTCCTCAGCCCTGGTTTGGTGCAGTCCTCAGCCCTGTTTGGTGCAGTCCTCAGCCCTGGTTTGGTGCAGTCCTCAGCCCTGGTTTGGTGCAGTCCTCAGCCCTGTTTGGTGCAGTCCTCAGCCCTGGTTTGGCCCTGGTTTGGTGCAGTCCTCAGCCCTGGTTTGGCCCTGGTTTGGTGCAGTCCTCAGCCCTGTTTGGTGCAGTCCTCAGCCCTGTTTGGTGCAGTCCTCAGCCCTGGTTTGGTGCAGTCCTCAGCCCTGGTTTGGCCCTGGTTTGGTGCAGTCCTCAGCCCTGGTTTGGTGCAGTCCTCAGCCCTGGTTTGGTGCAGTCCTCAGCCCTGGTTTGGTGCAGTCCTCAGCCCTGGTTTGGTGCAGTCCTCAGCCCTGGTTTGGTGCAGTCCTCAGCCCTGGTTTGGTGCAGTCCTCAGCCCTGGTTTGGTGCAGTCCTCAGCCCTGGTTTGGTGCAGTCCTCAGCCCTGGTTTGGTGCAGTCCTCAGCCCTGGTTTGGTGCAGTCCTCAGCCCTGGTTTCGTGCAGTCCTCAGCCCTGGTTTCGTGCAGTCCTCAGCCCTGGTTTGGTGCAGTCCTCAGACCTGTTTGGTGCAGTCTTCAGCCCTGGTTTGGCCCTGGTTTGGTGCAGTCCTAGGCCCTGGTTTGGCCCTGGTTTGGTGCAGTCCTCAGCCCTGTTTGGTGCAGTCCTCAGCCCTGGTTTGGTGCAGTCCTCAGCCCTGGTTTGGTGCAGTCCTCAGCCCTGGGTTGGTGCAGTCCTCAGCCCTGGTTTGGTGCAGTCCTCAGCCCTGGTTTGGTGCAGTCCTCAGCCCTGGTTTGGTGCAGTCCTCAGCCCTGGTTTGGTGCAGTCCTCAGCCCTGGTTTGGTGCAGTCCTCAGCCTTGGTTTGTTGAAGTCCTAAGCCCTGGTTTGGTGCAGTCCTCAGCCCTGGTTTGGCCCTGGTTTGGTGCAGTCCTCAGCCCTGGTTTGGTGCAGTCCTCAGCCCTGGTTTGGTGCAGTCCTCAGCCCTGGTTTGGTGCAGTCCTCAGCCCTGTTTGGTGCAGTCCTCAGCCCTGTTTGGTGCAGTCCTCAGCCCTGGTTTGGCCCTGGTTTGGTGCAGTCCTCAGCCCTGGTTTGGCCCTGGTTTGGTGCAGTCCTCAGCCCTGGTTTGGCCCTGGTTTGGTGCAGTCCTCAGCCCTGGTTTGGTGCAGTCATCAGCCCTGGTTTGGTGCAGTCCTCAGCCCTGGTTTGGTGCAGTCCTCAGCCCTGGTTTGGCCCTGGTTTGGTGCAGTCCTCAGCCCTGGTTTGGCCCTGGTTTGGTGCAGTCTTCAGCCCTGTTTGGTGCAGTCCTCAGCCCTGGTTTGGCCCTGGTTTGGTGCAGTCCTCAGCCCTGGTTTGGTGCAGTCCTCAGCCCTGGTTTGGTGCAGTCCTCAGCCCTGGTTTGGTGCAGTCCTCAGCCCTGGTTTGGTGCAGTCTTCAGCCCTGTTTGGTGCAGTCCTCAGCCCTGGTTTGGCCCTGGTTTGGTGCAGTCCTCAGCCCTGGTTTGGTGCAGTCCTCAGCCCTGGTTTGGTGCAGTCCTCAGCCCTGGTTTGGTGCAGTCCTCAGCCCTGTTTGGTGCAGTCCTCAGCCCTGGTTTGGCCGTGGTTTGGTGCAGTCCTCAGCCCTGGTTCTGCCCTGGTTTGGTGCAGTCCTCAGCCCTGGTTTGGCCCTGGTTTTTGTCCAGTCCTCAGCCCTGGTTTGGTGCAGTCCTCAGCCCTGGTTTGGTGCAGTCCTCAGCCCTGGTTTGGCCCTGTTTGGTGCAGTCCTCAGCCCTGGTTTGGTGCAGTCCTCAGCCCTGGTTTGGTGCAGTCCTCAGCCCTGGTTTGGTGCAATCCTCAGCCCTGGTTTGGTGCAGTCCTAAGCCCTGGTTTGGTGCAGTCCTCAGCCCTGGTTTGGTGCAGTCCTCAGCCCTGGTTTGGTGCAGTCCTCAGCCCTGGTTTGGTGCAGTCCTCAGCCCTGGTTTGGTGCAGTCCTCAGCCCTGGTTTGGTGCAGTCCTCAGCCCTGGTTTGGTGCAGTCCTCAGCCCTGGTTTGGTGCAGTCCTCAGCCCTGGTTTGGTGCAGTCCTCAGCCATGGTTTGGCCCTGGTTTGGTGCAGTCCTCAGCCCTGGTTTGGCCCTGGTTTGGTGCAGTCCTCAGCCCTGGTTTGGTGCAGTCCTCAGCCCTGGTTTGGCCCTGGTTTGGTGCAGTCCTCAGCCCTGGTTTGGTGCAGTCCTCAGCCCTGGTTTGGTGCAGTCCTCAGCCCTGGTTTGGTGCAGTCCTCAGCCCTGGTTTGGTGCAGTCCTCAGCCCTGGTTTGGCCCTGGTTTGGTGCAGTCCTCAGCCCTGGTTTGGCCCTGGTTTGGTGCAGTCCTCAGCCCTGGTTTGGTGCAGTCCTCAGCCCTGGTTTGGCCCTGGTTTGGTGCAGTCCTCAGCCCTGGTTTGGTGCAGTCCTCAGCCCTGGTTTGGTGCAGTCCTCAGCCCTGGTTTGGTGCAGTCCTCAGCCCTGGTTTGGTGCAGTCCTCAGCCCTGGTTTGGCCCTGGTTTGGTGCAGTCTTCAGCCCTGTTTGGTGCAGTCCTCAGCCCTGGTTTGGTGCAGTCCTCAGCCCTGGTTTGGTGCAGTCCTCAGCCCTGGTTTGGTGCAGTCCTCAGCCCTGGTTTGGTGCAGTCCTCAGCCCTGGTTTGGTGCAGTCCTCAGCCCTGGTTTGGTGCAGTCCTCAGCCCTGGTTTGGCCCTGGTTTGGTGCAGTCCTCAGCCCTGGTTTGGTGCAGTCCTCAGCCCTGGTTTGGCCCTGGTTTGGTGCAGTCTTCAGCCCTGTTTGGTGCAGTCCTCAGCCCTGGTTTGGTGCAGTCCTCAGCCCTGGTTTGGTGCAGTCCTCAGCCCTGGTTTGGTGCAGTCCTAAGCCCTGGTTTGGTGCAGTCCTCTGCCCTGGTTTGTTGCAGTCCTCAGCCCTGTTTGGTGCAGTCCTCAGCCCTGGTTTGGTGCAGTCCTCAGCCCTGGTTTGGTGCAGTCCTCAACCCTGGTTTGGTGCAGTCCTCAGCCCTGGTTTGGCCCTGGTTTGGTGCAGTCCTCGGCCCTGGTTTGGTGCAGTCTTCAGCCCTGTTTGGTGCAGTCTTCAGCCCTGTTTGGTGCAGTCCTAAGCCCTGGTTTGGTGCAGTCCTCAGCCCTGTTTGGTGCAGTCCTCAGCCCTGGTTTGGTGCAGTCCTCAGCCCTGGTTTGGTGCAGTCCTCAGCCCTGGTTTGGTGCAGTCCTCAGCCCTGGTTTGGTGCAGTCCTCAGCCCTGGTTTGGTGCAGTCCTCAGCCCTGGTTTGGTGCAGTCCTCAGCCCTGTTTGGTGCAGTCCTCAGCCCTGTTTGGTGCAGTCCTCAGCCCTGGTTTGGCCCTGGTTTGGTGCAGTCCTCAGCCCTGGTTTGGCCCTGGTTTGGTGCAGTCCTCAGCCCTGGTTTGGCCCTGGTTTGGTGCAGTCCTCAGCCCTGGTTTGGTGCAGTCCTCAGCCCTGGTTTGGTGCAGTCATCAGCCCTGGTTTGGCCCTGTTTGGTGCAGTCCTCAGCCCTGGTTTGGTGCAGTTCTCAGCCCTGGTTTGGTGCAGTCCTCAGCCCTGGTTTGGTGCAGTCCTCAGCCCTGGTTTGGTGCAGTCCTCAGCCCTGGTTTGGTGCAGTCCTCAGCCCTGGTTTGGTGCAGTCCTCAGCCCTGGTTTGGCCCTGGTTTGGTGCAGTCCTCAGCCCTGGTTTGGCCCTGGTTTGGCCCTGGTTTGGTGCAGTCCTCAGCCCTGGTTTGGTGCAGTCCTCAGCCCTGGTTTGGCCCTGGTTTGGTGCAGTCCTCAGCCCTGGTTTGGTGCAGTCCTCAGCCCTGTTTGGTGCAGTCCTCAGCCCTGGTTTGGTGCAGTCCTCAGCCCTGGTTTGGTGCAGTCCTCAGCCCTGGTTTGGTGCAGTCCTCAGCCCTGGTTTGGTGCAGTCCTCAGCCCTGGTTTGGTGCAGTCCTCAGCCCTGGTTTGGTGCAGTCCTCAGCCCTGGTTTGGCCCTGGTTTGGTGCAGTCCTCAGCCCTGGTTTAGCCCTGGTTTGGCCCTGGTTTGGTGCAGTCTTCAGCCCTGTTTGGTGCAGTCCTCAGCCCTGGTTTGGTGCAGTCCTCAGCCCTGGTTTGGTGCAGTCCTCAGCCCTGGTTTGGTGCAGTCCTCAGCCCTGGTTTGATGCAGTACTCAGCCCTGTTTGGAGCAGTCCTCAGCCCTGTTTGGTGCAATCCTCAGCCCTGGTTTGCCCCTGGTTTGGTGCAGTCCTCAGCCCCTGGTTTGGCCCTGGTTTGGTGCAGTCCTCAGCCCTGGTTTGGTGCAGTCCTCAGCCCTGGTTTGGTGCAGTCCTCAGCCCTGGTTTGGTGCAGTCCTCAGCCCTGGTTTGGTGCAGACCTCAGCCCTGGTTTGGTGCAGTCCTCAGCCCGGTTTGGTGCAGTCCTCAGCCCTGGTTTTGTGCAGTCCTCAGCCCTGTTTGGTGCAGTCCTCAGCCCTGGTTTGGCCCTGGTTTGGTGCAGTCCTCAGCCCTGGTTTGGCCCTGGTTTGGTGCAGTCTTCAGCCCTGTTTGGTGCAGTCCTCAGCCCTGGTTTGGTGCAGTCCTCAGCCCTGTTTGGTGCAGTCCTCAGCCCTGGTTTGGTGCAGTCCTCAGCCCTGGTTTGGTGCAGTCCTCAGCCCTGGTTTGGTGCAGTCCTCAGCCCTGGTTTGGTGCAGTCCTCAGCCCTGGTTTGGTGCAGTCCTCAGCCCTGTTTGGTGCAGTCCTCAGCCCCTGGTTTGGCCCTGGTTTGGTGCAGTCCTCAGCCCTGGTTTGGCACTGGTTTGGTGCAGTCTTCAGCCCTGTTTGGTGCAGTCCTCAGCCCTGGTTTGGTGCAGTCCTCAGCCCTGTTTGGTGCAGTCCTCAGCCCTGGTTTGGCCCTGGTTTGGTGCAGTCCTCAGCCCTGGTTTGGTGCAGTCCTCAGCCCTGTTTGGTGCAGTCCTCAGCCCTGGTTTGGCCCTGGTTTGGTGCAGTCTTCAGCCCTGTTTGGTGCAGTCCTCAGCCCTGTTTGGTGCAGTCCTCAGCCCTGGTTTGGTGCAGTCCTCAGCCCTGTTTGGTGCAGTCCTCAGCCGTGGTTTGGTGCAGTCCTCAGCCCTGGTTTCGTTTAGTCCTCAGCCCTGGTTTGGTGCAGTCCTCAGCCCTGGTTTGGTGCAGTCCTCAGCCCTGTTTGGTGCAGTCTTCAGCCCTGTTTGGTGCAGTCCTCAGCCCTGGTTTGGTGCAGTCCTCAGCCCTGGTTTGGTGCAGTCCTCAGCCCTGGTTTGGTGCAGTCCTCAGCCCTGGTTTGGTGCAGTCCTCAGCCCTGGTTTGGTGCAGTCCTCAGCCCTGGTTTGGTGCAGTCCTCAGCCCTGGTTTGTTGCAGTCCTAAGCCCTGCTTTGGTGCAGTCCTCAGCCCTGGTTTGGCCCTGGTTTGGTGCAGTCCTCAGCCCTGGTTTGGTGCAGTCCTCAGCCCTGGTTTGGCCCTGGTTTGGTGCAGTCCTCAGCCCTGGTTTGGCCCTGGTTTGGTGCAGTCCTCAGCCCTGGTTTGGTGCAGTCCTCAGCCCTGGTTTGGCCCTGGTTTGGTGCAGTCCTCAGCCCTGGTTTGGTGCAGTCCTCAGCCCTGGTTTGGTGCAGTCCTCAGCCCTGGTTTGGTGCAGTCCTCAGCCCTGGTTTGGTGCAGTCCTCAGCCCTGGTTTGGCCCTGGTTTGGTGCAGTCTTCAGCCCTGTTTGGTGCAGTCCTCAGCCCTGGTTTGGTGCAGTCCTCAGCCCTGGTTTGGTGCAGTCCTCAGCCCTGGTTTGGTGCAGTCCTCAGCCCTGGTTTGGTGCAGTCCTCTGCCCTGGTTTGTTGCAGTCCTCAGCCCTGTTTGGTGCAGTCCTCAGCCCTGGTTTTGTGCAGTCCTCAGCCCTGGTTTGGTGCAGTCCTCAGCCCTGGTTTGGTGCAGTCCTCAGCCCTGGTTTGGCCCTGGTTTGGTGCAGTCCTCGGCCCTGGTTTGGTGCAGTCTTCAGCCCTGTTTGGTGCAGTCCTCAGCCCTGGTTTGGTGCAGTCCTCAGCCCTGGTTTGGCCCTGGTTTGGTGCAGTCCTCAGCCCTGGTTTGGCCCTGGTTTGGTGCAGTCCTCAGCCCTGGTTTGGCCCTGGTTTGGTGCAGTCCTCAGCCCTGGTTTGGTGCAGTCCTCAGCCCTGGTTTGGCCCTGGTTTGGTGCAGTCCTCAGCCCTGGTTTGGTGCAGTCCTCAGCCCTGGTTTGGCCCTGGTTTGGTGCAGTCCTCAGCCCTGGTTTGGTGCAGTCCTCAGCCCTGGTTTGGTGCAGTCCTCAGCCCTGGTTTGGTGCAGTCCTCAGCCCTGGTTTGGTGCAGTCCTCAGCCCTGGTTTGGTGCAGTCCTCAGCCCTGGTTTGGCCCTGGTTTGGTGCAGTCCTCAGCCCTGGTTTGGCCCTGGTTTGGTGCAGTCCTCAGCCCTGGTTTGGTGCAGTCCTCAGCCCTGGTTTGGCCCTGGTTTGGTGCAGTCCTCAGCCCTGGTTTGGTGCAGTCCTCAGCCCTGGTTTGGTGCAGTCCTCAGCCCTGGTTTGGTGCAGTCCTCAGCCCTGGTTTGGTGCAGTCCTCAGCCCTGGTTTGGCCCTGGTTTGGTGAAGTCTTCAGCCCTGTTTGGTGCAGTCCTCAGCCCTGGTTTGGTGCAGTCCTCAGCCCTGGTTTGGTGCAGTCCTCAGCCCTGGTTTGGTGCAGTCCTCAGCCCTGGTTTGGTGCAGTCCTCTGCCCTGGTTTGTTGCAGTCCTCAGCCCTGTTTGGTGCAGTCCTCAGCCCTGGTTTGGTGCAGTCCTCAGCCCTGGTTTGGTGCAGTCCTCAGCCCTGGTTTGGTGCAGTCCTCAGCCCTGGTTTGGTGCAGTCCTCAGCCCTGGTTTGGCCCTGGTTTGGTGCAGTCCTCGGCCCTGGTTTGGTGCAGTCTTCAGCCCTGTTTGGTGCAGTCTTCAGCCCTGTTTGGTGCAGTCTTCAGCCCTGTTTGGTGCAGTCCTCAGCCCTGGTTTGGTGCAGTCCTCAGCCCTGTTTGGTGCAGTCCTCAGCCCTGGTTTGGTGCAGTCCTCAGCCCTGGTTTGGTGCAGTCCTCAGCCCTGGTTTGGTGCAGTCCTCAGCCCTGGTTTGGTGCAGTCCTCAGCCCTGGTTTGGTGCAGTCCTCAGCCCTGTTTGGTGCAGTCCTCAGCCCTGTTTGGTGCAGTCCTCAGCCCTGGTTTGGCCCTGGTTTGGTGCAGTCCTCAGCCCTGGTTTGGCCCTGGTTTGGTGCAGTCCTCAGCCCTGGTTTGGTGCAGTCCTCAGCCCTGGTTTGGTGCAGTCATCAGCCCTGGTTTGGCCCTGTTTGGTGCAGTCCTCAGCCCTGGTTTGGTGCAGTCCTCAGCCCTGGTTTGGTGCAGTCCTCAGCCCTGGTTTGGTGCAGTCCTCAGCCCTGTTTGGTGCAGTCCTCAGCCCTGTTTGGTGCAGTCCTCAGCCCTGGTTTGGCCCTGGTTTGGTGCAGTCCTCAGCCCTGGTTTGGCCCTGGTTTGGTGCAGTCCTCAGCCCTGGTTTGGCCCTGGTTTGGTGCAGTCCTCAGCCCTGGTTTGGTGCAGTCCTCAGCCCTGGTTTGGTGCAGTCATCAGCCCTGGTTTGGCCCTGTTTGGTGCAGTCCTCAGCCCTGGTTTGGTGCAGTTCTCAGCCCTGGTTTGGTGCAGTCCTCAGCCCTGGTTTGGTGCAGTCCTCAGCCCTGGTTTGGTGCAGTCCTCAGCCCTGGTTTGGTGCAGTCCTCAGCCCTGGTTTGGTGCAGTCCTCAGCCCTGGTTTGGCCCTGGTTTGGTGCAGTCCTCAGCCCTGGTTTGGCCCTGGTTTGGTGCAGTCCTCAGCCCTGGTTTGGTGCAGTCCTCAGCCCTGGTTTGGCCCTGGTTTGGTGCAGTCCTCAGCCCTGGTTTGGTGCAGTCCTCAGCCCTGTTTGGTGCAGTCCTCAGCCCTGGTTTGGTGCAGTCCTCAGCCCTGGTTTGGTGCAGTCCTCAGCCCTGGTTTGGTGCAGTCCTCAGCCCTGGTTTGGTGCAGTCCTCAGCCCTGGTTTGGTGCAGTCCTCAGCCCTGGTTTGGTGCAGTCCTCAGCCCTGGTTTGGCCCTGGTTTGGTGCAGTCCTCAGCCCTGGTTTAGCCCTGGTTTGGCCCTGGTTTGGTGCAGTCTTCAGCCCTGTTTGGTGCAGTCCTCAGCCCTGGTTTGGTGCAGTCCTCAGCCCTGTTTGGTGCAGTCCTCAGCCCTGTTTGGTGCAGTCCTCAGCCCTGGTTTGGCCCTGGTTTGGTGCAGTCCTCAGCCCTGGTTTGGCCCTGGTTTGGTGCAGTCCTCAGCCCTGGTTTGGCCCTGGTTTGGTGCAGTCCTCAGCCCTGGTTTGGTGCAGTCCTCAGCCCTGGTTTGGTGCAGTCATCAGCCCTGGTTTGGTGCAGTCCTCAGCCCTGGTTTGGTGCAGTCCTCAGCCCTGTTTGGTGCAGTCCTCAGCCCTGTTTGGTGCAGTCCTCAGCCCTGGTTTGGCCCTGGTTTGGTGCAGTCCTCAGCCCTGGTTTGGCCCTGGTTTGGTGCAGTCCTCAGCCCTGGTTTGGCCCTGGTTTGGTGCAGTCCTCAGCCCTGGTTTGGTGCAGTCCTCAGCCCTGGTTTGGTGCAGTCATCAGCCCTGGTTTGGCCCTGTTTGGTGCAGTCCTCAGCCCTGGTTTGGTGCAGTTCTCAGCCCTGGTTTGGTGCAGTCCTCAGCCCTGGTTTGGTGCAGTCCTCAGCCCTGGTTTGGTGCAGTCCTCAGCCCTGGTTTGGTGCAGTCCTCAGCCCTGGTTTGGTGCAGTCCTCAGCCCTGGTTTGGCCCTGGTTTGGTGCAGTCCTCAGCCCTGGTTTGGCCCTGGTTTGGTGCAGTCCTCAGCCCTGGTTTGGTGCAGTCCTCAGCCCTGGTTTGGCCCTGGTTTGGTGCAGTCCTCAGCCCTGGTTTGGTGCAGTCCTCAGCCCTGTTTGGTGCAGTCCTCAGCCCTGGTTTGGTGCAGTCCTCAGCCCTGGTTTGGTGCAGTCCTCAGCCCTGGTTTGGTGCAGTCCTCAGCCCTGGTTTGGTGCAGTCCTCAGCCCTGGTTTGGTGCAGTCCTCAGCCCTGGTTTGGTGCAGTCCTCAGCCCTGGTTTGGCCCTGGTTTGGTGCAGTCCTCAGCCCTGGTTTAGCCCTGGTTTGGCCCTGGTTTGGTGCAGTCTTCAGCCCTGTTTGGTGCAGTCCTCAGCCCTGGTTTGGTGCAGTCCTCAGCCCTGGTTTGGTGCAGTCCTCAGCCCTGGTTTGGTGCAGTCCTCAGCCCTGGTTTGATGCAGTACTCAGCCCTGTTTGGAGCAGTCCTCAGCCCTGTTTGGTGCAATCCTC
The DNA here is from genome assembly GCF_026437365.1 of Eucyclogobius newberryi. Taxonomy (NCBI): domain Eukaryota; kingdom Metazoa; phylum Chordata; class Actinopteri; order Gobiiformes; family Gobiidae; genus Eucyclogobius; species Eucyclogobius newberryi. The sequence continues at coordinate 6,769,143 of NW_027316056.1, forward strand.
AGCCCTGGTTTGCCCCTGGTTTGGTGCAGTCCTCAGCCCCTGGTTTGGCCCTGGTTTGGTGCAGTCCTCAGCCCTGGTTTGGTGCAGTCCTCAGCCCTGGTTTGGTGCAGTCCTCAGCCCTGGTTTGGTGCAGTCCTCAGCCCTGGTTTGGTGCAGACCTCAGCCCTGGTTTGGTGCAGTCCTCAGCCCGGTTTGGTGCAGTCCTCAGCCCTGGTTTTGTGCAGTCCTCAGCCCTGTTTGGTGCAGTCCTCAGCCCTGGTTTGGTGCAGTCCTCAGCCCTGGTTTGGTGCAGTCCTCAGCCCTGGTTTGGTGCAGTCCTCAGCCCTGGTTTGGTGCAGTCCTCAGCCCTGGTTTGGTGCAGTCCTCAGCCCTGTTTGGTGCAGTCCTCAGCCCCTGGTTTGGCCCTGGTTTGGTGCAGTCCTCAGCCCTGGTTTGGCACTGGTTTGGTGCAGTCTTCAGCCCTGTTTGGTGCAGTCCTCAGCCCTGGTTTGGTGCAGTCCTCAGCCCTGTTTGGTGCAGTCCTCAGCCCTGGTTTGGCCCTGGTTTGGTGCAGTCCTCAGCCCTGGTTTGGTGCAGTCCTCAGCCCTGTTTGGTGCAGTCCTCAGCCCTGGTTTGGCCCTGGTTTGGTGCAGTCTTCAGCCCTGTTTGGTGCAGTCCTCAGCCCTGTTTGGTGCAGTCCTCAGCCCTGGTTTGGTGCAGTCCTCAGCCCTGTTTGGTGCAGTCCTCAGCCGTGGTTTGGTGCAGTCCTCAGCCCTGGTTTCGTTTAGTCCTCAGCCCTGGTTTGGTGCAGTCCTCAGCCCTGGTTTGGTGCAGTCCTCAGCCCTGTTTGGTGCAGTCTTCAGCCCTGTTTGGTGCAGTCCTCAGCCCTGGTTTGGTGCAGTCCTCAGCCCTGGTTTGGTGCAGTCCTCAGCCCTGGTTTGGTGCAGTCCTCAGCCCTGGTTTGGTGCAGTCCTCAGCCCTGGTTTGGTGCAGTCCTCAGCCCTGGTTTGGTGCAGTCCTCAGCCCTGGTTTGTTGCAGTCCTAAGCCCTGCTTTGGTGCAGTCCTCAGCCCTGGTTTGGCCCTGGTTTGGTGCAGTCCTCAGCCCTGGTTTGGTGCAGTCCTCAGCCCTGGTTTGGCCCTGGTTTGGTGCAGTCCTCAGCCCTGGTTTGGCCCTGGTTTGGTGCAGTCCTCAGCCCTGGTTTGGTGCAGTCCTCAGCCCTGGTTTGGCCCTGGTTTGGTGCAGTCCTCAGCCCTGGTTTGGTGCAGTCCTCAGCCCTGGTTTGGTGCAGTCCTCAGCCCTGGTTTGGTGCAGTCCTCAGCCCTGGTTTGGTGCAGTCCTCAGCCCTGGTTTGGCCCTGGTTTGGTGCAGTCTTCAGCCCTGTTTGGTGCAGTCCTCAGCCCTGGTTTGGTGCAGTCCTCAGCCCTGGTTTGGTGCAGTCCTCAGCCCTGGTTTGGTGCAGTCCTCAGCCCTGGTTTGGTGCAGTCCTCTGCCCTGGTTTGTTGCAGTCCTCAGCCCTGTTTGGTGCAGTCCTCAGCCCTGGTTTTGTGCAGTCCTCAGCCCTGGTTTGGTGCAGTCCTCAGCCCTGGTTTGGTGCAGTCCTCAGCCCTGGTTTGGCCCTGGTTTGGTGCAGTCCTCGGCCCTGGTTTGGTGCAGTCTTCAGCCCTGTTTGGTGCAGTCCTCAGCCCTGGTTTGGTGCAGTCCTCAGCCCTGGTTTGGCCCTGGTTTGGTGCAGTCCTCAGCCCTGGTTTGGCCCTGGTTTGGTGCAGTCCTCAGCCCTGGTTTGGCCCTGGTTTGGTGCAGTCCTCAGCCCTGGTTTGGTGCAGTCCTCAGCCCTGGTTTGGCCCTGGTTTGGTGCAGTCCTCAGCCCTGGTTTGGTGCAGTCCTCAGCCCTGGTTTGGCCCTGGTTTGGTGCAGTCCTCAGCCCTGGTTTGGTGCAGTCCTCAGCCCTGGTTTGGTGCAGTCCTCAGCCCTGGTTTGGTGCAGTCCTCAGCCCTGGTTTGGTGCAGTCCTCAGCCCTGGTTTGGCCCTGGTTTGGTGCAGTCCTCAGCCCTGGTTTGGCCCTGGTTTGGTGCAGTCCTCAGCCCTGGTTTGGTGCAGTCCTCAGCCCTGGTTTGGCCCTGGTTTGGTGCAGTCCTCAGCCCTGGTTTGGTGCAGTCCTCAGCCCTGGTTTGGTGCAGTCCTCAGCCCTGGTTTGGTGCAGTCCTCAGCCCTGGTTTGGTGCAGTCCTCAGCCCTGGTTTGGCCCTGGTTTGGTGCAGTCTTCAGCCCTGTTTGGTGCAGTCCTCAGCCCTGGTTTGGTGCAGTCCTCAGCCCTGGTTTGGTGCAGTCCTCAGCCCTGGTTTGGTGCAGTCCTCAGCCCTGGTTTGGTGCAGTCCTCTGCCCTGGTTTGTTGCAGTCCTCAGCCCTGTTTGGTGCAGTCCTCAGCCCTGGTTTGGTGCAGTCCTCAGCCCTGGTTTGGTGCAGTCCTCAGCCCTGGTTTGGTGCAGTCCTCAGCCCTGGTTTGGTGCAGTCCTCAGCCCTGGTTTGGCCCTGGTTTGGTGCAGTCCTCGGCCCTGGTTTGGTGCAGTCTTCAGCCCTGTTTGGTGCAGTCCTCAGCCCTGGTTTGGTGCAGTCCTCAGCCCTGTTTGGTGCAGTCCTCAGCCCTGGTTTGGTGCAGTCCTCAGCCCTGGTTTGGTGCAGTCCTCAGCCCTGGTTTGGTGCAGTCCTCAGCCCTGGTTTGGTGCAGTCCTCAGCCCTGGTTTGGTGCAGTCCTCAGCCCTGTTTGGTGCAGTCCTCAACCCTGTTTGGTGCAGTCCTCAGCCCTGGTTTGGCCCTGGTTTGGTGCAGTCCTCAGCCCTGGTTTGGCCCTGGTTTGGTGCAGTCCTCAGCCCTGGTTTGGCCCTGGTTTGGTGCAGTCCTCAGCCCTGGTTTGGTGCAGTCCTCAGCCCTGGTTTGGTGCAGTCATCAGCCCTGGTTTGGCCCTGTTTGGTGCAGTCCTCAGCCCTGGTTTGGTGCAGTTCTCAGCCCTGGTTTGGTGCAGTCCTCAGCCCTGGTTTGGTGCAGTCCTCAGCCCTGGTTTGGTGCAGTCTTCAGCCCTGGTTTGGTGCAGTCCTCAGCCCTGGTTTGGTGCAGTCCTCAGCCCTGGTTTGGTGCAGTCCTCAGCCCTGGTTTGGTGCAGTCCTCAGCCCTGGTTTGGTGCAGTCCTCAGCCCTGTTTGGTGCAGTCCTCAGCCCTGTTTGGTGCAGTCCTCAGCCCTGGTTTGGCCCTGGTTTGGTGCAGTCCTCAGCCCTGGTTTGGCCCTGGTTTGGCCCTGGTTTGGTGCAGTCCTCAGCCCTGGTTTGGTGCAGTCCTCAGCCCTGGTTTGGCCCTGGTTTGGTGCAGTCCTCAGCCCTGGTTTGGTGCAGTCCTCAGCCCTGGTTTGGCCCTGGTTTGGTGCAGTCCTCAGCCCTGGTTTGGTGCAGTCCTCAGCCCTGGTTTGGTGCAGTCCTCAGCCCTGGTTTGGTGCAGTCCTCAGCCCTGGTTTGGTGCAGTCCTCAGCCCTGGTTTGGCCCTGGTTTGGTGCAGTCTTCAGCCCTGTTTGGTGCAGTCCTCAGCCCTGGTTTGGTGCAGTCCTCAGCCCTGGTTTGGTGCAGTCCTCAGCCCTGGTTTGGTGCAGTCCTCAGCCCTGGTTTGGTGCAGTCCTCTGCCCTGGTTTGTTGCAGTCCTCAGCCCTGTTTGGTGCAGTCCTCAGCCCTGGTTTTGTGCAGTCCTCAGCCCTGGTTTTGTGCAGTCCTCAGCCCTGGTTTGGTGCAGTCCTCAGCCCTGGTTTGGTGCAGTCCTCAGCCCTGGTTTGGCCCTGGTTTGGTGCAGTCCTCGGCCCTGGTTTGGTGCAGTCTTCAGCCCTGTTTGGTGCAGTCCTCAGCCCTGGTTTGGTGCAGTCCTCAGCCCTGGTTTGGCCCTGGTTTGGTGCAGTCCTCAGCCCTGGTTTGGCCCTGGTTTGGTGCAGTCCTCAGCCCTGGTTTGGCCCTGGTTTGGTGCAGTCCTCAGCCCTGGTTTGGTGCAGTCCTCAGCCCTGGTTTGGCCCTGGTTTGGTGCAGTCCTCAGCCCTGGTTTGGTGCAGTCCTCAGCCCTGGTTTGGCCCTGGTTTGGTGCAGTCCTCAGCCCTGGTTTGGTGCAGTCCTCAGCCCTGGTTTGGTGCAGTCCTCAGCCCTGGTTTGGTGCAGTCCTCAGCCCTGGTTTGGTGCAGTCCTCAGCCCTGGTTTGGCCCTGGTTTGGTGCAGTCCTCAGCCCTGGTTTGGCCCTGGTTTGGTGCAGTCCTCAGCCCTGGTTTGGTGCAGTCCTCAGCCCTGGTTTGGCCCTGGTTTGGTGCAGTCCTCAGCCCTGGTTTGGTGCAGTCCTCAGCCCTGGTTTGGTGCAGTCCTCAGCCCTGGTTTGGTGCAGTCCTCAGCCCTGGTTTGGTGCAGTCCTCAGCCCTGGTTTGGCCCTGGTTTGGTGCAGTCTTCAGCCCTGTTTGGTGCAGTCCTCAGCCCTGGTTTGGTGCAGTCCTCAGCCCTGGTTTGGTGCAGTCCTCAGCCCTGGTTTGGTGCAGTCCTCAGCCCTGGTTTGGTGCAGTCCTCTGCCCTGGTTTGTTGCAGTCCTCAGCCCTGTTTGGTGCAGTCCTCAGCCCTGGTTTGGTGCAGTCCTCAGCCCTGGTTTGGTGCAGTCCTCAGCCCTGGTTTGGTGCAGTCCTCAGCCCTGGTTTGGTGCAGTCCTCAGCCCTGGTTTGGTGCAGTCCTCAGCCCTGTTTGGTGCAGTCCTCAGCCCTGTTTGGTGCAGTCCTCAGCCCTGGTTTGGCCCTGGTTTGGTGCAGTCCTCAGCCCTGGTTTGGCCCTGGTTTGGTGCAGTCCTCAGCCCTGGTTTGGCCCTGGTTTGGTGCAGTCCTCAGCCCTGGTTTGGTGCAGTCCTCAGCCCTGGTTTGGTGCAGTCATCAGCCCTGGTTTGGCCCTGTTTGGTGCAGTCCTCAGCCCTGGTTTGGTGCAGTTCTCAGCCCTGGTTTGGTGCAGTCCTCAGCCCTGGTTTGGTGCAGTCCTCAGCCCTGGTTTGGTGCAGTCTTCAGCCCTGGTTTGGTGCAGTCCTCAGCCCTGGTTTGGTGCAGTCCTCAGCCCTGGTTTGGTGCAGTCCTCAGCCCTGGTTTGGTGCAGTCCTCAGCCCTGGTTTGGTGCAGTCCTCAGCCCTGTTTGGTGCAGTCCTCAGCCCTGTTTGGTGCAGTCCTCAGCCCTGGTTTGGCCCTGGTTTGGTGCAGTCCTCAGCCCTGGTTTGGCCCTGGTTTGGCCCTGGTTTGGTGCAGTCCTCAGCCCTGGTTTGGTGCAGTCCTCAGCCCTGGTTTGGCCCTGGTTTGGTGCAGTCCTCAGCCCTGGTTTGGTGCAGTCCTCAGCCCTGTTTGGTGCAGTCCTCAGCCCTGGTTTGGTGCAGTCCTCAGCCCTGGTTTGGTGCAGTCCTCAGCCCTGGTTTGGTGCAGTCCTCAGCCCTGGTTTGGTGCAGTCCTCAGCCCTGGTTTGGTGCAGTCCTCAGCCCTGGTTTGGCCATGGTTTGGTGCAGTCCTCAGCCCTGGTTTGGTGCAGTCCTCAGCCCTGGTTTGGTGCAGTCCTCAGCCCTGGTTTGGTGCAGTCCTCAGCCCTGGTTTGGTGCAGTCCTCAGCCCTGGTTTGGTGCAGTCCTCAGCCCTGGTTTGGCCCTGGTTTGGTGCAGTCCTCAGCCCTGGTTTGGTGCAGTCCTCAGCCCTGGTTTGGCCCTGGTTTGGTGCAGTCCTCAGCCCTGGTTTGGTGCAGTCCTCAGCCCTGGTTTGGTGCAGTCCTCAGCCCTGGTTTGGTGCAGTCCTCAGCCCTGGTTTGGTGCAGTCCTCAGCCCTGGTTTGGCCCTGGTTTGGTGCAGTCTTCAGCCCTGTTTGGTGCAGTCCTCAGCCCTGGTTTGGTGCAGTCCTCAGCCCTGGTTTGGTGCAGTCCTCAGCCCTGGTTTGGTGCAGTCCTCAGCCCTGGTTTGGTGCAGTCCTCTGCCCTGGTTTGTTGCAGTCCTCAGCCCTGTTTGGTGCAGTCCTCAGCCCTGGTTTGGTGCAGTCCTCAGCCCTGGTTTGGTGCAGTCCTCAGCCCTGGTTTGGTGCAGTCCTCAGCCCTGGTTTGGCCCTGGTTTGGTGCAGTCCTCGGCCCTGGTTTGGTGCAGTCTTCAGCCCTGTTTGGTGCAGTCCTCAGCCCTGGTTTGGTGCAGTCCTCAGCCATGGTTTGGCCCTGGTTTGGTGCTGTCCTCAGCCCTGGTTTGGCCCTGGTTTGGTGCAGTCCTCAGCCCTGGTTTGGCCCTGGTTTGGTGCAGTCCTCAGCCCTGGTTTGGTGCAGTCCTCAGCCCTGGTTTGGCCCTGGTTTGGTGCAGTCCTCAGCCCTGGTTTGGTGCAGTCCTCAGCCCTGGTTTGGTGCAGTCCTCAGCCCTGGTTTGGTGCAGTCCTCAGCCCTGGTTTGGTGCAGTCCTCAGCCCTGGTTTGGCCCTGGTTTGGTGCAGTCCTCAGCCCTGGTTTGGCCCTGGTTTTGTGCAGTCCTCAGCCCTGGTTTGGCCCTGGTTTTGTGCAGTCCTCAGCCCTGGTTTGGTGCAGTCCTCAGCCCTGGTTTGGCCCTGGTTTGGTGCAGTCCTCAGCCCTGGTTTGGTGCAGTCCTCAGCCCTGGTTTGGTGCAGTCCTCAGCCCTGGTTTGGTGCAGTCCTCAGCCCTGGTTTGGCCCTGGTTTGGTGCAGTCTTCAGCCCTGTTTGGTGCAGTCCTCAGCCCTGGTTTGGTGCAGTCCTCAGCCCTGGTTTGGTGCAGTCCTCAGCCCTGGTTTGGTGCAGTCCTCAGCCCTGGTTTGGTGCAGTCCTCTGCCCTGGTTTGTTGCAGTCCTCAGCCCTGTTTGGTGCAGTCCTCAGCCCTGGTTTGGTGCAGTCCTCAGCCCTGGTTTGGTGCAGTCCTCAACCCTGGTTTGGTGCAGTCCTCAGCCCTGGTTTGGCCCTGGTTTGGTGCAGTCCTCGGCCCTGGTTTGGTGCAGTCTTCAGCCCTGTTTGGTGCAGTCTTCAGCCCTGTTTGGTGCAGTCTTCAGCCCTGTTTGGTGCAGTCCTCAGCCCTGGTTTGGTGCAGTCCTCAGCCCTGGTTTGGTGCAGTCCTCAGCCCTGGTTTGGTGCAGTCCTCAGCCCTGGTTTGGTGCAGTCCTCAGCCCTGGTTTGGTGCAGTCCTCAGCCCTGGTTTGGTGCAGTCCTCAGCCCTGGTTTGGTGCAGTCCTCAGCCCTGGTTTGGTGCAGTCCTCAGCCCTGTTTGGTGCAGTCCTCAGCCCTGTTTGGTGCAGTCCTCAGCCCTGGTTTGGCCCTGGTTTGGTGCAGTCCTCAGCCCTGGTTTGGCCCTGGTTTGGTGCAGTCCTCAGCCCTGGTTTGGCCCTGGTTTGGTGCAGTCCTCAGCCCTGGTTTGGTGCAGTCCTCAGCCCTGGTTTGGTGCAGTCATCAGCCCTGGTTTGGCCCTGTTTGGTGCAGTCCTCAGCCCTGGTTTGGTGCAGTTCTCAGCCCTGGTTTGGTGCAGTCCTCAGCCCTGGTTTGGTGCAGTCCTCAGCCCTGGTTTGGTGCAGTCCTCAGCCCTGGTTTGGTGCAGTCCTCAGCCCTGGTTTGGTGCAGTCCTCAGCCCTGTTTGGTGCAGTCCTCAGCCCTGTTTTGTGCAGTCCTCAGCCCTGGTTTGGCCCTGGTTTGGTGCAGTCCTCAGCCCTGGTTTGGCCCTGGTTTGGCCCTGGTTTGGTGCAGTCCTCAGCCCTGGTTTGGTGTAGTCCTCAGCCCTGGTTTGGCCCTGGTTTGGTGCAGTCCTCAGCCCTGGTTTGGTGCAGTCCTCAGCCCTGGTTTGGTGCAGTCCTCAGCCCTGTTTGGTGCAGTCCTCAGCCCTGGTTTGGTGCAGTCCTCAGCCCTGGTTTGGTGCAGTCCTCAGCCCTGGTTTGGTGCAGTCCTCAGCCCTGGTTTGGTGCAGTCCTCAGCCCTGGTTTGGTGCAGTCCTCAGCCCTGGTTTGGTGCAGTCCTCAGCCCTGGTTTGGTGCAGTCCTCAGCCCTGGTTTGGCCCTGGTTTGGTGCAGTCCTCAGCCCTGGTTTGGCCCTGGTTTGGTGCAGTCTTCAGCCCTGTTTGGTGCAGTCCTCAGCCCTGGTTTGGTGCAGTCCTCAGCCCTGGTTTGGTGCAGTCCTCAGCCCTGGTTTGGTGCAGTCCTCAGCCCTGGTTTGGTGCAGTCCTCAGCCCTGGTTTGGTGCAGTCCTCAGCCCTGTTTGGTGCAGTCCTCAGCCCTGTTTGGTGCAGTCCTCAGCCCTGGTTTGGTGCAGTCTTCAGCCCTGGTTTGATGCAGTACTCAGCCCTGTTTGGTGCAGTCCTCAGCCCTGTTTGGTGCAATCCTCAGCCCTGGTTTGCCCCTGGTTTGGTGCAGTCCTCAGCCCCTGGTTTGGCCCTGGTTTGGTGCAGTCCTCAGCCCTGGTTTGGTGCAGTCCTCAGCCCTGGTTTGGTGCAGTCCTCAGCCCTGGTTTGGTGCAGTCCTCAGCCCTGGTTTGGTGCAGTCCTCAGCCCTGGTTTGGTGCAGACCTCAGCCCTGGTTTGGTGCAGTCCTCAGCCCGGTTTGGTGCAGTCCTCAGCCCTGGTTTTGTGCAGTCCTCAGCCCTGTTTGGTGCAGTCCTCAGCCCTGGTTTGGCCCTGGTTTGGTGCAGTCCTCAGCCCTGGTTTGGCCCTGGTTTTGTGCAGTCCTCAGCCCTGGTTTGGCCCTGGTTTTGTGCAGTCCTCAGCCCTGGTTTGGTGCAGTCCTCAGCCCTGGTTTGGCCCTGGTTTGGTGCAGTCCTCAGCCCTGGTTTGGTGCAGTCCTCAGCCCTGGTTTGGTGCAGTCCTCAGCCCTGGTTTGGTGCAGTCCTCAGCCCTGGTTTGGCCCTGGTTTGGTGCAGTCTTCAGCCCTGTTTGGTGCAGTCCTCAGCCCTGGTTTGGTGCAGTCCTCAGCCCTGGTTTGGTGCAGTCCTCAGCCCTGGTTTGGTGCAGTCCTCAGCCCTGGTTTGGTGCAGTCCTCTGCCCTGGTTTGTTGCAGTCCTCAGCCCTGTTTGGTGCAGTCCTCAGCCCTGGTTTGGTGCAGTCCTCAGCCCTGGTTTGGTGCAGTCCTCAACCCTGGTTTGGTGCAGTCCTCAGCCCTGGTTTGGCCCTGGTTTGGTGCAGTCCTCGGCCCTGGTTTGGTGCAGTCTTCAGCCCTGTTTGGTGCAGTCTTCAGCCCTGTTTGGTGCAGTCTTCAGCCCTGTTTGGTGCAGTCCTCAGCCCTGGTTTGGTGCAGTCCTCAGCCCTGGTTTGGTGCAGTCCTCAGCCCTGGTTTGGTGCAGTCCTCAGCCCTGGTTTGGTGCAGTCCTCAGCCCTGGTTTGGTGCAGTCCTCAGCCCTGGTTTGGTGCAGTCCTCAGCCCTGGTTTGGTGCAGTCCTCAGCCCTGGTTTGGTGCAGTCCTCAGCCCTGGTTTGGTGCAGTCCTCAGCCCTGTTTGGTGCAGTCCTCAGCCCTGTTTGGTGCAGTCCTCAGCCCTGGTTTGGCCCTGGTTTGGTGCAGTCCTCAGCCCTGGTTTGGCCCTGGTTTGGTGCAGTCCTCAGCCCTGGTTTGGTGCAGTCCTCAGCCCTGGTTTGGTGCAGTCATCAGCCCTGGTTTGGCCCTGTTTGGTGCAGTCCTCAGCCCTGGTTTGGTGCAGTTCTCAGCCCTGGTTTGGTGCAGTCCTCAGCCCTGGTTTGGTGCAGTCCTCAGCCCTGGTTTGGTGCAGTCCTCAGCCCTGGTTTGGTGCAGTCCTCAGCCCTGGTTTGGTGCAGTCCTCAGCCCTGTTTGGTGCAGTCCTCAGCCCTGTTTTGTGCAGTCCTCAGCCCTGGTTTGGCCCTGGTTTGGTGCAGTCCTCAGCCCTGGTTTGGCCCTGGTTTGGCCCTGGTTTGGTGCAGTCCTCAGCCCTGGTTTGGTGTAGTCCTCAGCCCTGGTTTGGCCCTGGTTTGGTGCAGTCCTCAGCCCTGGTTTGGTGCAGTCCTCAGCCCTGGTTTGGTGCAGTCCTCAGCCCTGTTTGGTGCAGTCCTCAGCCCTGGTTTGGTGCAGTCCTCAGCCCTGGTTTGGTGCAGTCCTCAGCCCTGGTTTGGTGCAGTCCTCAGCCCTGGTTTGGTGCAGTCCTCAGCCCTGGTTTGGTGCAGTCCTCAGCCCTGGTTTGGTGCAGTCCTCAGCCCTGGTTTGGTGCAGTCCTCAGCCCTGGTTTGGTGCAGTCCTCAGCCCTGGTTTGGCCCTGGTTTGGTGCAGTCCTCAGCCCTGGTTTGGCCCTGGTTTGGTGCAGTCTTCAGCCCTGTTTGGTGCAGTCCTCAGCCCTGGTTTGGTGCAGTCCTCAGCCCTGGTTTGGTGCAGTCCTCAGCCCTGGTTTGGTGCAGTCCTCAGCCCTGGTTTGGTGCAGTCCTCAGCCCTGGTTTGGTGCAGTCCTCAGCCCTGTTTGGTGCAGTCCTCAGCCCTGTTTGGTGCAGTCCTCAGCCCTGGTTTGGTGCAGTCTTCAGCCCTGGTTTGATGCAGTACTCAGCCCTGTTTGGTGCAGTCCTCAGCCCTGTTTGGTGCAATCCTCAGCCCTGGTTTGCCCCTGGTTTGGTGCAGTCCTCAGCCCCTGGTTTGGCCCTGGTTTGGTGCAGTCCTCAGCCCTGGTTTGGTGCAGTCCTCAGCCCTGGTTTGGTGCAGTCCTCAGCCCTGGTTTGGTGCAGTCCTCAGCCCTGGTTTGGTGCAGACCTCAGCCCTGGTTTGGTGCAGTCCTCAGCCCGGTTTGGTGCAGTCCTCAGCCCTGGTTTTGTGCAGTCCTCAGCCCTGTTTGGTGCAGTCCTCAGCCCTGGTTTGGCCCTGGTTTGGGGCAGTCCTCAGCCCTGGTTTGGCCCTGGTTTGGTGCAGTCTTCAGCCCTGTTTGGTGCAGTCCTCAGCCCTGGTTTGGTGCAGTCCTCAGCCCTGTTTGGTGCAGTCCTCAGCCCTGGTTTGGTGCAGTCCTCAGCCCTGGTTTGGTGCAGTCCTCAGCCCTGGTTGGTGCAGTCGTCAGCCCTGGTTTGGTGCAGTCCTCAGCCCCTGGTTTGGCCCTGGTTTGGTGCAGTCCTCAGCCCTGGTTTGGCCCTGGTTTGGTGCAGTCTTCAGCCCTGTTTGGTGCAGTCCTCAGCCCTGTTTGGTGCAGTCCTCAGCCCTGGTTTGGTGCAGTCCTCAGCCCTGTTTGGTGCAGTCCTCAGCCGTGGTTTGGTGCAGTCCTCAGCCCTGGTTTCGTTTAGTCCTCAGCCCTGGTTTGGTGCAGTCCTCAGCCCTGGTTTGGTGCAGTCCTCAGCCCTGTTTGGTGCAGTCTTCAGCCCTGTTTGGTGCAGTCCTCAGCCCTGGTTTGGTGCAGTCCTCAGCCCTGGTTTGGTGCAGTCCTCAGCCCTGGTTTGGTGCAGTCCTCAGCCCTGGTTTGGTGCAGTCCTCAGCCCTGTTTGGTGCAGTCTTCAGCCCTGTTTGGTGCAGTCCTCAGCCCTGGTTTGGTGCAGTCCTCAGCCCTGGTTTGGTGCAGTCCTCAGCCCTGGTTTGGTGCAGTCCTCAGCCCTGGTTTGGTGCAGTCCTCAGCCCTGGTTTGGTGCAGTCCTCAGCCCTGGTTTGGTGCAGTCCTCAGCCCTGGTTTGTTGCAGTCCTAAGCCCTGCTTTGGTGCAGTCCTCAGCCCTGGTTTGGCCCTGGTTTGGTGCAGTCCTCAGCCCTGGTTTGGTGCAGTCCTCAGCCCTGGTTTGGTGCAGTCCTCAGCCCTGTTTGGTGCAGTCCTCAGCCCTGTTTGGTGCAGTCCTCAGCCCTGGTTTGGCCCTGGTTTGGTGCAGTCCTCAGCCCTGGTTTGGCCCTGGTTTGGTGCAGTCCTCAGCCCTGGTTTGGCCCTGGTTTGGTGCAGTCCTCAGCCCTGGTTTGGTGCAGTCCTCAGCCCTGGTTTGGTGCAGTCCTCAGCCCTGGTTTGGCCCTGGTTTGGTGCAGTCCTCAGCCCTGGTTTGGTGCAGTCATCAGCCCTGGTTTGGTGCAGTCCTCAGCCCTGGTTTGGTGCAGTCCTCAGCCCTGGTTTGGTGCAGTCCTCAGCCCTGGTTTGGCCCTGGTTTGGTGCAGTCCTCAGCCCTGGTTTGGCCCTGGTTTGGTGCAGTCTTCAGCCCTGTTTGGTGCAGTCCTCAGCCCTGGTTTGGCCCTGGTTTGGTGCAGTCCTCAGCCCTGGTTTGGTGCAGTCCTCAGCCCTGGTTTGGTGCAGTCCTCAGCCCTGGTTTGGTGCAGTCCTCAGCCCTGGTTTGGTGCAGTCTTCAGCCCTGTTTGGTGCAGTCCTCAGCCCTGGTTTGGCCCTGGTTTGGTGCAGTCCTCAGCCCTGGTTTGGTGCAGTCCTCAGCCCTGGTTTGGTGCAGTCCTCAGCCCTGTTTGGTGCAGTCCTCAGCCCTGGTTTGGCCCTGGTTTGGTGCAGTCCTCAGCCCTGGTTTGGCCCTGGTTTGGTGCAGTCCTCAGCCCTGGTTTGGCCCTGGTTTTTGTCCAGTCCTCAGCCCTGGTTTGGTGCAGTCCTCAGCCCTGGTTTGGTGCAGTCCTCAGCCCTGGTTTGGCCCTGTTTGGTGCAGTCCTCAGCCCTGGTTTGGTGCAGTCCTCAGCCCTGGTTTGGTGCAGTCCTCAGCCCTGGTTTGGTGCAGTCCTCAGCCCTGGTTTGGTGCAGTCCTCAGCCCTGTTTGGTGCAGTCCTCAGCCCTGGTTTGGTGCAGTCCTCAGCCCTGGTTTGGTGCAGTCCTCAGCCCTGGTTTGGTGCAGTCCTCAGCCCTGGTTTGGTGCAGTCCTCAGCCCTGGTTTGGTGCAGTCCTCAGCCCTGGTTTGGTGCAGTCCTCAGCCCTGGTTTGGTGCAGTCCTCAGCCCTGGTTTGGTGCAGTCCTCAGCCCTGGTTTGGTGCAGTCCTCAGCCCTGGTTTGGTGCAGTCCTCAGCCCTGGTTTGGTGCAGTCCTCAGCCCTGGTTTGGTGCAGTCCTCAGCCCTGGTTTGGTGCAGTCCTCAGCCCTGGTTTGGTGCAGTCCTCAGCCCTGGTTTGGTGCAGTCCTCAGCCCTGGTTTGGTGCAGTCCTCAGCCATGGTTTGGCCCTGGTTTGGTGCAGTCCTCAGCCCTGGTTTGGCCCTGGTTTGGTGCAGTCCTCAGCCCTGGTTTGGCCCTGGTTTGGTGCAGTCCTCAGCCCTGGTTTGGTGCAGTCCTCAGCCCTGGTTTGGCCCTGGTTTGGTGCAGTCCTCAGCCCTGGTTTGGTGCAGTCCTCAGCCCTGGTTTGGTGCAGTCCTCAGCCCTGGTTTGGTGCAGTCCTCAGCCCTGGTTTGGTGCAGTCCTCAGCCCTGGTTTGGCCCTGGTTTGGTGCAGTCCTCAGCCCTGGTTTGGCCCTGGTTTGGTGCAGTCCTCAGCCCTGGTTTGGCCCTGGTTTGGTGCAGTCCTCAGCCCTGGTTTGGCCCTGGTTTGGTGCAGTCCTCAGCCCTGGTTTGGTGCAGTCCTCAGCCCTGGTTTGGTGCAGTCCTCAGCCCTGGTTTGGCCCTGGTTTGGTGCAGTCCTCAGCCCTGGTTTGGTGCAGTCCTCAGCCCTGGTTTGGTGCAGTCCTCAGCCCTGGTTTGGTGCAGTCCTCAGCCCTGGTTTGGTGCAGTCCTCAGCCCTGGTTTGGCCCTGGTTTGGTGCAGTCTTCAGCCCTGGTTTGGTGCAGTCCTCAGCCCTGGTTTGGTGCAGTCCTCAGCCCTGGTTTGGTGCAGTCCTCAGCCCTGGTTTGGTGCAGTCCTCTGCCCTGGTTTGTTGCAGTCCTCAGCCCTGTTTGGTGCAGTCCTCAGCCCTGGTTTGGTGCAGTCCTCAGCCCTGGTTTGGTGCAGTCCTCAGCCCTGGTTTGGTGCAGTCCTCAGCCCTGGTTTGGCCCTGGTTTGGTGCAGTCCTCGGCCCTGGTTTGGTGCAGTCTTCAGCCCTGTTTGGTGCAGTCTTCAGCCCTGTTTGGTGCAGTCTTCAGCCCTGTTTGGTGCAGTCCTCAGCCCTGGTTTGGTGCAGTCCTCAGCCCTGTTTGGTGCAGTCCTCAGCCCTGGTTTGGTGCAGTCCTCAGCCCTGGTTTGGTGCAGTCCTCAGCCCTGGTTTGGTGCAGTCCTCAGCCCTGGTTTGGTGCAGTCCTCAGCCCTGGTTTGGTGCAGTCCTCAGCCCTGTTTGGTGCAGTCCTCAGCCCTGTTTGGTGCAGTCCTCAGCCCTGGTTTGGCCCTGGTTTGGTGCAGTCCTCAGCCCTGGTTTGGCACTGGTTTGGTGCAGTCCTCAGCCCTGGTTTGGCCCTGGTTTGGTGCAGTCCTCAGCCCTGGTTTGGTGCAGTCCTCAGCCCTGGTTTGGTGCAGTCATCAGCCCTGGTTTGGCCCTGTTTGGTGCAGTCCTCAGCCCTGGTTTGGTGCAGTTCTCAGCCCTGGTTTGGTGCAGTCCTCAGCCCTGGTTTGGTGCAATCCTCAGCCCTGGTTTGGTGCAGTCCTCAGCCCTGGTTTGGTGCAGTCCTCAGCCCTGGTTTGGTGCAGTCCTCAGCCCTGGTTTGGTGCAGTCCTCAGCCCTGGTTTGGTGCAGTCCTCAGCCCTGGTTTGGTGCAGTCCTCAGCCCTGGTTTGGTGCAGTCCTCAGCCCTGGTTTGGTGCAGTCCTCAGCCCTGTTTGGTGCAGTCCTCAGCCCTGTTTGGTGCAGTCCTCAGCCCTGGTTTGGCCCTGGTTTGGTGCAGTCCTCAGCCCTGGTTTGGCCCTGGTTTGGTGCAGTCCTCAGCCCTGGTTTGGTGCAGTCCTCAGCCCTGGTTTGGCCCTGGTTTGGTGCAGTCCTCAGCCCTGGTTTGGTGCAGTCCTCAGCCCTGGTTTGGTGCAGTCCTCAGCCCTGGTTTGGTGCAGTCCTCAGCCCTGGTTTGGTGCAGTCTTCAGCCCTGTTTGGTGCAGTCCTCAGCCCTGGTTTGGCCCTGGTTTGGTGCAGTCCTCAGCCCTGGTTTGGTGCAGTCCTCAGCCCTGGTTTGGTGCAGTCCTCAGCCCTGTTTGGTGCAGTCCTCAGCCCTGGTTTGGCCCTGGTTTGGTGCAGTCCTCAGCCCTGGTTTGGCCCTGGTTTGGTGCAGTCCTCAGCCCTGGTTTGGCCCTGGTTTTTGTCCAGTCCTCAGCCCTGGTTTGGTGCAGTCCTCAGCCCTGGTTTGGTGCAGTCCTCAGCCCTGGTTTGGCCCTGTTTGGTGCAGTCCTCAGCCCTGGTTTGGTGCAGTCCTCAGCCCTGGTTTGGTGCAGTCCTCAGCCCTGGTTTGGTGCAGTCCTCAGCCCTGGTTTGGTGCAGTCCTCAGCCCTGTTTGGTGCAGTCCTCAGCCCTGGTTTGGTGCAGTCCTCAGCCCTGGTTTGGTGCAGTCCTCAGCCCTGGTTTGGTGCAGTCCTCAGCCCTGGTTTGGTGCAGTCCTCAGCCCTGGTTTGGTGCAGTCCTCAGCCCTGGTTTGGTGCAGTCCTCAGCCCTGGTTTGGTGCAGTCCTCAGCCCTGGTTTGGTGCAGTCCTCAGCCCTGGTTTGGTGCAGTCCTCAGCCCTGGTTTGGTGCAGTCCTCAGCCCTGGTTTGGTGCAGTCCTCAGCCCTGGTTTGGTGCAGTCCTCAGCCCTGGTTTGGTGCAGTCCTCAGCCCTGGTTTGGTGCAGTCCTCAGCCCTGGTTTGGTGCAGTCCTCAGCCCTGGTTTGGCCCTGGTTTGGTGCAGTCCTCAGCCCTGGTTTGGCCCTGGTTTGGTGCAGTCCTCAGCCCTGGTTTGGCCCTGGTTTGGTGCAGTCCTCAGCCCTGGTTTGGTGCAGTCCTCAGCCCTGGTTTGGCCCTGGTTTGGTGCAGTCCTCAGCCCTGGTTTGGTGCAGTCCTCAGCCCTGGTTTGGTGCAGTCCTCAGCCCTGGTTTGGTGCAGTCCTCAGCCCTGGTTTGGTGCAGTCCTCAGCCCTGGTTTGGCCCTGGTTTGGTGCAGTCCTCAGCCCTGGTTTGGCCCTGGTTTGGTGCAGTCCTCAGCCCTGGTTTGGCCCTGGTTTGGTGCAGTCCTCAGCCCTGGTTTGGCCCTGGTTTGGTGCAGTCCTCAGCCCTGGTTTGGTGCAGTCCTCAGCCCTGGTTTGGTGCAGTCCTCAGCCCTGGTTTGGCCCTGGTTTTGTGCAGTCCTCAGCCCTGGTTTGGTGCAGTCCTCAGCCCTGGTTTGGTGCAGTCCTCAGCCCTGGTTTGGTGCAGTCCTCAGCCCTGGTTTGGTGCAGTCCTCAGCCCTGGTTTGGCCCTGGTTTGGTGCAGTCTTCAGCCCTGGTTTGGTGCAGTCCTCAGCCCTGGTTTGGTGCAGTCCTCAGCCCTGGTTTGGTGCAGTCCTCAGCCCTGGTTTGGTGCAGTCCTCTGCCCTGGTTTGTTGCAGTCCTCAGCCCTGTTTGGTGCAGTCCTCAGCCCTGGTTTGGTGCAGTCCTCAGCCCTGGTTTGGTGCAGTCCTCAGCCCTGGTTTGGTGCAGTCCTCAGCCCTGGTTTGGCCCTGGTTTGGTGCAGTCCTCGGCCCTGGTTTGGTGCAGTCTTCAGCCCTGTTTGGTGCAGTCTTCAGCCCTGTTTGGTGCAGTCTTCAGCCCTGTTTGGTGCAGTCCTCAGCCCTGGTTTGGTGCAGTCCTCAGCCCTGTTTGGTGCAGTCCTCAGCCCTGGTTTGGTGCAGTCCTCAGCCCTGGTTTGGTGCAGTCCTCAGCCCTGGTTTGGTGCAGTCCTCAGCCCTGGTTTGGTGCAGTCCTCAGCCCTGGTTTGGTGCAGTCCTCAGCCCTGTTTGGTGCAGTCCTCAGCCCTGTTTGGTGCAGTCCTCAGCCCTGGTTTGGCCCTGGTTTGGTGCAGTCCTCAGCCCTGGTTTGGCACTGGTTTGGTGCAGTCCTCAGCCCTGGTTTGGCCCTGGTTTGGTGCAGTCCTCAGCCCTGGTTTGGTGCAGTCCTCAGCCCTGGTTTGGTGCAGTCATCAGCCCTGGTTTGGCCCTGTTTGGTGCAGTCCTCAGCCCTGGTTTGGTGCAGTTCTCAGCCCTGGTTTGGTGCAGTCCTCAGCCCTGGTTTGGTGCAATCCTCAGCCCTGGTTTGGTGCAGTCCTCAGCCCTGGTTTGGTGCAGTCCTCAGCCCTGGTTTGGTGCAGTCCTCAGCCCTGGTTTGGTGCAGTCCTCAGCCCTGGTTTGGTGCAGTCCTCAGCCCTGGTTTGGTGCAGTCCTCAGCCCTGGTTTGGTGCAGTCCTCAGCCCTGGTTTGGTGCAGTCCTCAGCCCTGTTTGGTGCAGTCCTCAGCCCTGTTTGGTGCAGTCCTCAGCCCTGGTTTGGCCCTGGTTTGGTGCAGTCCTCAGCCCTGGTTTGGCCCTGGTTTGGTGCAGTCCTCAGCCCTGGTTTGGTGCAGTCCTCAGCCCTGGTTTGGCCCTGGTTTGGTGCAGTCCTCAGCCCTGGTTTGGTGCAGTCCTCAGCCCTATTTGGTGCAGTCCTCAGCCCTGGTTTGGTGCAGTCCTCAGCCCTGGTTTGGTGCAGTCCTCAGCCCTGGTTTGGTGCAGTCCTCAGCCCTGGTTTGGTGCAGTCCTCAGCCCTGGTTTGGTGCAGTCCTCAGCCCTGGTTTGGTGCAGTCCTCAGCCCTGGTTTGGTGCAGTCCTCAGCCCTGGTTTGGCCCTGGTTTGGTGCAGTCCTCAGCCCTGGTTTGGCCCTGGTTTGGTGCAGTCTTCAGCCCTGTTTGGTGCAGTCCTCAGCCCTGGTTTGGTGCAGTCCTCAGCCCTGGTTTGGTGCAGTCCTCAGCCCTGGTTTGGTGCAGTCCTCAGCCCTGGTTTGGTGCAGTCCTCAGCCCTGGTTTGGTGCAGTCCTCAGCCCTGTTTGGTGCAGTCCTCAGCCCTGTTTGGTGCAGTCCTCAGCCCTGGTTTGGTGCAGTCCTCAGCCCTGGTTTGGTGCAGTCCTCAGCCCTGTTTGGTGCAGTCCTCAGCCCTGTTTGGTGCAATCCTCAGCCCTGGTTTGCCCCTGGTTTGGTGCAGTCCTCAGCCCCTGGTTTGGCCCTGGTTTGGTGCAGTCCTCAGCCCTGGTTTGGTGCAGTCCTCAGCCCTGGTTTGGTGCAGTCCTCAGCCCTGGTTTGGTGCAGTCCTCAGCCCTGGTTTGGTGCAGACCTCAGCCCTGGTTTGGTGCAGTCCTCAGCCCGGTTTGGTGCAGTCCTCAGCCCTGGTTTTGTGCAGTCCTCAGCCCTGTTTGGTGCAGTCCTCAGCCCTGGTTTGGCCCTGGTTTGGTGCAGTCCTCAGCCCTGGTTTGGCCCTGGTTTGGTGCAGTCTTCAGCCCTGTTTGGTGCAGTCCTCAGCCCTGGTTTGGTGCAGTCCTCAGCCCTGTTTGGTGCAGTCCTCAGCCCTGGTTTGGTGCAGTCCTCAGCCCTGGTTTGGTGCAGTCCTCAGCCCGGTTTGGTGCAGTCCTCAGCCCTGGTTTGGTGCAGTCCTCAGCCCTGTTTGGTGCAGTCCTCAGCCCCTGGTTTGGCCCTGGTTTGGTGCAGTCCTCAGCCCTGGTTTGGCCCTGGTTTGGTGCAGTCTTCAGCCCTGTTTGGTGCAGTCCTCAGCCCTGGTTTGGTGCAGTCCTCAGCCCTGTTTGGTGCAGTCCTCAGCCCTGGTTTGGCCCTGGTTTGGTGCAGTCCTCAGCCCTGGTTTGGTGCAGTCCTCAGCCCTGGTTTGGTGCAGTCCTCAGCCCTGGTTTGGCCCTGGTTTGGTGCAGTCTTCAGCCCTGTTTGGTGCAGTCCTCAGCCCTGTTTGGTGCAGTCCTCAGCCCTGGTTTGGTGCAGTCCTCAGCCCTGGTTTGGTGCAGTCCTCAGCCCTGGTTTGGTGCAGTCCTCAGCCCTGGTTTGGTGCAGTCCTCAGCCCTGGTTTGGTGCAGTCCTCAGCCCTGGTTTGGTGCAGTCCTCAGCCCTGGTTTGGCCCTGGTTTGGTGCAGTCCTCAGCCCTTGTTTGGCCCTGGTTTGGTGCAGTCCTCAGCCCTGGTTTGGTGCAGTCCTCAGCCCTGGTTTGGTGCAGTCCTCAGCCCTGTTTGGTGCAGTCCTCAGCCCTGGTTTGGCCCTGGTTTGGTGCAGTCCTCAGCCCTGGTTTGGCCCTGGTTTGGTGCAGTCCTCAGCCCTGGTTTGGCCCTGGTTTGGTGCAGTCTTCAGCCCTGTTTGGTGCAGTCCTCAGCCCTGGTTTGGTGCAGTCCTCAGCCCTGGTTTGGTGCAGTCCTCAGCCCTGGTTTGGTGCAGTCCTCAGCCCTGGTTTGGTGCAGTCCTCAGCCCTGGTTTGGTGCAGTCCTCAGCCCTGTTTGGTGCAGTCCTCAGCCCTGTTTGGTGCAGTCCTCAGCCCTGGTTTGGTGCAGTCCTCAGCCCTGGTTTGGTGCAGTCCTCAGCCCTGTTTGGTGCAGTCCTCAGCCCTGTTTGGTGCAATCCTCAGCCCTGGTTTGCCCCTGGTTTGGTGCAGTCCTCAGCCCCTGGTTTGGCCCTGGTTTGGTGCAGTCCTCAGCCCTGGTTTGGTGCAGTCCTCAGCCCTGGTTTGGTGCAGTCCTCAGCCCTGGTTTGGTGCAGTCCTCAGCCCTGGTTTGGTGCAGACCTCAGCCCTGGTTTGGTGCAGTCCTCAGCCCGGTTTGGTGCAGTCCTCAGCCCTGGTTTTGTGCAGTCCTCAGCCCTGTTTGGTGCAGTCCTCAGCCCTGGTTTGGCCCTGGTTTGGTGCAGTCCTCAGCCCTGGTTTGGCCCTGGTTTGGTGCAGTCTTCAGCCCTGTTTGGTGCAGTCCTCAGCCCTGGTTTGGTGCAGTCCTCAGCCCTGTTTGGTGCAGTCCTCAGCCCTGGTTTGGTGCAGTCCTCAGCCCTGGTTTGGTGCAGTCCTCAGCCCGGTTTGGTGCAGTCCTCAGCCCTGGTTTGGTGCAGTCCTCAGCCCTGGTTTGGTGCAGTCCTCAGCCCTGGTTTGGTGCAGTCCTCAGCCCTGGTTTGGTGCAGACCTCAGCCCTGGTTTGGTGCAGTCCTCAGCCCGGTTTGGTGCAGTCCTCAGCCCTGGTTTTGTGCAGTCCTCAGCCCTGTTTGGTGCAGTCCTCAGCCCTGGTTTGGCCCTGGTTTGGTGCAGTCCTCAGCCCTGGTTTGGCCCTGGTTTGGTGCAGTCTTCAGCCCTGTTTGGTGCAGTCCTCAGCCCTGGTTTGGTGCAGTCCTCAGCCCTGTTTGGTGCAGTCCTCAGCCCTGGTTTGGTGCAGTCCTCAGCCCTGGTTTGGTGCAGTCCTCAGCCCGGTTTGGTGCAGTCCTCAGCCCTGGTTTGGTGCAGTCCTCAGCCCTGTTTGGTGCAGTCCTCAGCCCCTGGTTTGGCCCTGGTTTGGTGCAGTCCTCAGCCCTGGTTTGGCCCTGGTTTGGTGCAGTCTTCAGCCCTGTTTGGTGCAGTCCTCAGCCCTGGTTTGGTGCAGTCCTCAGCCCTGTTTGGTGCAGTCCTCAGCCCTGGTTTGGCCCTGGTTTGGTGCAGTCCTCAGCCCTGGTTTGGTGCAGTCCTCAGCCCTGGTTTGGTGCAGTCCTCAGCCCTGGTTTGGCCCTGGTTTGGTGCAGTCTTCAGCCCTGTTTGGTGCAGTCCTCAGCCCTGTTTGGTGCAGTCCTCAGCCCTGGTTTGGTGCAGTCCTCAGCCCTGGTTTGGTGCAGTCCTCAGCCCTGGTTTGGTGCAGTCCTCAGCCCTGGTTTGGTGCAGTCCTCAGCCCTGGTTTGGCCCTGGTTTGGTGCAGTCCTCAGCCCTTGTTTGGCCCTGGTTTGGTGCAGTCCTCAGCCCTGGTTTGGTGCAGTCCTCAGCCCTGGTTTGGTGCAGTCCTCAGCCCTGGTTTGGCCCTGGTTTGGTGCAGTCCTCAGCCCCTGTTAGTGTGGGAACTAGAAACATTGTGTGGACAACCTTAAAGTAATTATGTAAAGAAAGAAAGACACAGTTATAGTCACACACAACACTTATATTTAAAAAAAACAATTACAATGCAACTCACCCTTATTAATATAGCTGCTCCTTGATGTACTGTTGAATTTCCACTGCAGTTTCCCTTTCCACTCTGTATTTCACTTCTATGACATGTCTCGTTGCTGGTTGTGAAGGTAAGCTCATAATGGGATTCCACTTTCTGGAGGCTGTAGTGGCGATTGCGCCCGCGATGTTGGCGGGAGTAAGCTAAGAGCATTATAGCATTTTCCAAACTAACATTGTTGTTTAGCACAGAAGTGCCAGTGTCTTTATTCCCTGCAAAGGAAGTGGAGTCTAAAGGGTTTGGGCCTTGCTTAGGTTTAAGCCATTTTCGAATATCCATAGTTTAATGCTGTTATTTGAAGAAGCTAAGTGAGCGCTGCGGCACTCAGCACTCAAGCGCGGTGGTCTGACTATAACGTACTGCATGGACCACGTTCACGTTCTCTTCATTAGTACAGCACAGATTGGGAATTTTTTTATTGGATTTTATTAGTCCAATATGTCTCCACACAATAAGTATTTATACTGCAAAAAATATATATATATCATTTTAATTTATATGCACCCCAACTGAGGGGGAAAAAATGTCAAATCAACCTTTTTGCATTCTGTTTGGTCACTCTACCACACAGGCCTGATGAGCAGATATGCCTGTTCTTCTGGAAGTTTACCCTCTCTCCACAGAGACACGCTGGAGGTCTGTCAGAATGATCATCAGGTTCTCGGTCACATCCCTGACCTCCCCCGATGGCTCAGTTTGGCCAAACTTTTTCCAGGTACAGTTGACGGAGGCCACTGAGCTCAGAGGAACCTTCAATCCTGCAGAACTGTGCCTGTCCTCTTCCCCAGATCTGTGCCTTGATACAATCCTTTCTCAGAGGTCCACAGACAATTCCTTGGTTTCTGTTCTGACATCAGTGATGACTGTGATGAAATGAAAAAGGGAGAAGTGCAGGGCAACCAAAGGCTGGACAGTCACCCTATCATTTCATGACTGAGCATTTGAACAGCAAAACTCCAAAAGTCTACAGCTTCATGTGGTACAACATGCTCGTTTCCTGCTGGTCAGGGCAGAGCCTCGCCGCGGGTCAATAAGCCATTTGGCCCCGTTGAATCAATCAGTGCTCCTCCAGTCCTCCGTGTCCGGTGCGCATTGCCGCTCGGTGCCGGAGGATGAATGACTGACGGCTGGGCTCCTGGCTCCTGGCTCCTCCTCCACGCTCAGGAGCCGTGAGTGCGCGCGGGAGAAGGCGCGTCAGACACGGGCAGAGCGGAGACGCGGCTGGATGTGCCACTCACCGCTCCAGACGGCGGCGGGAGGAACGGCCAGTGCGCAGCGCGGACACGGCGGGACCGGGCGGGACCGGGCGGGACCGTGGATCGTTACACGGTCAGTGAAGTGTGCTCTTAGAAAAAAAGAAAAAAGCCTGTTACTTCTAATCGTGTTTATAGTCAGTCATGGGAAGTGACTAAGTACATATTAGAATAATGTGAGTATTTCAGAGTACTGTTACTTTTCTAAAGGGATAAGCTCAGTGTTTAGGCTTCAAACTGCACAGCATCAGTGAGAAAAATAGAAACATTGCTCGTGTGTGTGATTTTTCCTTTTCTAATGAGGTCTGAAAATGGTGCAACAATCAACGCTGTTTTAAAATGTACACTCCATCATAATACATGACATATTCAGAATACAGTACTCCGATTGGACCGTGTAACAGAACACTTGACCAAATACACTGTAATGCAGGTATTCTGAAATAGTACTTTTTAATGTTTCCATGTTGTAAAATATTAGTTCTGATGAAATAAGGAAATGCCAAATGTTGTTTTGTTCATGTGATTTTTCCATTAGTATCATATTTCCCATACTTTTGTCAATACAACGACAGAACCTTCAGAATGTCCAATCAAAGACATTTTCAATAATTAACTGACAGCAGATATAGTTGCCAATAATTGAAGCAATTTTTTGAACATAGATGATCAACAATTTTTAGATTTCAGGGTAGAAAACTCTAAAGTTAAACTGAAGAAGAAAAAGAGACACACAAAAGCATAATTGTATCATAAAAAAAAATATATATATATATATATCTATATATATATATATATATATATATATATTATGTAATCTACAGCTAAAATGTCAACATGTCCAGTAAAACCTAAACTTTGGACGCAAGCCAAAATGTGTACACTAATCAGCTATTTAAAATATATCTTGCCATGCTCTGATATCACTCACAGAACGTGGCTGAGTGGTTTTCATTTACTAAAACTATCATAAATGACACATCATATAATTACTATTAATGTTTGATTTAAAAGCCTATTATGCTTGCTTCCCAGAGGCTTAGTATTGAACTTAAATAGATCATCATTTGTTCTGTCTTTATTTTTGAGTCATTGAGACATTTTAGAACCCTACATGTGATTTTTCAAATAATCACAATTAAGTACAGGAATGTGGGCGGGGATAGGGGGTAGGGGAAAACAGGAACTCGAGCCTCAGTTGCAGGACAATACAGGACTACTCAAACATGCAGGAATCAATCAAAGTACAACTTTGAGTAAACAAACGATGAGGAAACACTGTTTAGAGTTAAAACTTTTAAAGCAGATTTAGCAAAATATGTCCCCTGAAAGCTGATTTTCTCTTTCCTTCTCATGATAATAATGCTTAAAGCCATTCTTTTAAACATGTATGAGATATCACAATTGCATTTGTTAAATATATCTATATCAAGATTTTATAAAAAAAAGAATCACTGGCTAAGCATCATTACCATATCGGGAAAATATCTGCAGTCTTAGGTCATCAGGAGGTTAAAAATACATATGCCACATGGAGAAACTGAATGTGTCTAAATGTGTTTTAATGTGACAATTTAGAGGGAGAGAAAGAGAAATGGTAAGATGTGTTGTGAGCGTAATACAATGGATTCTTCTGGCTGTTTGGATGGACTGTAAAAATGACAGAAAACAAACATGTAATTCAGCTTATCTTTTTCTTCAGTAATTAATTAGAGATTCAAGTACCGCCTGTGGTTGAATGAATTCTTCTCTCCTAGTCTTTCTGTTTTGTTTGTACCTTTGTTGTCTGCAGTAATTGCTAAATTGTGCTGCACAACATTAAAATACGTGCTGAGCGAGAGGGGTCGGAGGGTTGCTTTTTAGCTTTTCAAAAAGCAAAAAAATAGTTGCAAATTAGTTACACCCACTGATGTTATTCAGTGTGAAATGGTTCTTCCCTAATATGTCTTTAATTCGTCAGGAGGCTCGGACAAAACCTTTCTGCTGTTTCTGTCAATAGAACATTTGGACCTGCAACGATCATTATGCATCTCCTGGTACGATATGTGTTTATGCGTTTAATCGATAACGAATCGATCTGAGTCGATCTTCCTCCAGTCATATCTTTCAGGTGTGTATAACCTACGCCCACTGATTGGTTGGCCAATCCAAGAGTTAGTTAGTTGGAGTTAAACACACTATTATACTATTAAAAAAAACACATCATTTTTAAAAATCATGCAGCCATTGCCAAAGTCGATCAGTAATAGTAGATATTCCTTGAGACGCTACAAGAAATGCTTGGTCTCATATTCTTGATTCAGGCCACTAGGGGTCAGCATTTGTAAAGTGTAACTATAAAAGCTTTCTCTTAGTCCCATTTAGTCCAGTTTCAGTCAGATTTGTCTATTTCCAAGTTCAAACACCAGAGCGTTGTTTAGAGGCCTATTTTCCCTCCAATCCAGTTCTGCCTCATGGTATTGGTGGCTATGCTATCTTTATTTCTAATCAGGTTTGGATTAAGGTTAGATTAGGTACAGCCCCTCTAATCGAAGGCAATTATAATTTGATGTATTGTGAGACTGTTGACGGTATATCACTATATATCGGTCATTGTTACATTACTAATAGATTTGCAATTCACAATATCCGCTGACTTCCGCCTCCAAATCGTCCAATTGATTTCTGCCTGCCTCTACACAGTCCCCGTAAACACCATAGCGCTGCTGGACCACGCTGAGAAGAACGTGCATGATGTTGGGTCTTTAGAGCAAATACAGGCCCATTCAAAATTCCCCAATTTTTTGATAAACACCGAAAAAGTCCAGATTTCCTTAAGGTGGAAGATTTTGAACACAATATTAGAGGTGGGGACTGTCTAAAAGTGTTATTAGAGAGAGAAACATGGTGCATCTACAACCTGCAGGCTGCAGTTCACTCAGGATTAAATTATGAAATGACAAGTCGTTTCTTATTAAGTATCTTATCTGATTTCATTCCCTCCTCGCCCTTTTCTTTAATTTTCCCTTATCAAATGTGCTAAATATATTGTCGTTTGTTATCTGATGCAATGCGTGGTGTCACTTCCTCGATACCAGGTGTTGAATATAAAAAGGAAAGTGGAGCGCTGGAAATTACACCCTGAAGAGCGCTATGTGTGGGAAAGACATCAGCACATGCTTTAAAAAATAATAATATATAAATAATGGCTTAGCCCAGATTAATAACAATTTTCAAATGATTACATGACGAGTGCTTGGGCTTCCCCCTCTTTTTGTTTCCTTCTTGTTCTCCCAGTTTCCAGTGAGCCCCTTCAATCTTGATGAACTTTTGGACATTTTGGAACATTTCTTTTCTGAACCTTTCTTCAAAATTTCACCTTGTCGCGTGAAAGCGACCTCGGTGCAGCCCCCGCGTTTACGTTACACATTTAATTACTTCTACCACTGACTCATTATGCACACAGATTCTCATCAAAAACTTGCCTGGAGCTATTTTTTCTTTCATATGTTGTTGTGATCCAGACATTCCCAGCTTCTCTCCCTTTTCTTTTTTTTTTAAATGATTGAAAGGACTCCAGTGTTCGCCGTGGCTTTGATGTTCTCCTTGTTTACCGGCCGTCTGTGTGTGAAGCAGCAGCTCTCACTGCCCTTTGAGAGGAGCGACTAAAAGCATTTCCCTGTCTCCGAGCGCATTGTTCCCCCGTCCAACACTCTCCAGCAGGCTTTTTGAGCAGATGTGAAGGAGTCAGATAGGACCAGGAGAAGGAGCAGGAGCCTGGTGCAGACGGGAGCACGGGGAGTGACATTCAGCCTGCCCTTTGCTCCACAGAGCCGCTAACTGTGGATGGATCTGTGTCGCCATGGGAAACCCCAGCTGTGGACATACATGTTCTGGAGTTGTGCCTGTGATCCGGTTCCTGCTGGATTAATTTATGTGGGAAACAACCAAGTGGTTCTAATTACTGACAAGTACAAACAAAGAAATTGGTGTTATTATATCATTATCCAAATGTTCAAGAAAGCTGCTTGAAGGAACATGGGCTTTTGTTAAACCTGGGAAAGTCTCAGTTTACTCTTATTGGTTCCATTTGCATGATTTTTGACTATTGACTAACAATAACTGAAATACAGTGATATTGTATCATCAAAAGTCTCACATTAATATCGCGGGTTGTCACAATATATCGAAGAATACCTTTCTTTGCTTGAATACATTGTTTTGTTGAAGTAAGAGTAAAAAACATCGACCATGATCCTTTTGGTTCAGTGTTGACAACACAAAGAAATAACTCCATAAAGCGCTTAATTCTTTGAAATATGACAGAAATGGTCAGAGTAGAGAATAATGCGCTTGTCGTTGCATTGATAAACATGACTGTCTACAATATTGTAGAAAGTAACATCTACAAATCTGTTGCTCTCTAAAATATTACAATACAATATCATATTGTGAAATAGGGCTGAATGATTTGGAAAAAATATTGCATTGCAATATCTCTAATAATATCTCTTTCGAGAGTCAGTGGGTCCATCGTAAAGAGTCCCAATATTTTTTATGATTTAAGTTGTCTATTTGAACATTTTCAGCATTAAAAATGTCCGACTGACAAAATCAAAAGCTTTATCAGCGTCCAGACTTATTACAGCTTAGTTTTGCTGTTTTTGTACATTATTCATTATGTGTAAAGATAATCTTATGTTAACTTGTTTGTCGTTTGTTCAGAGTTCATACACATCTACACTACGGGGTTAGGCGTGTTTTTGCAGAATAAGATGAGATATTTTGCAGTGTGTGGAGGAAATTATGGCAATTCATATATTGCAGCCTTTGCGATATGCTTATTCAAACTGCGATTTCCATTTGATTGTGTTTGATCTTGCAGCACTAACGTGAAAGGAATATTGTGATGATATTGCACCGTAATATGCACATTGCCATTAGGAGGTGTATTACTGTAATGGTAATGGCGTAGGTTTTTATGGCATCAGATTTTGGAGTTACAATTATTGTGAGGGAAAATATTACAATATTAAAATTACCACAATTATCGGCCAAAGAATTGTGGTAATTAATGCTTTGACTTATTTTCCTCTAAGGCCACTTTATCAATGCACTCAAATAAATCAAATTATGGTAAATTATTTCAAAATCTCGTCATCAGCATTCTGCACAGTGTATGCACGCTTTACTTCATAAATGCTGGTCATTTGGAAGCCATTTTGTGCTTAAGCGCTCACTTGCAGTAACATTTTTCAGAATCACTGTACTATGTGTAAATGTGTTGAGTTGTTACCACCCCTGTTATTATTGGACAAAAACATCTGCTGGCCATCTGTGTCTTAAAGATGATTCTGTGGAGCATGTAGCAGTGAGTGGTATAAATTAGTTGTGTGCCATCATGCCCTGGCCATTCTCTCACTATAAAATGTATGAAGCAGATGTTTTCCATCTGCGAAGGTCAACCTACTCTTCAGAGCTACCTTGGTTCACTGAGAATTCTTACAATAATCATTTCTAAAGAGCTGATTATGTGTGCAGTGAACATTTCAAAAGCTTCCTCACTGCACTCGACATACGTCTATAGCCTCAAATTATAATTAAAATGAGTTACTAGGGATGGGATTAGACATAATATCCACAGGACAAAATGAGGTCAAAAAGAAGCAACAACAATACCAACAACAACTTTATTTGAACACTTAAATGCAAAGCGGGCGCTGCGTAAAACGGGACGACACTCCACACCTCTTCAGTTGCAGCTCCCTTGTGAAAAGACATCAGAAAATAGACGCAAAAGCTTCTTTCTTTACCACAATAAGACAGTATATACACAAAATGTTACTTAGTTGTGCTTTAAAGGACATTTGGAGAAACGGATCAAAACTAGCCCTCCAAATCTGTGTGGTTTACCAATATATAGTGTTAGTAATTCATGATATTAGACTTTTGTGTACAGTGTAACTTGCTTAAACATGTCTTATGTGTGCACAATTTCTGAGTAATTATACTTTTGTGGTATAGTCCCATGCCTATTTCTCCATTTTTATTATAATAATGCATTCAATTCATACAGCTCACTCAAAGACTTTACATTACACAGCACATTCTGTGTGAAGCACTTTGAATTGCCTTGTGTATGAAATGTGCTCTACAAATAAACTTGCCTTGCCTTGCCTTGCCACATTCATTCGAAGGGCAGTTTGGTGACTCAAGGACACATCTCTAGAATGCACTGGTTGGAAATGGTATTTGAACTATAGTATTTCCTGTTCGGTTTGAGAGCCACTTCTGCCCAAACACTGATTAACTGTGCCCTTTCTCTTTTCAGGTTCAAACCAAAATGGACTCTTGGAAATGGACATCAGTGGACAGGAATGGAGCTCTATTTCCCATTGTCCAGGACATTTCTGACTTTTCCGGGAATATATTTTGCATGATTTCTTTCTAGCATTCTTCACTACTCTCTTCTAGGATTCTATCTTAAATCCCTTTTATTCCGTTTGCGTTCTGCCAGCGGAGCATTATGGATTATCCACTGAACAGCAGACTCTTTGTGCGGACCATAACAGAGTGGACATGACATCTCTCTTACAATAATAGGTGAATAAATTGCTTGCAATTCATCTTTGCGAGTGAATGCAAGTTTCAAACCAAAATGGATCTGCTGAGACTGAGGCTGAGTATTGAAATGTGCTCGTGATTTGTCTGTAAAACTTGTCTTACTTGAATGTTTTAGTTGGTTCTGCCACTGTGGAATGTGGAATGTTGAATAAGTTATTATATGTAGCTGCCTTTTCTCTGTAGGAAATTCTGTTTATATCTAGTCCAACTGTCAGCAACCTATCAGAAGATATCTCAGACTTAGAGCTGCGATTTTGCCTTGCTAGTGGTCTGCAAGATTACTGTTCATGTTTGCGATTGCCACTTTTACGCCTTGACGCTGGAACAGAATGGAATACCCTTTGGACCAAGCGTTGGACATGCTATCAGTGCCGTCCAGCCTCCCTCCCCTGCTGTTGCTGGATACTTCTGGGGTGAATCACACCTCAGCCAACCTTTCTCTGATCCTCCCTTCCGAATCCCCTTTGCCCCTTCTCCCAAATGTCTCCCCCTCCTTACCTTACCCCTTGTTCTCCTACACATTCTCGCCTAACGACTTGGCCGACCTTGAGAGCAAACTGCTTTGGACGCTTCACGAGCCCAGCACCATCGCTCTGACCGCCATGTACTGTGTGTCCTTCGTCTTGGGCTTCATCGGGAACCTGATGTCCCTTCGGGTACTGACCAACCGGCACAGTCGGCGCCTGGCGGGGGTGAGCGCCACTCGCAACTTGTTGGTGAACCTGGCGGTGTGCGACCTCGCGGTGGTGTGCGTGTGTATGCCCGTCACCCTCGGGAGTCAGATCTACAAGGTGTGGGTGTACGGGGACTTCCTGTGCCGAGCGGTGCCTTTCACACAGGTAAGAGAAAACACAGTCATTATAACATTGTTCCCTCATCAAAAACATACTTCTTCATTCGTACTTATCCGTTTTATTAATCCTGGCTCTCTGATACTTCTCTGATCCTCACAAAAATAAAAAAAAAATAAAAACTTTGCAGATATGTGAGGTATGTGTGAGGTAGAGATCCAGATGTCGCTTGTGATTTTTTTAAAACCCAACTCGTACAGAGCATTTCTGCCTCAAATCGCGTTCATTACAAGTGCGTTCTTATATTAGCACGTTAGGGGCAAGCTAGATTTTTTTTTTCTCTCCAAGACCATTCCCTCTATGGCCAGTAGATGGAGTGCTAACACTAGTCCTGATTAGGGAATGCCTTACTTACAAATAATGCATAATATGGGTCCTTAAAATAAGCCACTTTAGGCCTTTTATTAAACATGTATCAAATTGACCAAAAATGTCCTTGACTTAACCAGGTTATAGGAAGCACAATGACTCTTTGCCCCTTCCTTCCCCTCCGTCCTCCAGGCCATCTCTGTTTCGGCCAGCGTCCTGACCCTGACCGTGATTAGCGTGAACAGGTACTACAGCGTGCGCTCGCCCCTCCGCGCCCGCTCCATGTTCACACGGCGCCGGATCCTGCTCACGGTGGCTGTGGTGTGGGTCATGTCCTCGCTCATGTGCGCCCCTCTCGCCGTCATGAATCGCCGCAGGGAGATCAGCTTTGAAATCTTCGCCATCCTGGTGTGCCACGAGGAGTGGCCCGAGCAGCGCCTCAAGCAGGGGTGAGTGCTAAAGGACAAATATCATCAGACAACATCACAACAAACACAACATTTGCTTTGACATTGAGGTGGTGGGAAGGTCGGAATGGGTTACGTTCACAACAAAGAGAGGCATATAAAACTGATGTGATATTCACCGTTTTTGAAAGAAACAAAAATCGCTTACATTATAGTGGAATCGGTCAA
This sequence comes from Eucyclogobius newberryi, assembly GCF_026437365.1. Classification (NCBI taxonomy): domain Eukaryota; kingdom Metazoa; phylum Chordata; class Actinopteri; order Gobiiformes; family Gobiidae; genus Eucyclogobius; species Eucyclogobius newberryi. The sequence continues at coordinate 6,799,706 of NW_027316056.1, forward strand.
GGTGTAACTGGCTGAAAACACTCGTGGGGTGGAATATGTTAAGACATTATGACAATCTCAAGCATTTGGCTATTTAACACATGATTAATGCTTCTGGAACTTAATAAATCCCATAACAGGCTAAATAATGTTGACCTGTTTTCTTATTACGTTAACACATTTTTTGTTGCTCTACCAGGGCCGGCCTAAGTGCAGATCTGCTGTCCCAGTCACACTTAGAAGAATTAACACAACAGACCATTCGCCACAAGCTGCTATAAATAGGGGCAGCTATTTTAAACTACTTGGCCGCAAGTCTCGTTTTTATGAAATGTTGATTGCCCAAAGACCTGTCCCTCCCATTTACCGTTAAGTTAATCTCTTATGCAACACTGCATTATTGGTGTTTTTTTACATGTTGTAAGTAGGGCTGGGTAATATTAAAAAAAACAAAAACATATTACTGTATTTTTTCTCATATTAATTGATGACAACTTTTCATTTGACTTTTGTTCTGTCAATAGTCATTTCCTGAACATCAAAAACACAGAAATCATTGCCATTTACCCCCAAAAATGTTCTAATATTTCTTCCTTCAGAGTCAGAATTGTCTTGACTCTATGAAACTTCCACACCACTGGTCCCAAAACGATTCAGTTGTGAGATGATTTTTTGCAATTTAGGCTAAAAAACACCTCTGCCGTCTCCTCAGAGATGTTGCATTTCCTGAAATGTATTCCCATTATGTCAGCCTCACCTTGGGATCAGATAGAGGCATTTAAAAACTTGCTATTTTGCTTTTTTAATAATTTCGCTAAAATATTGCGCGTGATTCTTTGCACACAACTTTTACTGCATTGCAGTTGACTCCACATTTTTTATTTCATGGAGCGTTAATGCCGTTAATATGTAAGAGGCTAATTGCTCTCTCAAAGGACATGGAAACAACAACAGTGTCCAATCTGCACCTAAAGATGTTTTATTATTTTGTATTTACCGTAATTCACTTGCATTCATAGACCTATATAAGACATTGTAAATTCAGTTGTTTTTTTCATTTTTTTCTCACACAGACATAAAGATCGTCCACATTTTTATTTATTTTTTTTGCATTTGTATGCACTTGTATTCTTAATAAAGATGATGTGAAATGAATTAAATAATATATTCAATAGCCTATATTTGAAAGTTATCTTTTATTTGATATTTAATTATTTTTAGTTATTTTTTTTTTCACACCAATGATCGCGGGCCGGCCCTCCTCCGCTACTTGCCTGGGTTCGAATATGGCCCTCGGAGGAAAATAATTGCCCACCCCTGGTCTAAGTCCAAGCCTGATTGAACTTAAGCTTATGCTTTAAATTTTCAGTAAAAGCAAGTTTACATGCACACTAAAAAATACGATAACCAAAATGCCCTCTGGAAGGAGCCGAGTCTACCGGTCGGTCTACGTTCCTGCCCTCACCAATGGTCATGATCTTTGGGTAATGACTGAAAGGACAAGATTGTGGATACAAGCGGTCGAAATGAGTTTCCTCCGCAGGGTGGCTGGGTTCTATAAGAGATAGGGTGAGGAGCTCAGTCACACGGGAGGAGCTCGGAGTAGAGCCGCTTGCTCCTCCAGCTGAGGTGGCTCGGGCATTGCCTCCTGGGCGCCTCCTTGGGGAGGTGTTTTGGGCATGTCCCACCAGAATGAGGCTCCGGGGAAGACCCAGGACACACTGGAGGGACTATGTCTCCTGGGAACACCTCGGGGTCCAATCGGATAAGCAGAAGAAGATGGGTGGCTGGATGGATGGAAAATACACTCTGTTATTTATTTATTTTTTAATCTACTGTGCCAACAAGTTAAACCTGGCTCTAAGATTTTTTTACAAAAAATGAGCAATTTTGGCACTTTATATATAAAGCGTGCCCTATATTTCAACAAAAAACATTACATGATAAAAAGGTAGACTAATAATTTAGTTTCTTACAAGATGTTACAATTGATATCTGTACATTTAAAGGTGCTGTACCTGATTTTTACTGTCTTAAAATGTAAACAACATTACTTCTCACCCTCTAACCCTTCTTCACTTAATGCCTTCCGAACATCCTAATTATTCACTGCGATCAATAAGCGCTTTTCACACTTTTCAGAACCAAGAGCTGAGTTTATTGTCATGGCCTAACAAAGCTAACAGAAATTAGCATGCTAACGGCGCATTTCCTGCTTTACAGATTTTACTTTATTACATGAAGAAAAAAAACTGGAACAGCCCCTTTAGGATTGGTTTTGATTCACTTTCCGTGTCTCAACTTAAACATTTAACATTGAAATGTTGAATTCTAAACTGTTGTTGCTTTTCTTTCCTTCTTGATTGCACTCTTATTAACCCGGCCCATTATTTCTGCGGCTAACACGGCTCTCTGTACACCACTAGCATTAGCCTGTCCTGCCCATGCCCCCGGGATGCTTGGCTGCAAACCATTTGGTTTGACTTTGCACTGCCAGAATGAAACAGATTACTTTCTTTAGGGGAAAATAGCCACGTAAACAGCCTCTAAACCCAACATGCATTTTACTCAAGCACTGATGCTACAAAACCATCTTGTGTGGAGTGAATTCTGTTCCATCAGCAGTACTATATCTACAAAAACAGGACAGGGAAGCAATTACTACGTTTGCACACTTCGCTCTTGGTCCAAAACCACTCTTCTTTCAGTCTGCAGCAGGTCGAGGTAGCTACTGTATAATTGCTCATAAAAACGGCTATCATACATAACAACACATTTAGCAAACATAGGTGAGCATCATTTCTTTTACATTGGATTTTCGGACATGCTAGAAACTGTGTTATTTGTCGGCCCCGCACATACTGTATAACCGCACCGAGATAGCAGCTCTTTGGGTAAAAATGAGACTTCTGAGTGCCTTCTGCATTGCATAGAACGTTGTCGTAAGCTTTACAATGTGGGCAAAACTCTTCTCTGGAACCTTTTAGTAGGCTCTTGGCTTCATGTTTATTCCAATGAAAGAGCGGAATAAAATATTTTATTCATATAAATTCAAAAAGGTATTATGGGGCTGTTTGTTGTGTTCTGTAGATTTGTAGGCCTATTTTTACTAAACATCAGAATATGTAAGATTACTTCTCCATTTCTAACTCTAGCTACACTGTATTGTGGGACAGTTGGAGCAGCTGTGTGTAAATATTGTAATTTCATGGGCAAATGTTAGCCCAACCCACAACTTTGTTTATTTCTTTCTTTATTCATCCCATTAGCTGAAAACTTTACAATCAGCTGGTCTTCCTGGGTCCATTGTAATGTCAAATTATATTTCAACCATAGAAATATTATAATTATCAATTGTCATGACACTTTACATTGTTTTTAAATTATTACTAATTTTCGAGCAGACCAATTTCAACAGGAATGGAAAACTTAGAGAACTGTTACATCATGAAGTTTGATGTGGGATATGGCAGTTATTTTGGAATATGCTATAAATCTTTTTTTTAATGCCACTCCCTTATTTTCAAATTCCTTTACTTATCTCCCTGGTCCTGCTTATTCAAAAAACAATTAAAAAGTAAATTATTATAAGTATGTATTTAGTATTTATTATGGTGTGGGTTTTTAGATTGTGTTTTTGTTATGTTGTTTTTTTTGGTCTGTATTCTATTATGTGGCTATTAGAATCACAATGAACCATTTGATTGGATACTGTATACAAACAGGCTTTTTTAGAGTCAGTTTAATGTAAGTTGTATTGTCCTCAGTATTCAGAGTGTGGGTTTATGATGATGCTGGGCTGCAGAGACAGAGACAGTAGTAATAAAAGGCTGATCTCAGGGTCAGTGCACGTAATTGGACCTGAGAGGAGTGGGAAGAGGGGCCGTCCACTGTGATGGAGCGCTCTGATAACACAGGCCAAGTGCAAAAGGTCTCAAACTGAAAGTCATCAGAGGAAATCATAAAGGTTGTAGAAACAACTTCAACATAAACAATACACTTATCAAAGGAAACATATTATGCATTATTTATGTGCTTATTGTCCTTTAAACGCATTCTCTGCTTTGGCATCTTATGTATTAGAGCTTAACAAAAGTTGGTGTACAAAAAGCACACATTACTTCATATCAGTCAGGCGTTTCCCATGTCACGAACTGAGTTAAAGCTCCATCTACGGGCAGCGGAGGTGAATTACATAGGCGAGATAAACAAACCCAACTAACCCCCTGACATACGAGCACAGGCACTCAATTATACTGAATATGGCAGAACGAGTATGGTGGGTTCAAAACAGCACTGAAGATCACAACTGGAACCAAACTGGAAATGTCCAGAGGGTTTTTGAGGCTCAGAGGGAGAAGACGTGCTTAACAGGATCCATCAAATTCAATGTGTTTTTGACGAGGCATTTGAACGGCCAGAAACAGCAGTAACAAGCACCGGTGTAACAGCATAGACCAACATTCCCCCAGTGAGCACAAAAAGACATAATCCAGTTGAGTACTTTGTGAATCCTGTGTTATTATGGTCCTGGATGACTCATGGAGGGCACAAACGCGATTGTATTGTATTGCCAAGGTCAGTGAAGACCAACTTTAAAGTATCTGAAGCTTTCTACCAATCAGAGATGCACACACGTCAGAAAATAAACAGCAAGTAAACAGCTGTGATGGGTGAGCAGCAAAAGATATTTCTTATTATATATCGTCCCTCATTCGTTTAGAGGTGTTGCATTGGAAAAAAAGATTTAAATGCAGAGAACGTGATTTCTCAGACTAGATACGCAGTTTGAGAATGAGTTCAAACAGTGTCAACAACTGAATCCTTTTCTACAATTATTAAGTGTAGCAAAAAGTGTGAGAAAGTGTCGGTATAGAATACAAAGTGATATAATAAAATTGTATGGTTCATTCACATTTTGGTGTGATATTTGAACGGAGGAACAATGGCCTCAGGAGAATGAAGATGGCCAAGTCAAAGACCGGGAAGTCCCAGTCAAGAGCAAATCCTCAGTTTTATTACCAAATATAGCTCATTTTTTCTGTTTATTTATTATTTTTAATGTTTTGTGAATGGTTTGTTTGGTCACAAAATAAAAAGTGAGGAGGACATGTTCCAGTTTGTTCCTGTAAAATGAAACGCGTCACGTCCTTATAATTATCAACTGTAACAAGAAGAGTGTTTTCTCAACACTTTTTTGAGAAGTAGCATCATGTCACAGAGCTCCCAAGTCGAATCTCAAATCTCTGTCGATTGTATATCAAGTCATCAAAAATAATGACTCAAAACTGAGTCCACACCTCTGCTAAATACAACTGCAATGAAGGGAAATAATTATGACACGGTTATGTCAAGATGTTTCTGTAATACCATGTTTTGTAATGTGTAAAGTACACATTTCCCCTCTCCTTTCATGATATTTAACCCTCCTACTTACCTCCACACTGGGGTATGAATGAGTTTCCTGCCTGAAGTCTTTCAAATCCCCAGTCAAGGTTTAAAATAAGCACTAGATCAACCTCACATAAAAAGCAGCTTGTTATATTCTTATCATGTTCCTCCCTTTGTACAGACGTTAATGCGCTTTCATCAAAGTACGTGCTCTGTAAAGTAAAGTAAATGATGTCCGCCTTTGCCACCCTTAAACCTTGAATGAAATGAGGCTGGATGAAATGTCCAATTCTGTCATTAAAGTTTGAAGGTTTCACTGCAGTATCAATCAAGCATAAGCTCTGTCATGGTTCAACACATGTAAAACGTCAATATTCCAAATGTCATTGTAATTGGCCTCTAATTATTCCAGTCGATACTTTCTGCAAGTTCTCCTTCACTATTGTATTTCCTCTTGCTCCTCTGTATAAAATGTTACTCTGAGAAAATTGTCCTTTAGTCCCAAAATGGCTTGACCTTTTTCGTTCTATATTTTGTGGGACTAACAAGCATAGAACAGGCTCCTAATTGACATTGGCCTGTTGCTAACTGGACTGATTAGAGGGGATTTTCCAAGAAGAGAAATGTCAAACGGCGCAGCCACTGCAGGCACAGATTTAACCAGGAGAGTAGATTTTCTGAGAGCCTCAATCTATTATTTGTTTGGTCACAATTCAACTTGCACGATCTGCGCTGAAAGATATAGTATATAATCATTTATTCAAACCAAATGTATACATTTTACATATACCTTGTGTGATGACTACATTTTCAGTATACTGCTCCTTACAAAAATATACATATGTACATACACATATACGTATACATGTTATAAAATAGATCTTTCTGATTTTGGTGTTATTTGTACCATATACCTTTATTGTGGAAGCTTTTAAATATGGCCGTGGCTGCAGAGCCGCGGCGCGGTCAAATAACCCAGCAGTTTCAGGAGCCGCGGCACGGCCATATAGCCTCATGGCTAACCCTAACCTTAACCCTGACCTTAACCTTGACCTTAACCCTGACCTTAACCTTGACCCTGACCTTAACCTTAACCCTAACCCTGACTTTAACCTTGACCTTAACCCTAACCCTAACCCTGACCCTGACCCTGACCTTAACCCGGCGCGGTCTAAAACGGTCAAATACCGCAGCAGTTTCAGGAGCCGCGGCACAAAATAACATGGCAGTTTCGGCCGCGCGCCGCAGCTCTGTAGACACTCCCTTTAAATAACACGTTATTCCTAATTTCACATAAGTAAAAGTTTCAAAACCCAAAATACATGGCTCAAACGCAGAAGAAACTGGGCTTTTGAATGGCACAAATCTGGTGGAAATGATGTCACTATGTGTGAAGAATGCAAGCTCACTGCTTTATTGTAACCCCTTGTTACAGAGAAACTCAGTAATAACATCGCATTCCATAATATAAAAGGTCAATAAAAAACTAAAGAATATGGTGATAATAAACGTGAAAAAAAAACAGGTTACAGTAAAAAGAGAGAAATTCATAGCTTTTAAACTATGTGCCCCACCGCCGCAATTGTCGGACCATGTCGGCCTCGGTGAAACTGAGAAAAACAGCATTTTACTTTTTTTTCCCCAAATTTGTGATTTTCATTTTTTTGCAGAATGTGCTAGTTGAAGTTATGAATAAGCCCCTGTGTGCTTCAGATAACACTATTGGTTGTCTTAAACATATACATTAAGCTGTTAAAAATGTGGAGTTTTCGGGTCTTTCCCTGCTCTCCTGGGGGGCGTCACCTTTTTCTAGCCAACGTGTTGTTTACATTTTCCACCAATCAGCTGTGATCCGCATGGCTACAGCTGCGTGCTCCGTGTTTTCCTCTCATTACTCCAGACCGTCTGCAGAGCACAGTCTTCAGAGCTTACATTTCCTGGACTACATTGCAACGGAACTGTTTACTCAGGTACACTTTTACTTTACTACTAAATTATTGCTTTAACGCTGTGTTTTAAGGCAGTCTCGTGATCACTTTAGAATCTTACTTGTCTGCTCCGGTGGAGCTAATGCTAAGCTAACATGTTGCTTCAGTGCACTCTGCAATACGGGCTTAATGTGACTACTTGCTGTTATCACCATGTTATCGGGTTATTTTTCGGTGTGGGTTGGCCCGTGGGTTGTGTGGGTCGTGCTTTGTGTCTATTTTATGGTGCTAAACCGGCTGTTAGCCCCACAGCCCGGAGCTAAACGCAGCTATTATTATTAACATTATTATTATACTATGTGAAATAGTTAGCCATTTCTTAAATGTCCTGTTATTTGTTTACAGCTTTGATGCCAAGAGCCGAGAGTCACAGCACAGAAGAGTGCACAGACGAAGAAGAGGATGAGGATGTGATCTCTGATGTAATTGGACTCTGGTGGTGTACATATCATATCTATTATCTCATATCTCATATATTCAAAGCCATGGACCCGTTGCAGTTCGTATACCTGGCCCTGGCATCTGTTTATAAGAGTTCTTCTATTAAGAGTGTTTTTTTAAACTTCCTATAAGTTACTGTCCTTTCCCCCTGTATCTACTGCGTTGTAACATTAAAGGCTATCTTATCTTATCTTATCTTTTGTTGTTTGTGTTGAATCATTCAGTGCACCATTGTTGGTGCACTGAATCACCTGTGAATTATGTTTATCGACAAATGCAATGAACCCTATTCTCATTCTGATTCTTTGATTCTATTCAGGGCCTTTTGTAATCCAAGTATTTCCATTTTAATACAGTAACTTCTAATTCTGATTCAAGTCCAGTTACCATCAATAACAACACTCCTCTTGAGTCTTCAGTGACAGCTGTAGGGGGAGGTGGTGTCAGTGTGATAGGGGGGAGGGCTTATCTCAATGAGATGCAAATGAGCCCCCCTGTGACTCTGGGCTCTCTCAGGTGAGAATCTTTGAGCCCTGTTTTCTCAGTGAAAGGGTTTGAGAGTTGTTTACATTCAAATGACCACAACTTACTCAAATATGATCAGATCTACATGAGTGAGACATCATTGGAAAGCTTTGAATTCACACTTTCAGAATCTGTGAATAACTCAAAATGTCTCCGGGTAGACATGTAACTGGTTTAGCCACGGTCAGTCACATATTGTTAACTTGTTTTTGTTGATGGTTTTCAAACGCCCCTCCCCCTGAGAGAGCGGGGTTGTTTACAGCAGAACGATCAAATGCCATGTATTCTATTATCTGGATAGGGTATTTGTTGCCCTGAATGTGTGATGTCCACAGTATATAAATGTGTGCTCTTACACTGAAACTGCCCTGCACCGGAAGTTCCGTTGATTAAAAGTATGTTCTGATTCAGTCAGAAACTCTAACGAAGACTCTTGTTTTTCCTCCACGGGTTAGTCATGGTGTCACGGTGTTCCCGTCCCTACAATGATCCGACCAACAGGTTATGGGCCCAGAGGGAATGAAGGAAACCGGTGGAATCGTTTGTGCTTCGATGGAGATGAAAGGAATTACGAACTGTGAGAAGTTCCTCGGACACTTGCGGCTACTTGGGCTAAAAAGTACCATTTTGAACGAGCCGAGTGACGCTGATAAAAATGAGGAAGCCTATGCAGCGCTGATAGAACTTATAGACGACAGAAGTCTGTCACTTGTAATGAGAGAAGCCACAGATGACGGGCGGAAAGCGCTGGAAATTTAGCGCGAGCACTATGCCAGTAAGGGAAAACCACGTGTCATTAGCCTCTACACTGAGCTAACGTCGCTACATAAAGCAGCTAATGAAAGCATTACGGACTATATCATAAGAGCGGAGACAACAATTACAGCTCTGAGAAATGCTGAAGAGACTTTGAGTGACGGGTTGCTTATTGCAATGGACTCAAAGTGACAGAGAAATGACTTTTGGTGAGTTCAAGGCAAAATTGAGGAGTTATGAATGCACAGAAAAGAGCACCAACTCCGAAGATAATGTGATGAAAGCAAATAACTGGGCAAAAGGAAAAAGTAGCTCAGACGTGACATGTTTCAACTGTGGAAAGAAAGGACATATGACTCGTGAATGCAGAAATGAACGAAAAGAACAATATGAGAAGCAGTGGTGCAGTTACTGTAAAAGCCCCACACATAAAGACAGTAACTGTAGACGACAAAAGAAAACCAACGCTAAACAAGCAGTTGACACAGAAAACCACACTTTTGTATTTAAAGCAAGCAATTGTGATGTGTTGAAACAAAAGGGCTTAATGGTGGACACAGGGGCTACGTCACATATTGTGAAAAACATCCAAAGTCCCAAAACCTTTGATGAGACCTTCACACCTGAGAGACACTTCATGGAGCTGGCTGACGGGACGAGGACGAGTGGAGTTGCCCTGAATCGTGGAGTAGCAGAGATCTACCTGCAAGACGACGAGGGACGCAGAGTAAAGGCTACGCTGGACGGAGCACTTTACATCCCAACGTCCCCACGTCCCCACGTCCCCGCAGGACATCTTCTCAGTCCAGGCAGCAACCGCCAAAGGAGCTGCAATCGCCTTTAAGAAGGGAGGTAACCAGCTAATCCATAAAGACGGTACAAAGTTTGACATAAAAGAATATGGACGGTTGTATTATCTAAATACTGTTAACAATGAGAATGCTGTTAATGGTGAATGTCACAAATGTCATGATATAGAAACTTGGCACAAGATCTTTGGACATTGTAACTATGAAGATTTGACAAAATTAGAAAATGTCACTGAGGGAATGAAAATCAAGAGTAGAGCTAACAATTCTAGACCAGAATGTGAAGTTTGTGTAAAAGGGAAGTTTATTCAAACTGGAAACAGAGAGCCTGACACACGAGCAGAGGCAGTGTTAGAGCTAGTCCACACCGACCTGGCAGGACCAATAGAGCCAGAAGCTAAAGAGGGTTTTAAGTACACGCTGGCATTTACAGACGACTACTCTGGGACAACATTTGTCTATTTCCTAAAGCCAAAAAGTGACACTGTTGAGGCAACTGAAAAATTCATTGCAGATATCACACCTTATGGGAAAGTTAAACGTATGAGGTCAGATAATGGAACAGAATTCACTTCTAGACAGTTCCAGTCTTTACTCCGTAAGAATGCAATAAGACATGAGACCTCAGTGCCGGATTCACCTAAACGGGACGGCCGAGCGAAACTGGAGAACACTTTTTGAGATGGCTCGGTGCATGTTACTTGAAAGTAATTTACCAAAAAACCTATGGACTTATGCTGTTATGACAGCCGCAGTGATTCGCAATAGGTGTTATAGCAAGCGTACAGGACAGACCCTTATTACATGCTGACAGGGAAGAAGCCAGACATGTCCAATATTTGGATCAGTTTGTTACAGTTATCGACAAGACAAAAATAAACTAGACTCACGATGTAATGAAGGAGTTTTTGTGGGTTATGACAAAAACAGTCCGTCATATTTAGTGTATTACCCAGACACTGGACGAGTTCTGAAACACAGGTTGGTTAAGTTCCTCACTAAGAGTGTAGTTGAGCGCCATACCCAGACAAATAAAGATGAAGACGATGATTATGATCTACTGATCTACCAGTGGGATTGTTGCAGCGTCCCACTGCAAGAGACGAGACAAACGACGAGAGTCAAAGTGAGGCACAGGAGCCTAAGATTGAAAGTTACGAGAACTGTACAAATGACTGTGAACCTGCGAAACAAGAACAGGAAGAACAGAGTGGGAGTAAAGAGCCACGCTACTGTTACAGGGTGATGTGTGGTGTAATACAGGGTGATGTGTGTTACAGGGTGATGTGTGTTACAGGGTGATGTGTGGTGTAATACAGGGTGATGTGTGTTACAGGGTGATGTGTGTTACAGGGTGATGTGTGGTGTAATACAGGGTGATGTGTGTTACAGGGTGATGTGTGTTACAGGGTGATGTGTGTTACAGGGTGATGTGTGTTACAGGGTGATGTGTGTTACAGGGTGATGTGTGTTACAGGGTGATGTATGGTGTAATACAGGGTGATGTGTGTTACAGGGTGATGTATGTTACAGGGTGATGTGTGTTACAGGGTGATGTGTGTTACAGGGTGATGTGTGTTACAGGGTGATGTGTGTTACAGGGTGATGTATGGTGTAATACAGGGTGATGTGTGCTACAGGGTGATGTGTGTTACAGGGTGATGTGTGTTACAGGGTGATGTATGGTGTAATACAGGGTGATGTGTGCTACAGGGTGATGTGTGTTACAGGGTGATGTGTGTTACAGGGTGATGTGTGTTACAGGGTGATGTGTGGTGTAATACAGGGTGATGTGTGTTACAGGGTGATGTGTGCTACAGGGTGATGTATGTTACAGGGTGATGTGTGTTACAGGGTGATGTGTGTTACAGGGTGATGTATGGTGTAATACAGGGTGATGTGTGTTACAGGGTGATGTGTGTTACAGGGTGATGTGTGTTACAGGGTGATGTATGGTGTAATACAGGGTGATGTGTGTTACAGGGTGATGTATGTTACAGGGTGATGTGTGTTACAGGGTGATGTGTGTTACAGGGTGATGTGTGTTACAGGGTGATGTGTGTTACAGGGTGATGTATGGTGTAATACAGGGTGATGTGTGTTACAGGGTGATGTATGGTGTAATACAGGGTGATGTGTGCTACAGGGTGATGTGTGTTACAGGGTGATGTGTGTTACAGGGTGATGTATGGTGTAATACAGGGTGATGTGTGCTACAGGGTGATGTATGTTACAGGGTGATGTGTGTTACAGGGTGATGTGTGTTACAGGGTGATGTGTGTTACAGGGTGATGTGTATTACAGGGTGATGTGTGTTACAGGGTGATGTGTGTTACAGGGTGATGTGTGTTACAGGGTGATGTGTGTTACAGGGTGATGTGTGTTACAGGGTGATGTGTATTACAGGGTGATGTGTGTTACAGGGTGATGTGTGTTACAGGGTGATGTGTGGTGTGTTACAGGGTGATGTGTGTTACAGGGTGATGTGTGGTGTAATACAGGGTGATGTGTGTTACAGGGTGATGTGTGGTGTAATACAGGGTGATGTGTGTTACAGGGTGATGTGTGGTGTAATACAGGGTGATGTGTGTTACAGGGTGATGTGTGTTACAGGGTGATGTGTGTTACAGGGTGATGTGTGTTACAGGGTGATGTGTGGTGTGTTACAGGGTGATGTGTGGTGTAATACAGGGTGATGTGTGTTACAGGGTGATGTGTGTTACAGGGTGATGTGTGTTACAGGGTGATGTGTGTTACAGGGTGATGTGTGTTACAGGGTGATGTATGGTGTGCCACAGACTTTTGAAGAAGCTGTACACTCCCCAAAGGCAAAGTTATGGACTAATGCCATGAAAGATGAAATGAAATCTCTGAAAGAAAACGACATACACGTTGACCACACTGGCAGAAGGTAAAAATGCAGTGGGGGGACGTTGGGTATTTACAGTAAAAGACAATGCAGATCATACTGAGACTTTTAAAGCCAGGTACGTTGCTAAAGGCTACAGTCAAGTACAAGGAATTGACTACATGGAGATGTTTTCTCCAACTGCGGACATGACATCAGTTCGCTGTCTGATGCAAATGGCAGTACAGAACAATTTAAAACTTCACCAAATGGACGTAAAAACTGCTTATTAGCATGCTCCATTTGATTGTGAGGTGTACATGGAGCAACCAGAAGGATTTGAAGAAAAGTCGGACACGGGTGAAAAGTTAGTTTGCAAACTTAACACATCTTTATATGGTTTGAAACAATCTGGAAGAAACTGGAACAAGATGTTGCACGATCATCTATGTGAAAGAGGTTTTGTTCAGAATCCTGTAGATCATTGTGTTTACAACAGTCAAACAAAGAGTTATTTTGATAATTTGGGTTGATGATGTTATTATTGCTACTGACAATGAATGTTCACATGTTAAGTGAAAAATTTAAGATGAAAGATCTTGGTGAGCTTAAACATTTCTTAGGTATCGACTGTACTCAAGGCACAGAGATAAAACTAAACCAGAGAAGGTATATCTAAAAAATACTGGAAAGGTTTAATATGTCAGACTGTAAGCCACGTTCTACTCCTTGTGAACAAAAACACAACTTTGATGCTGATGGTGAGCCAGTAGCTGCAGCAAAGTATCGTGAACTAGTGGGCAGCTTGATATATTTAATGACTTGTACACCACCAGATTTAAGCTGGATTGTAAGCAAACTTTCTCAATATTTATCAGATCCAAAAGATCATCACTGGATAACAGCAAAACATGTGCTAAGATATCTAAAAGGTACATTGAACAAAGAGCTGTGTTATAAAAAGACAGAGGACAATCTGCACCTTATAGCGTTTAGTGATGCAGATTGGGCAAGAGATTACTACTGGTTACGGTTTTGCACTAAGTAAAAGTGAGCCTGTTGTATGTTGGAAATCTAGGAAGCAGGCAACAGTAGCTTTGTCAACATGTGAGGCGGAGTATATGGCCATGGCAGCCACCACTCAGGAGAGTTTTTATATCTTACACAACTACTGGCAGAATGGACAGTGAACGTGAATACTCACCAGTTCTTTTGTATGGTGATAATCAGGGTGCAATAGCATTATCGAAAAATCCCATAAATCGTCAGAGGTGTAAGCGTATTGACATAAAATACCACTTCATTAGGTCTGCACTCAATGACGGGAGTATTGTGCTACAGCAGACATGGTTGCAGATATTTTTACAAAATCTGTCAACAAGGTAAAAATAGAGAGGTTTACAAATTTTCTTTTTGGAATGTAAATGTTGTAAACTGTAATATTTAAAAGGTGCATTTTTTGTTTGTATATATGGAAAATGTACAGTGTTAAGAGCAAGTGGGGGTGTTGCCCTGAATATATGATATCCACAGTATATAAATGTGTGCTCTTACACTGAAACTGCCCTGCACCGGAAGTTCCGTTGATTAAAAGTATGTTCTGATTCAGTCAGAAACGCTAACAAAGACTCCTGTTTTTTCTCCACGAAAAGTGCGTGTTGTCACGATGATTCGACCAACAGTATTGCTAGTCTCAACATGTTGCTAGTGCCCCCAGTGGCCAGTCCATTGGTACTGCGGCAAAAAAAAAATTGTGTGGCCCATAAAGGTTTTTTTCCATAGAACGCAATGTAACAAAGAACTGCTTGCGTTTAGCTGAACACCAACAGCTTTCAGATTGTCAGATATAGCAGCAATTTTTACCTGTTTTTGGGTCATTGACTTTTTTCAAAACGCATTGTAAGCCGTTAGCTTTGGCCGCTCTAGCTCTTGCACTGATTGGTGAGAACGGTAACCGTCGAGAGTCGGATCAGCGCTTGTAGGTGATGTGAACAAGCCGCAGGAGTAAAATAACAGAACAGATCATCAAACTAATGACCACCATCTGAGGACCACGGAGCTACGACGCAGAAGCGATGTCTTGAAATGTTTATGCCTGGAAAAAGTAAAGAACGTAAAAACTGCTATGGAAGAAAAGCAAGGAAATTTAATGTATTACCCGCCAGTTATAAAATAATCAACGTTTACGTTTAGTGTCTTCAGTGTTGTTACCTGTGTTACCTGTTGTTACCCGTGTTGCCTGTTGTTACTTGTTGTTACCTGTTGTTACCTGTGTTGCCTGTTATTACCTGTTGTTACCTGTTTTACCTGTGTCACCTTTGTTACCTGTTGTTGCCTGTGTCACCTTTGTTACCTGTTGTTACCCGTGTTGCCTGTTGTTACCTGTTGTTACCCGTGTTGCCTGTTGTTACCTGTTGTTACCTGTGTTGCCTGTTATTACCTGTTGTTACCTGTGTCCCCTTTGTTACCTGTTGTTACCCGTGTTGCCTGTTGTTACCTGTTGTTACCTGTGTTGCCTGTTATTACCTGTTGTTACCTCTTTTACCTGTGTCACCGTTGTTACCTGTGTTGCCTGTGTCACCTTTGTTACCTGTTGTTACCTGTTGTTACCTGTTGTTTCCTGTGTTATCTGTTGTTTCCTGTGTTATCTGCGTTTCCTGCGTTACCTGTTGTTACCTGTTGTTACCTGTGTTTCCTGCGTTATCTGTGTTACCTGCGTTACCTGTTGTTACCTGCATTACCTGTGTTATCTGTGTTACCTGTGTTTCCTGTTGTTACCTGTTGTTACCTATGTTGGCTGTTGTTACCTGTGTTGGCTGTTGTTACCTGTCGTTACCTGTGTTTCCTGCATTTCCTGCGTGATCTGCGTTACCTGTTGTTACCTGCGTTACCAGCGTTATCTGCGTTACCTGTGTTTCCTGCGTGATCTGTGTTACCTGCGTTACTTGCGTTTCCTGTGTTACCTGTTGTTACCTGCGTTACCTGTGTTACCTGTAGTTACCTGTGTTACCTGTTGTTACCTGTGGTTACCTGTGTCACCTGTGTTACCTGTTTTTACCTGGGTTTCCTGTTGTTACCTGTGTTGCCTGTCACCTTTGTTACCTGTTGTTACCCGTGTTGCCTGTTGTTACTTGTTGTTACCTGTTGTTACCTGTTTTTACCTGTGTTTCCTGCTGTTACCTGTGTAGCCAGTTGTTACCTGTTGTTACCTGCGTTACCTGTTGTTACCTGCGTTACTTGCGTTTCCTGCGTTACCTGTGTCACCTGTTACCTGCTGTTACCTGCGTTACCTGTTGTTACCTGTGTCACCTGTGGTTACCTGTTGTTACCTGTGTCACCTGTTGTTGCCTGTTGTTACCTGTTGTTACCTGTGTCACCTGTTGTTGCCTGTTGTTACCTGCTGTTACCTGCGTTACCTGTTGTCACCTGTGTTACCTGTTGTTACCTGGGTTACCTGCGTTACCTGTTGTTACCTTTGTTACCTGTGTTACCTGTGTTACCTGCGTTACCTGCGTTACCTGTTGTTACCTGTGTTACCTGTTGTTACCTGTGTTGCCTGTTATTACCTGTTGTTACCTCTTTTACCTGTGTCACCGTTGTTACCTGTTGTTACCTGTGTCACCTTTGTTACCTGTTGTTACCTGTTGTTTCCTGTGTTATCTGTTGTTTCC
This sequence comes from Eucyclogobius newberryi, assembly GCF_026437365.1. Taxonomy (NCBI): domain Eukaryota; kingdom Metazoa; phylum Chordata; class Actinopteri; order Gobiiformes; family Gobiidae; genus Eucyclogobius; species Eucyclogobius newberryi. Next base: position 6,816,114 of record NW_027316056.1, read on the forward strand.
TGTGTTATCTGCGTTTCCTGCGTTACCTGTTGTTACCTGTGTTTCTTGCGTTATCTGCGTTACCTGTTGTTACCTGTGTCACCTGTTGTTACCTGTGTTACCTGTGTTACCTGCGTTACCTGCGTTACCTGTTGTTACCTGTGTTACCTGTTGTTACCTGTGTTGCCTGTTATTACCTGTTGTTACCTCTTTTACCTGTGTCACCGTTGTTACCTGTTGTTACCTGTGTCACCTTTGTTACCTGTTGTTACCTGTTGTTTCCTGTGTTATCTGTTGTTTCCTGCGTTATCTGTGTTACCTGCGTTACCTGTTGTTACCTGCATTACCTGTGTTATCTGTGTTACCTGTGTTTCCTGTTGTTACCTGTTGTTACCTATGTTGGCTGTTGTTACCTGTTGTTACCTGTGTTGGCTGTTGTTACCTGTCGTTACCTGTGTTTCCTGCATTTCCTGCGTGATCTGCGTTACCTGTTGTTACCTGCGTTACCAGCGTTATCTGCGTTACCTGTGTTTCCTGCGTGATCTGTGTTACCTGCGTTACTTGCGTTTCCTGTGTTACCTGTTGTTACCTGCGTTACCTGTGTTACCTGTAGTTACCTGTGTTGCCTGTTATTACCTGTTGTTACCTCTTTTACCTGTGTCACCGTTGTTACCTGTTGTTACCTGTGTCACCTTTGTTACCTGTTGTTACCTGTTGTTTCCTGTGTTATCTGTTGTTTCCTGTGTTATCTGCGTTTCCTGCGTTACCTGTTGTTACCTGTTGTTACCTGTTGTTTCCTGCGTTATCTGTGTTACCTGCGTTACCTGTTGTTACCTGCATTACCTGTGTTATCTGTGTTACCTGTGTTTCCTGTTGTTACCTGTTGTTACCTATGTTGGCTGTTGTTACCTGTTGTTACCTGTGTTGGCTGTTGTTACCTGTCGTTACCTGTGTTTCCTGCATTTCCTGCGTGATCTGCGTTACCTGTTGTTACCTGCGTTACCAGCGTTATCTGCGTTACCTGTGTTTCCTGCGTGATCTGTGTTACCTGCGTTACTTGCGTTTCCTGTGTTACCTGTTGTTACCTGTGTTACCTGTTGTTACCTGCGTTACCTGTGTTACCTGTAGTTACCTGTGTTACCTGTTGTTACCTGTGGTTACCTGTGTCACCTGTGTCACCTGTGTTACCTGTTTTTACCTGGGTTTCCTGTTGTTACCTGTGTTGCCTGTCACCTTTGTTACCTGTTGTTACCCGTGTTGCCTGTTGTTACTTGTTGTTACCTGTTGTTACCTGTTTTTACCTGTGTTTCCTGCTGTTACCTGTGTAGCCAGTTGTTACCTGTTGTTACCTGCGTTACCTGTTGTTACCTGCGTTACCTGTTGTTACCTGCGTTACTTGCGTTTCCTGCGTTACCTGTGTCACCTGTTACCTGCTGTTACCTGCGTTACCTGTTGTTACCTGTGTCACCTGTGGTTACCTGTTGTTCCCTGTGTCACCTGTTGTTACCTGTGTCACCTGTTGTTGCCTGCGTTACCTGTTGTTACCTGTGTCACCTGTGTTACCTGTTGTTACCTGGGTTACCTGCGTTACCTGTTGTCACCTGTGTCACCTGTTGTTACCTGTGTTACCTGCGTTACCTGCGTTACCTGTTGTTACCTGTGTTACCTGTTGTTACCTGTGTTACCTGTGTAATCTGTGTTACTTGTGTAATATGGGTAACCTGTGTTACCATCCGAGCAGCCTAAATACTTTTTTGTTTGTTTATTCTGTGTTTTGTTTATAATACATAAATAATGTAACAGTAAAATATGGACTGATCGAGCCATGACAAGAAATAGATTTTGGTGAATACATATACAAAATGTACAGTTTAGCACTATGTATGAAAAATAATAATTACATTTATGTATGAAAACATTGCATTAATAAGCAAATGTTGTGATGTATTGAAAAAGAAGTGGCACAACAGCATTAGGCCGGACCATGAGCCACAGTGTTCTAAGAGCTAAAGGCTAACTGCCGACATGCGCTAATCAACAGCTGCCATTGACTGGAGTGGACCGCCATCTTTGGCCCTGGGGGCTTGACACGCAGAGCAAAGCAGCCATTAGCTGAAAACTACTCAGGAAAATTAAGATAGCGACGCAAACCTGTTGTGTAGCCGACCGGAGGAAGTGGTGAGAGCCAAATATGTCTTTGTCATTCCGAGACGAGTTTAGGTAAGTTTATTTCGCCTACTTTTAAAAGGTGTATTTGCCGTGGTTAAACAAGGTACTTCAAACCAATTTCAACTTTCTTAAGATGGCAGAAAACGGCATATTTATGTTGTTTACAATTTTTTGAAGTCTGAAAGTATTTTATTTTGTGTGTCTCTTGTAAAAGAGTGTTAATTATACTGAAAAAGAGCAGCCGTCATTTTGAGGTGCAAAGACACGTAGCCACATGAAACAGCTCCATTTTCCTTTAGAGTAGTTTTATTTGTACTAAATGGACTAAATGATTTTCTTCATGGCCTATTGTGGTTCTTGTTTCCCCATTCAAAAGTTGGGAGAAGGTAAAGCTGAACTTTCCTGACCCATGGATGGCGGGCCAACTTAACGACCTTCCTTTCACTGCCAAGGTTAGAGACTGAGCATTTCCCTGTGGACTCTTTAAAACCTTAAAGAAGCACAACAACACAACAACTGATGAGGTGTTTGCTATAAGCTTATGGACATTTAGAAAAACTATTTTGAAATATTTTGCATTCATTCATTGTATTTTCTTTTATTAACTTTGTAAACTTTAAAAGGTACACATGGAGACAATTTCAAGTAACACAATTGGTTTGAATAGTGAACAGGGTAAATACAATTAACTTAAATAGAACTTTAAACCTAAAAATAAGCCAATAAAAAATGTGGTTTAAAACTGAAAGCCCTTTACTAAATGACCGGTCATCTTAACCAAAATTCGAAACTGAACCTGTTCTATGATTTCAACTTTAACCTTCTGGTGTAAGATCAAATAAGAGTCTTTTGAAGGTATCTTAATAAAACAAATGACATTCCAGTTGTCTGCTAAATGTTTGTTTGTCTGCTGTTCAGTAAATGCCCAACGGCTTTTCCATTTAAATGTGATTCTATACATTAGTCACCCCTCCGTTCGAGTTCAGTAGCTTGATTATCTTATCTCTTCTAATGAAGCGAGAACGGTAACGCAGTGGTGTCTTAAATGAGAACATCTCCAAACCTGACGAAGAAGAAAGGACAAACTCTATCACTGTCAAGTAACAGAAGAGAAACTTGCTTCTCAATTCCAAGAAAGACTCTTCAAGTTCACAAACATTATATTCAACATTCAGGGGCAGTACGAGTCCTATTGGCTTGTTCCAGAACAGATAACCAACATGAATCCCCAATCTAAAACATTTTAACAGTTAAATCAAAAACTATAAACTATAAATACAAATATTATTTATTTCCAAATTAATTCCTTTTTACTACACGTAAATTCATTAAATAAATAAATAAATAAATACAACCGTGAGACCCCCGGTTCAAAAGACGCATCACTACTGCGTTTACTTATGTGTGATTATCTCATGTCTATTGAATCCAAAACAACATAACAGCTCTTTAGATGTTGTGATCTGTGCATTTGGATTCATTTACCGCACTTTTTGGGCCATACAACACTCCTGAATGAAAGCTGCGCGCACAATATTTAGGAAGAAAATAGAATGTCCATATACGGGCCACAACAGTCAATAAACCGCAGGTGCCCGCATTGTAACATGAGATATTTACACATATAAACACAGTAGTGATGCGTCTTTTGAACCGGGGGTCTCACGGCGCACCTGCCGTCCACTGCGCTGCGGGACTAATTAGACTAATATATCAGTGAATAGGAGTTGGATTGTAATAGAACACTGTGTTGAAGTTTAACAAACAAAGAGCAAATAACAGCTGTCCCCTCTGTCCCTACTGTTCCTACTGTCCCTACTGTTCCTACTGTTCCTTCTGTCCCTACTGTTCCTACTGTTCCTACTGTCCCCTCTGTCCCTACTGTTCCTACTGTCTATTCTGTCCCTACTGTTCCTACTGTCCCCTCTGTCCCTACTGTCCCCTCTGTCCCTACTGTTCCTACTGTCTATTCTGTCCCTACTGTTCCTACTGTCCCCTCTGTCCCTACTGTTCCTTCTGTCCCTACTGTTCCTACTGTTCCTACTGTCCCCTCTGTCCCTACTGTTCCTTCTGTCCCTACTGTTCCTACTGTCTCCTCTGTTCCTATTGTCTCCTCTGTCCCTAAGGTCCCCTCTGTCCTTGATGACTCTGTGTGAGCTGATTTACCTGTGTCTGAGTCCTCACATCTGGGTCGCTTGTACTTGGAGTGAGTGTTAGGTTGTAACATGAGATGTTTACACAGACATATGGTCCATGGAAGTGATGCTTTTCAGGTCTGGTCAAGAAAGTTTCATTTCAATGCATGGGCTCCCCGTATATCGCATATGCACGCTCCACTTGTGCCTTTGTATTCTGCCCCGTCTAGTTTCACTTCCTCATTAAACTAATTTCTCTGTGTATATGAGTCTGATTTTAATAAAACAACATTTTGAAGCTTAGAAACACAATGTGTCTCTTGGAGAGCGCTTCCTCGTCTTCTACAGTGTGTCAAACACTTGTGCTTCCTGCTGGAGTGCCCCCTGGTGGTCGTTAGCCAATAAAATCTATAAATTAGACGCACCGTTGTAATGACCACAGGGTTCAAAATGTGGGGCAAAAGTAGCGGCTGGGCCCTGGCTCCTGGCTGTGATTGATATCTGCAGCCTGAAATTTTGTAATCTCAGAGTCTAAGAGTGAGCCCTCCTCTGCTGTGTCTACAATCAATCTTGGTCAAACATGTGACCAACAGTAAACACAGGCGCTTTGTCACAGTAACTGGGAACGTGGAGCAGAAGAGAACTGAGTGTACCACGCTCCAAGAACAAACTAAACTCAGCCACTGTAACATGACCTTTCTGAAACCGTGTTGCACTTGCATGATACAGATTGAGTTGTCTTGGTTTACCAGAGACAATGTATTTGTTTTCCATGAGTTAATTGCTGTGTGTACAGGAGTCATCTCAGGAGGAGTTGAGTGTGGGGCCCTTATCTCTGCACTCCAGGGCCCTCTGCCTCCACGGTGCACTGATGAGAACGTTCCTCATGTCAGTGTGCAAGCTGCCCTGTTAAGAGGATGAAAGCTCCCGGGCGACGCGCCCTCTGACTATGTGCTGAGTGTGTTCTTATTGTGGCTGGGACTACCTTTTATTACCTATGAACCCGCTGGTTCACCGCACCAGCAGGCTGCCGCTGGAACAGAATGAAGCGCTCACCGAACAATGTCTTCCTTTCTGGTCCTCAGATTTAATAGACTTTACGGGGTTGTATGGAATGTTGTTTGATTCAAAGACATGGTGGGGATTGTGGCATTTATATTTTAAGACAAGTCAAGTCTTACTTTTTCGACCAAAGCAGTCCCAAACCACAACATTAGTGGTTGCTGTCGATAACAAAATAATGTGTAAAACATTCAGTTTTTTTGTCCTGAGATATTGTGCTGTCTGGGCATATGTACTTATAAGATTTATGGACGTTACACTATAAGACATGAGGGATTTTAAAGACGCTGCGTTCCAAATTATTATGCAAATTGTGTTTATGTGTCATAAAGGTCATTTTTGTTTGTTTTCCAATGAAACTCATGGACGTTCCACATTATTAAGCAGACCACTATTTTCAAGCAACATGGGAAAGAAAAAGGATCTCTGGTGCCGGAAAGCATGAAATAGTCGAATGTCTTGGACAAGGTATGAAAACCTTAGATATTTCATGAAGACTTAAGCGTGATCATCGTATTATTAAGAGATTTTTTGCTGACTCAATGCACACATGGATTGGTGTGGATAAAGGCACAACGAGGAAGGTTTCTGCCAAATACATCAGATTAAGAGAGCAGCTGCTAAAATGCCATTACAAAGCAGCAAACAGGTATTTGAAGCTGCTGGTGCCTCTGTCCCGTGAACATCAAGGTGTAGATCCTCCAGAGGCTTGTAGCTATGCATAAACCTACACCGTGTGTGTGTGTGTGTGTGTGTGTGTGTGTGTATATATGTATATGTGTGGTTGTGTGTGTGTGTGTGTATGTGTGGTTGTGTGTGTATATGTGTGTGGTTGTGTGTGTGTGTATATGTGTGTGTGTGTGTGTGGTTGTGTGCGTGTGTGGTTGTGTGTGTGTGGTTGTGTGTGTGTGGTTGTGTGTGTGTGGTTGTGTGTGTGTGTGGTTGTGTGTGTGTGTGGTTGTGTGTGTGTGTGGTTGTGTGTGTGTGTGTGTGTGGTTGTGTGTGTGTATATGTGTGTGTATATATGTATATGTGTGATTGTGTGTGTGTGTGTGTGTGTGTGGTTGTGTGTGTGTGGTTGTGTGTGTGTGGTTGTGTGTGTGTGTGTGTGGTTGTGTGTGTGTATATGTGTGTGTATATATGTATATGTGTGATTGTGTGGTTGTGTGTGTGTGTGTGGTTGTGTGTGTGTGTGTGTGTGTGTGTGTGGTTGTGTGTGTATATGTGTGTGGTTGTGTGTGTGTATATGTGTGTGTGTGTGTGGTTGTGTGCGTGTGTGGTTGTATGTGTGGTTGTGTGTGTGTGGTTGTGTGTGTGTGTGGTTGTGTGTGTATATGTGTGTGGTTGTGTATGTGTGTGGTTGTGTGTGTGTGTGGTTGTGTGTGTGTGTGGTTGTATGTGTGGTTGTGTGTGTATATGTGTGTGGTTGTGTGTGTGTATATGTGTGTGGTTGTGTGTGTGTATATGTGTGTGTGTGTGGTTGTGTGTGTGTGTGGTTGTATGTGTGGTTGTGTGTGTCTGGTTGTGTGTGTGTGGTTGTGTGTGTATATGTGTGTGGTTGCATTATTCCAATGTATTGATCATTTATTGCTTGTTTACCTAAAGCCTTCTAAACATCCTTATTATTCACGGTAATGAGATTATAAAGAGCTCAGAGCAGAGTTTACTGTCACGGTACAAGACGTTTATTTGATCATTTACATTTAGACAAGGATGTACACAACATCCATACTAAAATCCCAACTGAAAGGGTTTAGGCTGAATTACAATGTATGTATAATGCTTAATAAAACACACAAATTCAATGAAAAGCTATATTTTTCATAAAATAATGTTTTATAGCTCTTTTAAAAGTTACTATTGAAAAGGACATTTTTAATTCAGCATCCAGGTTGGTCCATATACATCCCCTAAACAGAAATAGAGATATTTTTTATTAGTTCTAGTTTTCATCTTTATTTTTAATATGCCTATTCTTCTACCACTGACTTTCAGTTCAAATTACCTTTTATACAAACAGCAAGCATATAATTATTATATTTCATTATATATTTTAGGGTCAGCGCTCGCTTCACAGTTTCACAGTAAGAAGGGCCTGGGATCGATTCCCAATACCACATGTGGAGTTTGTATGTTCTCCCAGTAGGTTTCCTCTGGGTGCTCTGGTTTCCTCTACTCCCCAGGAAAGTCCTGCAGGGGAGTCCTGGGCCCTTTTGCAGGGGAGTCCTGGGCCCTTTTGCAGGAGAGTCCTGGGCCCTTTTGCAGGGGAGTCCTGGCCCCTTTTGCAGGGGAGTCCTGGCCCCTTTTGCAGGGGTGTCCTGGCCCCTTTTGCAGGGGAGTCCTGGCCCCTTTTGCAGGGGTGTCCTGGCCCCTTTTGCAGGGGAGTCCTGGCCCCTTTTGCAGGGGAGTCCTGGCCCCTTTTGCAGGGGTGTCCTGGCCCCTTTTGCAGGGGTGTCCTGGCCCCTTTTGCAGGGGAGTCCTGGGCACCTTTGCAGGGGAGTCCTGGCCCCAGGACTTTCCTGGTTAAAGGCGGTATGGACGATTTTTCGGCGATTTGAGAACGCAGGTGGAAGTGCGCATGCGCACTCCCCCGTGCGGACCGATACAACACACACGTGCGTTTGTTTATTAGCACAACGGAGCGCATCGCATCGCTCGTCTCCTGTAGATTTCTGTCCACTTCTGCGTCAGCTCGAACTGTCTTTCTCCGTCTTCATTTTGCCCCGTACACTGAGGGAACTATATTATGATAGATCCATGCACTTAGACACGCGGAAACGTGGGGAAGAGCCTGACGCGGCTGCAGGTGAGCGACAGGTGCGTTTTATGATTGATACGTGGCAGGACAAATGATTTATCCACGCCACGAGGAAATATAATAAAAAAATTGCTGGAAAAAATCGTCCATACCACCTTTAAATAAAGCTCAATAAAATAAAATAAAAGCTGCCTTATACATCACTACTGGTGTACTCCGATAGATCAAATATGATATTTTAAAATTTAAAATAGGAAGGAGTAGACCAGTTCTCAATTTTTTTTTTTTCTAATTAGTCACCTGACACACGTCTCATGCTCTGTGAGCAGGTCAGTCCTTGTCACCAGCGCCGTGCACTTCACAAAGAGCTCGCACTGTATGAGAAACTGAGGAGAAGTCTCATGAGAAGGCTTTGTTTGACTGCCATTAAGTACACGGCGCGCACATGACGCATTTAACTAATGGAACGCACCAGCAACATTTTCCTACAGGAGGAGCCCTTCCTCGCCATGAGGCAGCATCAAAAGGCTCATTCACTTGACAACTTCATGCGAACCATCAAAAATCTCCCACGCCACTTAGTTTGATAACCAATGAAATAGACTATTGTACAATAGATCAAGTTACTTTTAAAACAATTTTTTCCCATTATGAACACAAGTTTGGCTAGCTTTGTGTGTACTTTCCAATTAACATTTTCATCTATATGCATATCAAAGAATTTAGTTACAGAACTTTTCTAATTCCCAAAGATATTGTATTTGAATTTATTCAGATTGATTGAAAGATTTGAAATATAATACCAGTCTTTTTTTCTGAGGTCATTTTCTGCTGTGTACTGAAGATTTTGTAGGTCCTTTCCTGAGCAATAGAGGCTGGTGTCAGCACCCTGCCCCGGAGAGCAGCAGCGGCCCACTATAAATATTGAGCCCCAAATAATTTTATGTGATTTATTATTTTTAAACGAATGTAGTAATTATCCTTACAACTCATATTTTTGCACTGTACTTTCACACCCCTTATTTGTGTCTTCTAGGTACAACGTGCTGTTGTTTGTGATGCTGTACTGCCTCCCCGTGACCTTTAACCTTACCATCGGCTTCCTAACGGGGCAGAGACTGTGGGGCAGCCATAAATCCACTTTCTCCGACTTGGACCCCCGCAGCCAGGCTCTACACGTCTCTCGCCTCAAAACGCGCCAGAAGATTGCCAAGATGGTTGTCTGCTTGGTCCTTCTTTTCGCTGTCTCCTGGCTGCCGCTGTACCTCGCTGACCTGCTCATCGACTGGGAGGAGAGTCCGCCATCTTGGCTCCTCCAGGCCCGCCCCTTCGCCCAGTGGCTTGGCCTCACCAACTCCAGCCTTAACCCCATCTGCTACTGCTTCATTGGGGACCTTTACCGTTCGGCAAAAGTCATACGGACGCGATACTACCAGAAAGTCGCCGCTCTTTTTGGATCGTCAACTTTTTCCAAATCGACAGACGTGGGCTCACCTTCCATGAGGATTACAGAGAGCAAAAGGAATGCAAATGAACACCAACATATTACTGCAGCCGCTGTGGTAGCTTCGGCCTCGATGGTGACACTGCCTCGACTGTTTAACCTGGCAAGGGGACAAGGCGTGGGGCAGCGCGTGCGGGACAGTTCGCTCAGCCGCGGAGGGTCGGACCACAGCATCTCGGACTGGTGCCGTTCTTGTACCTTATTCGACAGCTCTTGCCAGCTCCACATGCAGCGGGATTATGGTCCCACCAGGCGGCACTCGGTGGATGAGAGCCGAAGAACGCAGCTCGAGTCGGCCGAGATGCTCCCGTTGAGGAGGCATTCCGGGGAGCGGTTGTTGGCGCTTTCAGAGGACAGGGAGGTGGGGACTGCGGGGAGGGGTGCGCTCTGTTTGGTGGAGGAGCAGACAAGGAGCTCAGAACACTGCTACATTGTGGTGGGGGGCCGGGAGAGGGAGAGCGAGGACACCACCAGCCTTTGAACATGGCAAAAAGGATACACAAGTTATTATGAATACAATGCAATGAACACAATGGCATTAATAACTGGGGCAAAACAGATTTGACTTCATGACAAATTGGGTGCACCGCTTTTAAGTTTATTACTACTTTTTTAAATGCAGATTTGTTCCTATTTTAAGCAGAATTATCTGCCATTGAAGTAGGGAAATTGTTCTTGGCCCTCTCTGCTGTTCAATGGTAATTACCATTACCATGGTTACACAACCTAAAATCTACCAAATTAAAATTCAGACTTCAAGTTCTTTTAAGTCATGATGTTTCCCTTTGGCAGTGAAAGTCTGTTGTTAAGTAACATAATGTTTAACTCTCTCAATACGTTATTCATTTAAACACCATGTATATGAAAGCGGCTCAACATTTGTTCTAGATACAATTTGTTGATGTGGAAAATTCTGATGGAGTCCTGAGGCCAATAATAAAGAACTGTCCAACGCTGTCTACTGTCTACAAGCACATCTGTGAGAACCCCAAGAAATAGTTTGAGTTGATGTGAGATCACAACATTCCACCAGCCAATCATATTTCATACAGATTGTGTGCAGCTAAAAAGAAATATTGTTAAATTGCAGATTTTTGTTGTAATACAAGGAGGTTTAGGTCTAGTGACAAAGAGAAATCATCAGGTTCAACATGAATGAAATTTCCTTATAGATATTTCAAATAATTATATTAGATCTATAATTTTAAGTTTTTACAATTAACGATGATGCTTTTGTAATTATATTCACGGTATTCCAGAAGATGACCCGCGCAACGCCATATATTGTAATCCAATTTCGAAGTTCTACACAGACTAAAACGTTATTTTCAGTCCGCCCGAGGAATCGGTGCATTGCTGACACAAATCAATCTACTTTATGGCACATTCTAGCGGCAAGACTCTTATTCTCCACTTATAGAACCCTCACTCGACCGGAAGTGTCATTACAACGGAAGTGCTGATCCGTGGAAAAAAAGAGTCAAAAGTGGGCGGGGCGGAATAAGGTGAATATCAAACTCCCTTTTCTTGGCATTGACTCAGTTTTGTCATAACCCTCATACACTTGTCATTTGACTTCACCAATTAACTGTCCTCCTACTGTTTTCTGGCCTTTGTTCCACCTCCTCGGCACACGCTGCTGACAGGGCGTCATCCTCCCCGTCCCAGCACAATCATACATGGAAACTGCTGCACTCAGAGTTCTATGAGTCTTCTTATATTTGATTTTAAGCCAATATAATGAGGAATGTTCAGTTAGTAATGTTTAGTAAAAGAAACATGAATAAACAAAATAATAATCATACAGGTCTTCAGTAAAAACCATAACACAAAATAACACTTCATACATTTGTGAAGCTTTTGGAAATGTTTTATTCATCTGACCTGGTGCCACTTGCTTGTCTCCATGGAGTTAGATAAGGTTACAGGTCTAGTCTGTGGAGAGGCGATCCCACTTACATAAAACACTTGTAATGAGATACATGCTACATAGATATGTTCACATGTAACTGTGATGGAGGGTTCACGAGAGACATTCTCTACCGTTGCTAAAACTTGGTCTCTTTGCTAGCTAATGCTAACCAGAACGTTCAAACACAAATGAAGGGTGAGGCAAATCCCCATATTGAAGTATTCCCAATTTTTTGGAATGGTATGTACGTCATTTATCTGCTCCTCACCAGTAACATGTAAAACAGTATGTTTAGTGTCACTCATTTCAAAATCAGAAATCCACACTTAACGTTACTTAGTCTTTAGTTGGAACAAAAACAGTCAACAATAACTTGTAATGAAGCTTTGACACATACATGTGCTCGATGGGTTGGTACCGTCCCAAACCCTCTGGATTGTTGATAGTTTATGTTTTTTTGTGGGCTAATGCTAACAGCTACAGGAAAACAATACAGGGGACTGGCCTTAGAGTCCCTCTAAGTGCTAAGTGGCCGTCCGACAGTCGAATATGTTACCAGCAAAGGGCCTGGGATAAAATGGCTCCTTTCAAACTGAACATGCTCCCATAATGGACTGTTCTGTTCTGGACAAGAGTGAATGATTTGTTGGAGGTGAATGGTGATTTTATGCTGCAGGACTGGATGAGAATGATGTCACAGACCTTTTATGATGGACTGGTCACTGTAGTGCCATTTCATGGCAATAAATTGAACATGAGCGTGCCCAGGGACGACAGGTGTAAATTAGCACTTGAGCAACAACCTGCTACAAAGCATCTCTCCTGTCAAAGTTCATGTATATTGTACACTCAACTAAACTTAACTAAAGTGCCCGATAGCACAAGCTTCTCATTATATTATGTCTGTGGGGTTAACCATCTGTTTTGCCTGGAATGTTCCACAGTATTACATTAAACGTACCTATTTTGAATTTATTCAATTACAGGTGTTTGTATTGCCAATGTTCTGAAAAGGCGTAAACAACAGCGTGTTCCAGTTCTTCCCAAAGTTCCATATCTTTGAGTTCAGCTCATGAAAAATAGGAGCAACAACAAAAGTGTTTATATTTTTGTTCAGTGTAGTTGTGTTTTTGCCCACCACGAGGTGCAATGTCATTTGGATTGCTCTTTACATTATTTCAAAGTAGAACTAAGTAACTCTAACTAAGTGATAGCGCTCTCCCTGCAGCTGCCTTGTAAAACTACACTGTCAGAAAATAGATGCAAATTATAAAATAGAAACATTTCACATTGCTATATATAAAAAAGAGAGACAATGAACACTTCAAACGCCTCATATTTAACCAACACAGGGACTTACAAAAACGTTCATTCAGGTAAACATTTAACTTAGTTCTGCTTTAGGTTCTAAAACATGAATATTAAAGTAAAGGTACTCAAGAGCATGTTTAAATGCCAACAACACAACAGATAACACAGATTATGTGCTCTTTGACCACTAAAACTGTTCGTGCCTTTGTGTGAATTCAGATGCACATTCAAATGCATAACAATCTGATATTTTCTCCATTTCTGTTCTCCTTTAAAGTGAATGGACACTTATAGCAGGAACTAGCATGATTCAAAGGTTTTCGGCCCCATCACAGAAGCCTGCGGTTGAATGGATGCACCGTGTGGGGAGATTATTCCTGTTCCACCCCACAGGCGCTGCACTGGGCTGGGCTGCTGACAGTGCTAATCCATCCTGGAGCTTTGTTTGTCTTTAGGACTCTGACTGGCTGTGCACTCTGCTAAATCAAACGCACCCAGGACCTCTGCCTTCATGAATTTAACGCACGCTCCAAGGCGAGGTATGGCATACTGAGTGAGAACACGGCATGGATTAAATATATTGGTTTCATCCTTGATTCATTCACAATGTCTATGAAACGATGACAGTTCGAGATGACATATACTGTTACAGGTACCAGTGTCTGAGAGTAGGCGGATGCTTAAAAGAGAAGATATGTGGCTCAAGGAAGAGAGAGGACAAAGAAGGATCATAGGGTAGAATGCTCCAGTTATTAATGATGGGCTGTTTGAATTTGTTGGCAGAGGTACTACTGTGTATTTCATGAGACAGAAGATCCTGTACATTTGAGAGGTGGAGCGGAGACGTTTGTGGTGGAGGTTTTTTTCAGTTGAGGGCTTTAGTTCTGGACAAAGTATAGTATAGCATCTTATCATCAATCGATATCGGAACGGCAAATTCTCCGTAGCCTCTGAATTTGTATTGATTTGTAATGGTCTGTTAGAAATACAGTTTTTCTCGTCTTATAGTGTTCTTGTCAGATGGTTTGTATCCGGCCACTTTCATCCAGGATAACTTTAAGATCCAAAAAATGTATTTCATTTTGACTTTATTCCAAGTAGAGTTTGATATTGCAATTAGTACCACTTAAGTAATGGTGGAAGTCCATCAGTTGTTCATAGTTCCTGTGATGAGCAAAAGGTCATCACAATATCTGCTGTAGAATTGTGTAAATGATCTAAAGGGTTTTGCATCACTGTACACAAACCGTCGTTCCCAGAGTCCTGATAAATCACTGTTCCTTTTATTTGTTGATACAGTTGATCCTGGAAAAGGAATCGATTGTTTTTGAGAGTAACTATAGATCCTGTAGGTGGGGCTAAGGGATCAAGGCTTTTGTGTTATCAATATACAAGGACACAGGTTCGTATATTGATAACAGGATAAGTTGTTCCATTTTAGGCAAGAAGTATTTGAAAGTTTATGTAGTTAGCATTACTTTTAAAACACGTCATGTTATTGTGCCACTGTGTATAAAAGTTAGAGTACCATTGCGTTACCAATAATCAACATTATTGTATAACTTATATCGTTTGCCAACAATCCCTTTGCCTCGTTCATTCACTCGCAGCAAAACAGAGGTAAAACACAAGGGGGCGAGCCTGGGGGGGCTTTCCTATAAACACAGTAACATAATCATTCAATAAACAAGCAAAGTAAATGCGTTACACTGACCGTTATTTATCTTTTATGTATTATCTACCACGTGTTGGCCTGTCTTCCAACAATGAAAAACATCACTACAACAAATGAGTGGATTAACAAGAGCACCGACCGGGTGAGGCCTAACCAAAACTAATGCGTTACTGATTTGTAATAGTTACTTGGGGAGTACTAGATTACATGGGTGCACAAAACTAACGTGCTACGTTCTTCTTTACTTTTTTACTTTGTAAAAAAGTATGTTTTAACACTAAATTACATGATCAAATACCACAATGAGTCAGTTTGAGGTTAGGAAAGTAACTACGCTGAATTAAATTAAAGATACTCAAATATTATTCTAAATAATATGTTTTATGTATTTAGTTACAACCCAACCCTTGTACGGTGCAGAGGGCGTGTCCGGTGCAGAGGGCGTGTCCGGTGCAGAGGGCGTGTCCGGTGCAGAGGGCATGTCCGGTGCAGAGGGCGTGTCCGGTGCAGAGGGCGTGTGGACGAGGAAGACCAGATGGAAATGTCCACAAGTTGTGTCCGCAATTCACTGCTGTTGATAAGAATCAAAGCCCAGAACTTCTGTCTTCTTCAAGTATCAACTCTTTAATTTCAGTTTTAGGCTTTTATGTTTTTCATGACTATTTAACAGCGGGGAGACAACAGCATGTGTGACAACAAATAAGTCGGACTGAATACTGACTGAACACCCATGGATACATTTTTACTCTTTCTTGAGTGAATTCTACTTTGTACTTCTGCTTGAGTAATAATATTTCAAAGTATCAATACTCTTACTTAAATGGGTTGTATCCGATTTTTTATATGATTAAAGTAAGTAAAATATATTGTGATGGGAATTTTTTGGCCAAAATGAGACCACTGTGTGCTGCTAGCATTAACTTAATCACCCATATTAATCTCATTGCAGAAAGTGCGCTGTGTCCCACTCCCCACGGGGAAGTGGGAAAAGAAGAAGAAAAGGCAATGAACAGATTGCAAGTGAAATTAGATATGAAATATTGTTTGATAGAATAAGTAAGAGGATAGTGCTCAAGCTGCTATACTTCCCCCAGCTTAGCTGCTCCTAGGGCAGCGTAGCTGGGAAACTAGGTTTTTATTTCTGTTCCTAACTACTCTGACCATAAGCGATTTCAAAGAGGAACATTTTAAGCCTGGTCTAAAATGAAGAGACTGGGTCGCCCTCTTGAACATGGGCCGGCAGCTGATTCCATAACACAGGCCAGTATTTTGAGAGTGAAGAGCTCTGTTTGGATCATATGGTTCTATAGCATCTTTGAGATAGGATGGGGCCATGTCATTTATGGCCCCATCAGGAGGAGGAGTTTAATTTTGATTCTAAACTCGACGGGGAGCCAGTGAAGAGACTCCAGCACCGGCGTAATGTGTTCTCTTCTTTTAGTTCCTGTTAGTAATCTTGCTGCTGCATTTTGAACCAATTGAAAGCTTTTTATGGAGCTTTTAGGACATGCATATACGCACGCAAGTTTTTAATCAGGATTCTTCTGATTTTGGCTCTTGTTGCGCAAAATAGAAATAAGCTATTTTACAAGCTTGATTTATATGAGCTTTAAATGAGAGCTCCTGGTCAAATAAGACTCTGAGGTTTCTTACAGTAGAACTGGAGGCTACACTGACATTGTCCAGTGTGGCTATCTGCTCAGATAGAGAGTCTCGTAGATGCTTAGGGCCAAGCACAATGACCTTCAGAGTTAAGAAGCAGATGATTAAGTGTCATCCTTTAAGTACAATTATTGGCTACCCTCTACTTCAAAACCTACTCATATCAAGATAAATATCTGAATTGAAGTCATTTTTAACTCCAGTCATGTTTTTGAGATAACAGCTTCCTCGTCCATGCCACTTCTCAGCTCCTCAGTTGCAGGGGACAGAAATGAGACACTAATTACTTTTTTGTTTACCATTTGTTTCTGTCTTTGTTGCCATGTGGCTATGGCGTCCTATTGTGCTGGCACTGAATGTCAGAGCTGTTGTACAGCGGCGGAGGAGGCAGTGGTTCGGTGCCGGGAAAGGGTAAGTCTCAGCAGGGAATCAAACAGGTGCGCTGGATAAAGTGACTACTCTACGTGTGTCAGGGCAAGATAAGGAGTAAATGAAATTGTACTGAACCATGGCATGTGGTGGTTCAAGATATAATTTAGTATTTAATAAATCCTTTGCTATAAAACAGTACATTTAGTGAAATTAGGTCCAATAGCACAATAAACTATTCATGGAAAAACAATAAACCTTACTGAAAACATTTTCACAATTTAAATTATTACAGATTTTATTGTGGATCAGTTGATTGTTTTGGGGGTCCCGGCCTGAAAAGTTGTGAAATACCTGGTTTAAAATGACCTGGGATTGGGTCGAAGTATTAAACCCAACCGCACGTGGACTCCACTCATCATGGTCCTCCCCATTGGCTGGAGGTCGACACTGGTAATGGTTTAAGAACAGGGTGAAGACATGCATGTACGGCAGGGGTGGGCAACATTTCCCCCCGCATAGTTCTGTAAAATATTGAATCTATTGTTTCATAAATTTCATGTAGGTAATCTTTATTAAGGACACAATGTTCCATGGCTAAGACAATTGAAAAAGGGAAATAGAAAGAGTAAAAATGATTATTAAAGATGTCCAGTGGGAGGGATTAAAACTTTGCATAATGCCCAGGTCTGATGTATCAGATGCTTTGGACCAGGGGTGTCAAACTCATTTTGGGCCACGGGCCGAATTTAGATGTTCAGGCAGGGTCGGGCCAAAAATAACCTAAAAAAAATAAAGCAATAACAAATATAAGAAATAAATAGCTTTATAATATACCCTAGTAATAGTTCTATGTGGACACTTTTCACAAATCTGCAGCAGGTGAAAGAGTGAGTCGATATTCATGCATCAGCAGCAGGAACAGGAACATGGACTTAGGATATTATTTCTGATATGAAGTGCACAAACTCAACATGAACGCACTATTTTTATAATTTAAGCTTAGTGAAGCTTTAGTGACAAATTATTCATGTAGTGAATCAAATGAGTGCTCACGGCAGCTTTACTCTGTCATGTTAATACTTTATGACACTCTGACCTGTGTTTTCACCTGTTGCCCCTGACCTGTCCAGGTTTTGAGTTGTCATCACAGAAGTGTGTTTTCTTGTTGTTAGCTCCACATTAGCGCAGCTCTAAGCACAGCTCTAACGTCCACGTGTTTCCCAAAACCACAGGTATTTTTCCTCACTCAGACCTCCACTATTTACAAGTCTGTAAAGTGCGCCTGGGCCATCCCTGGGGGCCTTCGGCGGGATAACACCTATTTTGGAAAGTTTTGAAAGAAACGAATGCAGCGTTGGGGCTCGCGCTGCTGTATCCATTGACTGAATAATCACGCTGTGCGTGTAACAACTTTTCTGAAAACTTAAATGTGAACAAAATCCTCAGATAAGTCGTTGATAGATGGTCTGTTCCAGAGAAGAGGCAGAACACACTGCAGCAGCGATCTGTCCTGCAGCCATCCCCTCTGCGGGAGGAGGAGGCAGAGGGGTTTTCAATGCAGTAGTTTGGTTGTGTGATACTGTAGTGCAGCTGAATGCAGCTCCAGAGTGACGCTCCTGTTTGTGTGCTTTCCATGAACATTCATGGCTCTGACTGAGGCAGCGCTGGATTTAAATACTCTGAACTCAGCTAGTAACTCAATAAGTGTCAGTATGGAGAAGAGAGAAGATTCTGGACAGCACTTATGCTGCTACTGCTACAAAACCGCCTCCTTTCTTTATTCCACGCGTTTCCTAAAATCACACCTCTCTTTCTCCGCTCAGACCTCTGCTCAAGTCTGTAAAGTGTGGGCGTGTCGGCACTTCTCAGCCCTCGGTAGCGCGGGGGAGAGGCGGCGGCTGCAAAGGATTGTGAGACTTGTAGTTCTAGCAATAAAAATGCTATATCAAATTAGTAAATATAAATTGGAGATGTTCGCCTGGCCGGATTAAAACGTCTTGGTTTAAACTTGTCTTAGGTCTGCTTTGCACTAGTCAAGTCAGGTTTCTGGTAAACACTGGGTTTCCATTGTCTGGGTTTTAGTGATTTGGCCAAATAGGACATTTGTCAGAGAATGACCATATCAGAACATACCACCAGGGCGTGGAGGAGTCAGGAGCTACACGTTCTGTAGTCAAATGTGCGGCAGTCAAACAAAAGTCCAAGCTGAGTGTTCCTTTTAAATATTCACAATCAGCATCTGGTGAGACATTAAAGGAACCCCTCACCTCTCCTTTAACATGCTCTGATAACAGTGGTTCAAACATTATTCTCACTCGTGCCCAGTCAACCTTCTTAGACGAGATCTGATGTGTAGTTTGGGCATTTGTCTCTAGAATTAAATTGTGATTCAAATTTCTTTAGGGGGCTTTTAGCTTTTAGTGGAAATTGACTCATAACTCCTCGATAGAATTGATTTATTTAGCTCAGGAAAAAGTAAAGTCAACTTTTAGAGATGCAGGAGAGCTGCAAAACATCCCTTGTTTGTCCACAGAAATAGACCACAATAATGATATGCAATGGTGTGAAAGTTGTGAGGGAGCAATGAGTTCTCTGCTGTCCCCATGTCACTCCCGGACACTCCCGGTCACCGGTACAGGCTCCTGCTGCTCCGATCCTTGACCTCTCTCCCACATTCTGCCACTGCATCTGACCATGGAACAGCTGATGCCACAATGGGAAGTATTGAATTTACTTTAGAATAAGTTTATATTTTTGTGCGCTGAGATTTTTTCAGAAAGAATCTGACGTGCCATCGTGGTCAGAGAGGATGTGGATGGAGACTTGTCCAGTTTGCTCAGAGGACGTGGCAGAGGGGTCAAGAAGGCAGAAGGAGGACATTGTGAACGTTTCACTTAATGCAAAGGACACTGAAGAAGAAAGAATAAGGCTAACTAAATTCAGCTGATGTAAATGTAAGTAAAGCTCTGTAGAACAAAGATTAAGAGTGTCTGATACCGTAATATTGTATTAAACTTGCTGCAACAACAGATAAAGAACAATTCTGATTATGAAATATGATCAGTATTTTGGGGAACGTCTATGTCTATGGACTCACCCGTTTACACGTTTTCTCAGTTTTCAAATAACATTGGGGCACTGTTATCATCATTTTAAATGTGCAGGTTTCAACAGATAATTTACAGGAACACGTGGATTTGAACAATTGAACCAAGTATTACAAATTATAATTCTAGGACGAGTTTTTTGTTGTGTAAGTGTTGTTCTTTATCTTCACAGAGTTTGTGGACATCCTTGAGTGAGCGGCCTGATAACCCACGACCCAAGGACGAAACCCAAGACCCAAGGACAGGCCCCAAACAATCATTACATTACATTCAGACATCATCTTCTAACTGTTGTGCCTTTGTCACCTTTGTTCGAGAGTCATTTAGTTAGACCAGGGAGGGAGAGAAGACTCTATTAGGGAAAGCATTTTTGGCTGTACACAGCTAAAATAAAGATCCACATTTGAACAAGACAACTTGGTTCTGTAGGGTATTCTTACTAGTACAAGTACTGTAATGTTATTCATATGTTATTCTTATGAGAAAGGGTGATATTCAAAGTTGATATTGATTAAAGAATTGTTTCAAGATTTCACACTGCATAAGTGTGCCTATGTTCGTTATCATATTTTAAGAGTATTTTGGGGCACCAGCCATAGACTAGGCATTTAACAATTATATAATCAAAAATCTAAATTCATTCATTTATTAGAAATTAATTTTGTTGTTAATCTGAAGGTTTGTGAGAACGTAACCGTGACATTGACCCCTTGTCTGGAAATAAATGAACACTTTAACAAATGTGGTTTATGAAGATTTATTAAACAAATAATCAACAGATAAATATGAATATTGAATATAGAAAATGCAAATTAGTCGATAAGAGATGGAGACAATAGACATGATTCTTTTAGATCTATTTAGTTGTGTGTTAGAGTTAATTCTAAGATGATATTATCAGCCAAGCTGTGAAATGCATTCATATGACCAGAACCAGAAGCTGTGATCCTGAGGAGATGGGCCGGTAAGTGTCCGAGAGCCTCCAGGATTCACTCAGGGGTCACGCTGCAGCTCGGTCCACAGGCTGGGCAGGGCACGGACAGGACAGTGTCAGGCTGAAGAAGCACTGGATCAGGTTCAGTGCTCTGCGTTCTCCTTGGCTCTGAGATATTGGCTCCTCAGATAAAAAGGGCTGTTGTACTGATGAGGCTGGTCTAAAGAGACTCTCCTGGACTTGAAAAGTTGAGCAAACGGTCCTTTGCTCAAGTTTGCATGATGCAGTTTTAATCACGTTTAAATACAGGGACAGAATTCTTATTTATGGGAGAGAAAAGTTTGCTTCCGCGTGTCTCTGGAAGGTTTTTGTTTGTTGGTTAGCTTAGCATCGCGAGGCCAGAGATGAGCCCTCATCTCCCGAGATCCGATCTCATGGACCTTCTCTGATGGAACTAAGTTGTCTTTTCTTTCTCTCTCTGACTTACCCCTGTGGGGGTTGGGTTTTAGCGCCATTGTTCAACCAATCAGCACGCACGCTGAGTCAGAGCTTGATAAGGGATGAAGATCTGGAGTAATGCAGCCATTGTTTAGCATTCATATTAGGCCACATAGTTACAAAGGCTGCATTATTCACAAGGGTCATAAAACAGTTAAATGAACATGCAGAACACAATAACATTATGTACAGTAAATTTATCTTATGGACAATGTCTGCAATCAGATGATTGTTTACTAAAACCGCATAGTCTTATGCACATTTTAGCTTTTGTCTTGAGAGAGAAAATGGCTCTCTGAGTTTATTTTAATCCAGAAGCAATCATTCGATGGAAAAAGTTTTTCCAACGTTCAAAACATGAAATTTGTGCTCCAGCAGAGATGCCATAAATCTCCAGTACCATGGTACAACCTTACTCCCGCATTCCTGTCACCATGGCAACATTAAGGGGTCATCTGTAGGTCCCAACAGTTCTATCCTGCCTTATTTCTTTGTCACCGTTTACTCAAGCCCTCAGAAAAATCTGCTTTAGAGCTCCTACACCAAATGACTATATGTGTAAAGGACGCCATTATGGCTGTGAAGAATGAGTGACAACAAGCCTGAAATGTAGCTTTTGGAGTTTATCTTTGTCATAAAATGAAGCCGTAATAATAATACATCCTAAACTACCGGTAATCAGATTAAACATTAGCGACCCTCACCTGGCTTGACGTACTTGTGTTTTACAGAGTTTAGATTGTATAGCTTATGCCCTAAATCTGATAAATCTGGACATGTGATTCAGTTTCCACCTTCAAATGAAAACCAAATTGAATACAGAAAAACACTGGAGCTTAATAAATGTGAGGCTTCACCGAAATCCACTTCTATTGTAAATCTGGAGTTTTGTCAATCCCTTGAAAGGCTCTGTCTTTCTTCTGCAGATGCCTATTTGTACATCATAGGGCAAAAAAATAATCTAGTCTATGAAACCCTGATAAAGTTTGATGATTGCTGCCGATGGCGTTAGTTTACCGCCATCACTGCCAGTGGGGGGCGCACCGGTTTGGGCATTTGCAGTGACGAGCCTGGAGGGCCGTGAGATATTGGGAGAAAATGTATTCATAATTCATTTCAATCTTCAATCATTATGTAAATCATTTGGAAGCAGTTGCATTGCTTGCTAAATCCTAATGTTGATTTCAATTTATTCCTTTGTTAACAAATTAGCATCACAGTTTACACAAATCAAAACAGACTGGGAAAAAGCAATATCCAATTATCCAGATCTGTTTGAGGTGAGAGGGGTTGATACAGCCACTGGCTGTCAATACAAATTGTCTGCAAAGGATATGTACAAACCTTTCTAAAAATGTATCCAGGTGAACCTTCTTACTCATATTACCAATACTGTCATCAACAAGGTCAGTTTCCCGATACATAGAAAAACGCACTTGTCAAACTGATTTATGAGTCAGGGAGCACTGAGGAAGTGGCCATTATCGGCCAATTATCTGGAAAGCAATAATCTTCTATATCGTCTTAAATGTTGTTTTACACATAATCAACAAAACCAGCTACAGCTCTTCTTGTGTTCTTTGATTTAAAAAGAGCTTTTTATACAGTCAACCACCTGCTCATATCAAAGCTCTCAGTGCCCTGGTTTCAGTCATATTTACAGAACCAAGAACACATCAATAATTGCAAATCATCCTTTTGTATAAGGCAAACAGGAATTACCCAAGGAACCATCCTTGGCCCCATCTATACATCAATGATCTCCTGGATATCTGTCCAGAAATCAGTTTGCAAATGTAACAACACAGTTGTTTGTGTCCCTGGTAAAACAGTACTGCTGTCTGTGAAAACTTGCCTTAAAGGTTGAATGGACGATTCAAGTGGAGTCTTATTTCCTCGTGGCGTGGACTGCCGATTAGTCCTGCCGATTAGTCCTGCCACATATCAATCATAAAACGCACCTACTGCTCACCTGCAGCCTCGTGCGGCTCGTCCCCATGAGAGCAGCACGGTTCTGCGTGTCTAAGCGCATGGATCTATCATAATATAGTTCCCTCAGTGTACGGGGCAAAATGAAGACAGAGAAAGACTATTCGAGCTGACTCAGAAGTGGACAGAAATCTACGGGAGACGAGAGATGCGATGCGCTCCGTCGCACAAATAAAAAAACGTGTGTGTTGTATCAGTCCGCACGGGGGAGAGGCATGTGCACTTCCGCCTGAGTTCTCAAATCGCCGAAAAATCGTCCATTGCGGCTTCAACACCAAGAAAAAGAAGTATTTATTTTTCCATTAAAAAAACAGTTACCCTCCTTCAGGTTCAAATGAATGGGAAACTCATTCACCAGCTACCAGAGGGGAAATATTTAGGAATAATTCTAGACACACTAGAATAGTCAAGTTAAATTTTTTGTAAAATAATCAGAGCGAACATTAAATGTTTTAAGATAATACAAAAAGGCCTGACCCCTGAATGTGATCATGTGCTTTTTAATTCTCTGGTCTTCTCCCATCTGTCCCGTGGAACCACTATCTGGTCACAGACTAGTCAGACTACGCTCAAGCCAATTGAAAGCCTTTACAACTGGGTTTATTAGGTGTTTGACAAAAAAACAATTAGATTGCCCCAAGTGTAACATTTTATTAATTATTTTATTTTATTTTTGTATTTATAAACACAATTTTCTAAAATGTTCTCAACTTTAGTATCCTTTAACTGTTGAAAAAATATATGTTTATGGTTTAGCTCCAAAGCCTTTGAGCAGCTGTATTAGTAAACTGCAGAGCGGCAGGTCAGAGCAGCCTCATCTGGAGACTGTAAAGTGCCTTTTCCCAAACAGCCTTTTCTGTGAAGGGTTCTAATCTGTGGAATATACTCCCTGTCTATTTAAAAGCTCTGACACATTTTTATATCTTTAAAAAAGAAACTAAGCTTGGATGTGCCAGCAGCACTGCACGTTAGATGTGTGTCTATTGTATCTTTTCATGTCCATGTTTTGTTGTACATACCTCTGTGTCATTTATTTTATTTTTTGTGTGTGTGGAGCTCTTCTAGGGACAAATGCTGGAGCAAGTAGGTGGTTCTGGGGAACACAAAATCCTCCAGGGCTCAGAACTACAAGCGTCTCCTTGGGTGTGTTGCCAACAAGTATGGAATTCATTTCCACTGCTATGCTGACAACATATACTCTATCTTAAAGTCACTCCCTCTGGACCCCTTCTGCCACTCTCACTGATAGAGAGGGGCAGGGATGAGACAGAATAGAGAGGGACAGGAATGAGACAGAATAGAGAGGGGCAGGGATGAGACAAAATAGGGAGGGGCAGGAATGAGACGGAATAGAGAGGGGCAGGGATGAGACAGAATAGAGAGGGACAGGGATGAGACAGAATAGAGAGGGACAGGGATGAGACAGAATAGAGAGGGGCAGGAATGAGACAAAATAGGGAGGGGCAGGGATGAGACAGAATAGAGAGGGGCAGGAATGAGACAGAATAGAGAGGGACAGGGATGAGACAGAATAGAGAGGGACAGGGATGAGACAGAATAGAGAGGGACAGGAATGAGACAGAATAGAGAGGGACAGAAATGAGACAGAATAGGGAGGGGCAGGGATGAGGCAGAATAGAGAGGGACATGGATGAGACGGAATAGAGAGGGGCAGGGATGAGACAGAATAGAGAGGGACAGGAATGAGACAGAATAGGGAGGGGCAGGAATGAGACAGAATAGAGAGGGACAGGGATGAGACAGAATAGAGAGGGGCAGGGATGAGACAGAATAGAGAGGGACAGGGATGAGACAGAATAGAGAGGGGCAGGAATGAGACAGAATAGAGAGGGACAGGAATGAGACAGAATAGAGAGGGACAGGAATGAGACAGAATAGAGAGGGACAGGAATGAGACAGAATAGAGAGGGACAGGGATGAGACAGAATAGAGAGGGACAGGGATGAGACAGAATAGAGAGGGACAGGAATGAGACAGAATAGAGAGGGACAGGAATGAGACAGAATAGAGAGGGACAGGGATGAGACAGAATAGAGAGGGACAGGAATGAGACAGAATAGAGAGGGACAGGGATGAGACAGAATAGAGAGGGACAGGGATGAGACAGAATAGAGAGGGACAGGGATGAGACAGAATAGAGAGGGACAGGGATGAGACAGAATAGAGAGGGACAGGGATGAGACAGAATAGAGAGGGGCAGGGATGAGACAGAATAGAGAGGGACAGGGATGAGACAGAATAGAGAGGGACAGAAATGAGACAGAATAGGGAGGGACAGGAATGAGACAGAATAGAGAGGGGCGGGGATGAGACAGAATAGAGAGGGGCAGGGATGAGACAGAATAGAGAGGGACATGGATGAGACGGAATAGAGAGGGGCAGGGATGAGACAGAATAGAGAGGGACAGGAATGAGACAGAATAGGGAGGGGCAGGAATGAGACAGAATAGAGAGGGACGAGACAGAATAGAGAGGGGCAGGAATGAGACAGAATAGAGAGGGACAGGAATGAGACAGAATAGAGAGGGACAGGAATGAGACAGAATAGAGAGGGACAGAAATGAGACAGAATAGAGAGGGACAGGGATGAGACAGAATAGAGAGGGACAGGGATGAGACAGAATAGAGAGGGACAGGGATGAGACAGAATAGAGAGGGACAGGGATGAGACAGAATAGAGAGGGACAGGGATGAGACAGAATAGAGAGGGGCAGGGATGAGACAGAATAGAGAGGGACAGGGATGAGACAGAATAGAGAGGGACAGAAATGAGACAGAATAGGGAGGGACAGGAATGAGACAGAATAGAGAGGGGCGGGGATGAGACAGAATAGAGAGGGGCAGGGATGAGACAGAATAGAGAGGGACATGGATGAGACGGAATAGAGAGGGGCAGGGATGAGACAGAATAGAGAGGGACAGGAATGAGACAGAATAGGGAGGGGCAGGAATGAGACAGAATAGAGAGGGACGAGACAGAATAGAGAGGGGCAGGAATGAGACAGAATAGAGAGGGACAGGAATGAGACAGAATAGAGAGGGACAGGAATGAGACAGAATAGAGAGGGACAGAAATGAGACAGAATAGAGAGGGACAGGAATGAGACAGAATAGAGAGGGGCAGGGATGAGACAGAATAGAGAGGGGCAGGGATGAGACAGAATAGAGAGGGACAGGGATGAGACAGAATAGAGAGGGGCAGGGATGAGACAGAATAGAGAGGGACAGGAATGAGACAGAATAGAGAGGGACAGGAATGAGACAGAATAGAGAGGGACAGAAATGAGACAGAATAGGGAGGGGCAGGAATGAGACAGAATAGAGAGGGACAGGAATGAGACAGAATAGAGAGGGACAGAAATGAGACAGAATAGAGAGGGACAGGGATGAGACAGAATAGAGAGGGGCAGGGATGAGACAGAATAGAGAGGGGCAGGAATGAGACAGAATAGAGAGGGACAGGGATGAGACAAAATAGAGAGGGGCAGGGATGAGACAAAATAGGGAGGGACAGGGATGAGACAGAATAGAGAGGGGCAGGAATGAGGCGGAATAGAGAGGGACAGGGATGAGACAAAATAGAGAGGGGCAGGAATGAGACAGAATAGAGAGGGACAGGGATGAGACAGAATAGAGAGGGGCAGGGATGAGACAAAATAGGGAGGGGCAGGAATGAGACAGAATAGAGAGGGACAGGGATGAGACAGAATAGAGAGGGACAGGGATGAGACAGAATAGAGAGGGACAGGAATGAGACAGAATAGAGAGGGACAGAAATGAGACAGAATAGAGAGGGACAGGGATGAGACAGAATAGAGAGGGACAGGGATGAGACAGAATAGAGAGGGACAGAAATGAGACAGAATAGAGAGGGACAGGAATGAGACAGAATAGAGAGGGACAGAAATGAGACAGAATAGAGAGGGACAGGAATGAGACAGAATAGAGAGGGGCAGGGATGAGACAGAATAGAGAGGGACAGGAATGAGACAGAATAGAGAGGGACAGGAATGAGACAGAATAGAGAGGGACAGGAATGAGACAGAATAGAGAGGGACAGGAATGAGACAGAATAGAGAGGGGCAGGGATGAGACAGAATAGAGAGGGACATGGATGAGACGGAATAGAGAGGGGCAGGAATGAGACAGAATAGAGAGGGACAGGAATGAGACAGAATAGAGAGGGGCAGGGATGAGACAGAATAGAGAGGGACATGGATGAGACGGAATAGAGAGGGGCAGGGATGAGACAGAATAGAGAGGGACAGGAATGAGACAGAATAGGGAGGGGCAGGAATGAGACAGAATAGAGAGGGACAGGGATGAGACTGAATAGAGAGGGACAGGAATGAGACAGAATAGGGAGGGGCAGGAATGAGACAGAATAGAGAGGGGCAGGGATGAGACAGAATAGAGAGGGGCAGGGATGAGACAGAATAGAGAGGGACAGGGATGAGACAGAATAGAGAGGGGCAGGGATGAGACAGAATAGAGAGGGACAGGAATGAGACAGGAGTGGCCAACTTGTCCAGGTACACCCTGGACAAGTTGGCCACTGTCCAGGGTGTACCCCGCCTAAGGCCCGAAGTCACTGGGATAGGCTCCAGTCACCCGCGACCCCGAAAGGGAACAAGCGGTAGAAAATGGATGGATGGATGGAGGGATGAGACAGAATAGAGAGGGGCAGGGATGAGACAGAATAGAGAGGGACAGGAATGAGACAGAATAGAGAGGGACAGGAATGAGACAGAATAGAGAGGGACAGGAATGAGACAGAATAGAGAGGGACAGGAATGAGACAGAATAGAGAGGGGCAGGGATGAGACAGAATTTCCTCTGTCGTTCATGCCTTTATCTACTGCAGCTTGGACACTGTTTGGTCCCGGCAGGAGCATTCAAAAGCTCCACTCCAGTATGTCCAGAATGGCACTGCCAGGTGCACTGGACTGGGGAGGCCTGCCTTTTTGTCCCTCATCTTAAACTTGTTTGGTCTCTAGGCTTTATTAGACTGGACAGCTGAGCATGAAATGGGGCTGAGAGAGAAGAGAAGATATGCAGTAAATGGTCAAAGCCGGGATTCGAACTGACGACACTGCGGCTGGCTGCACATGGAGCCGTGAGCTGCCGCGTTACTCACTCGACCACCGGGCAGCACTTAGCGAGTTAAGTTAATCTCATATTGTTGCAAATCACTTTAAACAGCATAGGCCTACTGTAATACGCTCCAGGCCTACCTTTTAGACGTGCCAATTTACCTCGACACAGAAGTGCACATCCAGAGTGTGTCTGCCTCTGAGTAACCAAATAAAGGCTCTGTGGCATGTCGGTGTGCACCTTACCCGATGTATGGTGACAATCATTACCTATAGAGCTGAAAGTGTCTGCACGAGCACATACAATAATCTGCCACATTTCCTCTGGCGCACACCTGAGCCTGGACACATGGATCTTCAAGATGTCCCAATTCTACCTTGCATTTTGGACATCAGGCCATGGCTCGTCCCACAATTGTTTGCTGTAAAGATCCTGACCTTCCTTGCCTTATTGCCCCGCCTTACATTACGTGTGCATTTAGATCACTTCCTTTTCACTTTGATGTGCTTTTCGGGGGAAATGTGAAAAAAGTTGTAGGAATCTGAGCTGTGCTGAAAGTATTTTGTGTGATATGGACTCGTTTTGGTGTCAAGAGTGACCTGTAGTGACCCAGAGGCCAAATGAATGAGGAAGTGTCAGTGAAGCACTTTTCATAAAGTGGCAGATGTCCACTGGCTCAATTCATACTTCATAAAAGAGAAGAAGTTGGATCTTGCCTCTTGAACTGCAGTTCTTCACACATCAGCTGAGCAGAACACAGCAGAAGTATAATCTGTCCAAGCCCAAAATAAGTCTTGTTCTTACAGCCTCAAGAACAAGAACAAACTGGACATGATGAGTTTTATTAATAGACAAACGTCATGCTCTTATGAAGTATTAATTTGCTTTTACTGTGAATGGGCTTGCCTTGTGACTTCCATCAAAAAGATACAGCTGCACAATGTTAATATAGTTCAAATAGAGCTAATGCTAATCCATGAAGGCCCTCTGAAGTGCCTGTCAGTGCTGAAATGTTACACAGTTTTACGTCTCGTTCACTAGCTGCCATGTAAGCGCTGTGCTCTCCGCAGACACAAATGAGCATAACTATCACATCAACTACAGCCTGGATGAAACATCATATCTTTAAGTTAAAGTAATACACCAGGATATACCAATGTACCGAAAATAATGAAAGCAAAATACAGGTGAGCACCTGGCCAAAGTCAAATCAGATCTAATTGAATAATGAAAATGTGTTAATTCCTGGCTATAAAATCTCCATGGAGACAAACCTCCTAAAAAAGTTTTATAGTATACATTTAAGTATAAAAGACATTAGTAAAGTTGAGATAAAATCGTAAAAGTGGTCTGGAACTGTCCGTGGTTCTGGAACTGTCCGTGGTGCTGATACAACCGGCTGCACTAGAAATACGAAGCATGTGGGAGAAACATTTTGCTTCTGTCTTCATGTTCAATATCCAATCCCATTGTATTTTTTCTCTCTCATTTTTTTCATATTTCTTGTTTTGAATGCAATAACCATTGTGCTTTTTCTTTTTTTTTATCTTTATATTGACGTTTCTTTAGTTTAACTACGTGGATTTTAGGAACACACACATACTTCATCATAGAAACAGGGATAAGTGCATGACATAGTGAGTGATTTTATAAATCAAATTAAGGTTATAAAAGTGTGTATGGTTTTGATTACTGTATACTGATAATAAAATAATAATTATGTGTAAAAATCAATACTGGAAAATCTGCTAATAGTATTACCTAGTCTTGTGCTAGCTATTTTTACTTCATTTTATTTTTATTTTATTCTATTATCATTATTTTATTATCTTATTTTTATCTTTATCTTTTTATTTTTATCTATTTTATTTTATTTCCCCCCCTCCATTCCCTATTAAGATAGGAGAGGAGTTTTTGTTCATAAGAGTTCTATTAAGAGTGTGTTTTGAATCTTCCTATGATCTGTCCTTTCCTCCTGTTTCTACTGCGTTGTAACAACGAAATTTCCCCTTGTGTGACATTAAAGGATTATCTTATCTTATCTTAATGTTGTCATTTTCTTTTCAACATTTCGTCATAATCATATGTATACATGTATTTTTCTTCGGTTTATCAATGTTTTATGTATTCAAAAACAACACAAAAACACAGTACACGACACAGAGACAGAGACAGAACAAAAGAAACAAAGTTAAACGAGAGATTCAATGAAGCTTGTCTAATTTGTCCATTTTCAAATTAGGCAGGATGTATTTTTCTTTTTTTCAGTTTTTCTAATGTCTACTACTCTGTCAATTCACTTATTGGTAAGATCAAAATGTATAACTGTGAACCAAAGTAATAATCATAAAAAAAAAAAACGTGCACTTTAAACATGCATGAACGAAACAAAGACAATTCCAGGTTTTGAGGAGAATAAAATCCGTCCAAAAGCTCAATGTATGAAACCTTTGTGAATGCTACTGATGCAAACATGACTTGTGGCTACGTGGCATGGGAGCCAAACAGAGAAACTCTTTGTTATTCAGAGAAGCTAACAACCTCACAGCAGGACAACTGACAAGACTGACACGAGCAGAGAAAATGGGCTGTCAAAGGTAAAAGGACCATGCAGAGACAAACACATATACCCATCCTGGGCTGAGGTGACCATGGAGCACCTAATCACCAGCAGGTCCCTGGGGCTTGGGCCAGTGAAGCGCAACAACAGACTCTACAGCTGTATGACCCTAATGATGTCATACAGCGGATACATGGTTATAAACGTTTCATCATTTTTGGCCCTCAGCACAGAAAGCCTCGTCCCTGTCATCAAATGCTTTGGCTGCTCTTTTTCCACTGCATTTTCAATCCCACCTCACAGGTAAATGGTTTGCATTACCTCATGATGGTGTTGACTCCAATCAGTTACAACAGAATTCATGAGACATTGTAATTTTCTGTTGAGATGTGTGTGTGTGTGTGTGTGTGTGTGTGTGTGTGTGTGTGTGTGTGTGTGTGTGCGTGCGTGCGTGCGAGCGTGCGAGCGTGTGTATTGTGGATAGTAGAAATACGCATCAGAGATGAGGAAGAAGGTCTGGGCTCAGAAAGATGAGAAGTGAGTAAGTTTGTGTTTTTCACACTTTTAGTAAGAAGTCCTCTGAGCAGGAGCCGGGTCATTTTTAAACCAAATGTGTGATTACGCTACTGCTCACACTCAGTAACCATAGCAACCTGTTGTGAACGAATGCGTTTTAAGTGACACACTTGTTGGTGCCGCCATTATGAGGACAGAAGCTGCTATGGCGTCTGCTGCTCTGCTGTGAGGTTTACCAACAACAAGTATTCTTCTTCTAAAACATCCACAAAGACTCAGAAGAGCCCAGTGGACTTTCAGGAGTTAGTTTACACATGAAACTACCATGTTGCTCATGTTAATACACATACTGCCTACGTGGCAATAGCAGCAGAGCCAGAGGACTTTTTTTCTCAGTATCGACTGACCCACAACAAAGTGAAGACTTGTGTGACGGACAATAGGAATAACTCATGAGGCAGAAATGACTCTCACTGACTCTCACAATGTTTGTACAAAACTTCAAATCAAGTGCATGAATGAAAGATAAAACCAGGTTGTTAAAGAAGACCTATTTGATTACCACTCACTACTTCCATACTACGAAGCTCTGCTGGCTGCTGTTGTGCTGTGTTGGGTGATGGAAGAAGCCAAAAGAAACTTCATCCAGAGCCGCCTCACAGAGTGGTTCCCTTTCATCAAAGAGTCTGCAGCTGTGTCTCGGCCCATGTCTCTCAAGTTGACCTTTCAAATAAAGAGGACATTTTTGTGCTTTGTCAATCGTCCTGACTCAGCAGCTGGTGCTGCATGTACAATGGAGACTGAGGTACTTTCATATTTAAATTCAGCTTGTACAATGGAATGTCTGCACCAATTCAAACTGTTGCACTGATAATAATCCTCTATAATCCTCACAGTCTGCAGTGCAGTTTCAGTCTTGGAAATCTTCAAATACATTTTAAATGTATACATATATTATGTTGAAAGTTAAATTCCTTGAGAATATTCTGTAAGACTTAAGTTTACATCTAACTAGCGGCTAATTAGCATACTAGTACGTGGTTAATTGCTTATTACCTGCTTATTAGTACTTTTTTGCCTTTATTGTGTATTCTGCAGAAACCTATTCTGCTCCTCATTAGATATGTACTTATACTTTTAACACTTTTCTATTAATAAACTAAATAACTTAAATTAATAAAGTTTATCAAAATGAATAAACTTACTGCTTATTCATATGGTGTTAAGACATTTTTGGACATAATTGGAGTTTGGTTAATAAATATAGCTTATTTTTCTGTAACAAACATAAAAATAGTACATAGGTGTTAACAGTGTCATTCATTAAGTCAAGCTCTGAATATGTTCCTCATTCTAAAGTCATGTTTTGATCATAAGTAATAAAAAACTAGTTTGACACAAACTAATATAAAACTGGTCCCTTTTCTAAAGTGGTGGTCACTTCATGTAATGTGGCTTGCAAATGAATACAGTTAATACATACATCAGAAATAAAATAAAATAATAACAGTGTGATCTCCACCCTCAGTCAACTCGGACACAGAAGAGCCACGTCTGCGCTTTACAACACTTCTTTCCAGGAGAATGAGACAACATGATATTTGTATTATTGAGAAGTGAATAGAAATGAATTGGGTTGAATTTGCATAGAGTGGACCAATCTAATTGTGTTATGTGGATCGGGGAGTGAACTCGGGGTTGTGCCCAGGGGCCGACCTGCCTCACGGGGAGCAGTGAGGGGACAGGAGCAAAGCTGGAGACGCAGCAGAGCTTCTGTGGTACAGTCTGGCTCATAGAAGAATAGAGGTTACCTAAGCAAATATTGTCTGAATATGTTCAGCTTCACTGTCTCTGCTTTGACGCTTTGACCTTGAAATAGAAAAATGTGTTTATTCACTGTAAGTCCAAACTAATCTTCCTTCTGATGTTAATAATGCGTGATTGGCGTGTAGTGTCACTCTTTGTCCAAATGCACCATTAAATGCACATTTTCTGTGTTTTGACTGAAAACCGCTTCACTGCGTGGGCCTCAACCTGGTAAAAATCTAATTAAAAAACACTTTGTCAGCCCAAAGGTCTCAGTCACTAACGTCTCTCAGGGCTTCACCCTCCCCCCAAACACAAAAGCAGAAAATATGTTTTAGCGAACTTTATTGCACAGTTTATTTGGCGCTCAGACCCCGGTGGAAGGCGTAGCGATCATGGGCACTCCATGATCTGATTGAATTAGATACCTTCCCCCCGGAGCCTGGAGACTGGTGGTGGTGGATGTGAAGAGAAGGTAGAGAGAATAATAGATGCAGAGGAGGAGCAGGGGAGGTGGTGGGTCGCAGATACGGTTTGAAGCGACTGAGCCATCAGCCTGAGCGCTTAAATGCCACCGCCTGTGCGTTGATTGGAGCGGGGAGGAGTGACTGTGTTGATTAGGGATGAGGAGCAGGTGTAGGGGCCATGACGCGGACGTCCCCCGTCCTTTTACCAATCCTTCTTGGCCGGGAAAAACTGCATAACCTCTTTGGGATAAGAGCAGAAACCTGGGAGAGTCCATGGTGAAGTGAGGGATCTGACTCTCACAGACGGACAGGCAGACGCCGCTTGAGTGCGATGATGGCGCTGGGGAGAGGGGTCCTTCCATGGAGGCCGACGCAGATTTAGGTTAGGTCTTCCAGGTGAACTTACGCAGGCTTCATCTCTCTCTGCATCTCTCCTCAGTTTTATTGGTTCAGAGTTTAGCAGTCCAGGGTCAAACGTTCACAGAAGTCTCCACATGTGGTTAATGGTCCCAAGATAAACACACAATGTTAGTTTAGACATTAACATCAGCTTCTTATCTTGGCAAGGTTTAAACAGCTTATATCTTCTGCCTGGACATGATTTAATGTCTGAAAAGATGGATCCGCTCTGACCATCTTTTACAACAATGATCAATACAAAAACACTTGTATGTGGTTATACTTTCATGGTTTTATATCGATACAAATGATAAGACCTATGCTTTATTTACATGTTATTCCATCACACTTGCGGATGAAAACACAGGCTTTTTTCCGGTGAGAATAGACAGATCTCTGCTCTGTGACCAACAATCTCAAATTAAAACTTGGAGAAGGACGAGAAAAACAGCAGTTCTCGCTCGTGGACATAAAACACTCTTGCTGAACTCATAACTTGCACAGGCCAAATGCAAATCTTATTGACGCGTCCCCGGTGTACGGCAGATGAAGTACTTTGGCCTTTACATCCATAAAGACTCCAAATAAATATGATTTCCATTCTAATGATCAATTGCAGAGGTATTGTTTTCTGGAAGTACGAGTACGCTATGCTGGTAGAAATAACAGGGATAGAAAAAACTGTTCTGTGATGTATTTTATATTTGCCATTTATATTTTTGGTATATTATGTTCTCTAGTTGATTGGGCTTAATTTGTCCTTTTAAAAAATTATGAAATACCCAATATAAAATGAAGGGCAAATATTGTAAATGTAATGATTGCTTAATTTGGCTTTAAAAGAAACATTATTTTATTTATTATTTTAAGGATTTAACTCTGTAACTCATACATCTAACTGTGTAAGTGCTGATGTTTTAGTCCTGGGAGTAACAAATTGGCTCAGATACATCGTCAGATCACACTCAAAGTTTTGCCGGTTTCACGCCGCTGTCCGCTTCAGTCAACTAACTGACCGGTGGGGCATGTAGTGGACACTTCTCGTAGTATTGCCTATGTTTTGGTTTCCTGTTTTCTCATTATTCTCTCATACTTATGATTAACAAGTGTTTATTTAGTGGGCAATTTAATGATTTCTTCCACTTTCAGACTGTGCTGCCACTGATTTGGAGGACAAAGACCATTGACCACACTAAAGACGATCCGAGTATTACTGAAGAGTGACAGAGGAAGGGCAGACACACAGAGAGATGGAGGACGGTTTATAGACTTCAGTGTATGTAGTACTCTGCTTCAACCGCACCCTAAATGTATTGAAAAGCAGTGTCTAGCTGCTGGCAAAACATTTTCATTTGAAGTATATTCCACGACTGTATTGCAATCCTGAAATAAAAGGAGGATTGTGTTTTGACTGCAGCAAAGGCCGACCAAAACAGACCGGATCCCGCATTCATAACTTATGGTTTTAGAAACTGTCAAAAGGCAATTTGAAAAATGTTCAGCTCATAAAAATTCTCAAGGCCATCACCACATGTCAAAATGGCAATAACTAAAGGTCTTTGCTTGCCTGGCGTAAATGTATTTCCTGCCGAGATACATGAGGATTAGGAACACTGAGAAAATAAAGGCAATTATCTCTTTGCCAGTTTTAGCACAACAGAGAAAAACATTCTGTAACACATGCTTTATTTTTTGTATTTGTATCTTTATCTTTGCACACTGTGGTTAATGTTAGTGTCAGAAATGTTCAAATAATATACAGAGCGTAAACAATATATTATATTGCTTACTATCGTATCTATTACTATTCGTATCCCGAATACAACTGACGGCAGCCAAAAACAAAACTATAATGAATCTCTCAGATGAGCGCAATTTTCTGCAGAATCAGATTATAGGAGGAATTGTAGCAGAAAAGAGGAAAACAAACCTGATAAGTACTTTAATAACATAGAACACAATGTATTTGCTTAAGCTGTATGTCTATAGCTGAGCCAAAGATGACTCTTGTTTCTTCTCGGACAGCGATGTATGGATTTATAAACTCAAATGAAACATTGCTCATCCAAAAATGCATGTCCAACAATAGACAAGTTTATTTGAAGAGCACAATTCATACACAAAGTGCTTCACACAACACGGAAAAATGCAGTAAAAACACAAAGACATGACAGAAATCACAAAACAGAGAAGACAGCATAAAACTGAAACGCAGATTCCCCATGTTTAGTCCTGACTCTGGCACCAGCAGGAGGCCGCTCCATGTTTAGTCCTGACTCTGGCACCAGCAGGAGGCCGGTCCATGTTTAGTCCTGACTCTGGCACCAGCAGGAGGCCGGTCCATGTTTAGTCCTGACTCTGGCACCAGCAGGAGGCCGCTCCATGTTTAGTCCTGACTCTGGCACCAGCAGGAGGCCGCTCCATGTTTAGTCCTGACTCTGGCACCAGCAGGAGGCCGGCCCATGTTTAGTCCTGACTCTGACACCAGCAGGAGGCCGGTCCATGTTTAGTCCTGACTCTGGCACCAGCAGGAGGCCGGTCCATGTTTAGTCCTGACTCTGGCACCAGCAGGAGGCCGCTCCATGTTTAGTCCTGACTCTGGCACCAGCAGGAGGCCGCTCCATGTTTAGTCCTGACTCTGGCATCAGCAGGAGGCCGGCCCATGTTTAGTCCTGACTCTGGCACCAGCAGGAGGCCGGTCCATGTTTAGTCCTGACTCTGGCACCAGCAGGAGGCCGGTCCATGTTTAGTCCTGACTCTGGCACCAGCAGGAGGCCGGTCCATGTTTAGTCCTGACTCTGGCATCAGCAGGAGGCCGGTCCATGTTTAGTCCTGACTCTGGCACCAGCAGGAGGCCGGTCCATGTTTAGTCCTGACTCTGGCACCAGCAGGAGGCCTGTCCATGTTTAGTCCTGACTCTGGCACCAGCAGGAGGCCGGTCCATGTTTAGTCCTGACTCTGGGCACCAGCGGGAGGCCGGTCCATGTTTAGTCCTGACTCTGGCACCAGCAGGAGGCTGGTCCATGTTTAGTCCTGACTCTGGCACCAGCAGGAGGCCGGTCCATGTTTAGTCCTGACTCTGGCACCAGCAGGAGGCCGGTCCATGTTTAGTCCTGACTCTGGCACCAGCAGGAGGCCGCTCCATGTTTAGTCCTGACTCTGGCACCAGCAGGAGGCCGCTCCATGTTTAGTCCTGACTCTGGCACCAGCAGGAGGCCGCTCCATGTTTAGTCCTGACTCTGGCACCAGCAGGAGGCCGGCCCATGTTTAGTCCTGACTCTGGCACCAGCAGGAGGCCGGTCCATGTTTAGTCCTGACTCTGGCACCAGCAGGAGACCGGTCCATGTTTAGTCCTGACTCTGGCACCAGCAGGAGGCCGGTCCATGTTTAGTCCTGACTCTGGCACCAGCAGGAGGCCGGTCCATGTTTAGTCCTGACTCTGGCACCAGCAGGAGGCCGGTCCATGTTTAGTCCTGACTCTGGCATCAGCAGGAGGCCGGTCCATGTTTAGTCCTGACTCTGGGCACCAGCAGGAGGCCGGTCCCTGAGGTCCTCAGAGTTTGAGATGGTTCATATGGCACTAACATGTCTGAGATGTACTTTGGTGCTAGGCCATGGAGAGACTTGTACACAAGCAGAGCTGCTTTAAAGTCTATTCTCTGAGCCACAGGAGCCAGTGCAGAGACCTGAGAACAGGACTAATGTGATCATACTTCCTGGTTCTAGTCAGGACCCGAGCAGCAGCGTTCTGGATGTACTGCAGCTGTTTTACAGCTCGTTTGGAGAGGCCAGTGAGCAGGCCGTTACAGTAGTCTAATCTACTGGAGACAAACGCATGGATAAGTCTCTCTAAATCTGGTTTAGACACTATACATTTGATTTTGGCAGTAAAAGCTGCTGATGTTATTGATTTGCTGTGGCTGTTAAAGTTCAAGTCTGAGTCCATTATTACCCCCAGATTTCTAACTTGGTTTGTAGGTTTTAGAGCGAGACTCTGGAGGTGACCGCTAACACTTTCTCTTTTGGCCAAAGACTTCAAGATTTCAGTCTTGTCTGAGTTCAGCTCGAGAAAGTTTTGCCTCCACAAACTGATCTGTTGGATGCAGTGACAGAGTGAATCCACTGGTCCATATTCACCCACCGACAGTGAAACATAGATCATAGTGTCGTCTGCATAATTGTGTTTCAACTGAATAGAAAGGGTCACAGGACTGACCCTTGGGGCACTCCACAGGTCAGGGTCATGTGGTCTGAGAAACATTTACCAATTTCAACAAAGTACTTCCTGTCTTCCAGATAGGACTTTAACCAATTTAGGGCCAGTGATGCCCACCCAGTCCTCTAGTCTCTGTAAGAGGATCCCATGATCGACGGTGTCAAAAGCAGCACTCAGATCTAACAGAATTAAGACTGAGGCTTTGCCTGAGTCAGGAAAAAAAGCTATTATTGAAGGTCTCAAAATGAAAGCCATTTCCTTTGCTTGTTAAATACTAAAGAATGTATCAAGGCCTGTCAAAATGAAAACATTGTTCACTTATGGTAGATTTTTTCTTTTTAATGGTCTCAAAATTATAGATAGTTCAAGTTAATAGATAAAATAGAAATAGATAATTCAAATGTACAATGATATAAACAATAACATTGCAAGAGGCTTAATACAGTTGCAGTTCCAAAATAAACTTAAAAAATAAATATTCTTTAGTTTACAGTTCAAATTCAAAGAGTCTTCACAGCTTCGAAGTTTGTGCAATTATTAAGGAAATTTACCTAAGAGGACAAAAGGATTCAAATACTATACATTTTGGTTTCTGGTTTGAGAATTTTGAGCAATGAATATGGTATTTTGACAGCATTAGGATCAGGTTTATATTGTTTTAACAGTAAAAACAGGTGCATTGTATCAAGTTGAAGGTTCATATCAAGCTTTCTATTCACAAACAAAGATATGTCGTTCCAAAATATCTTAGTGCAAGAGCAGTCCCAAAATATATGGGTGACAGATTCTTCCACACTATGACAGAATGAACAAAGAGGGTCTGCATTTAAGCCAAATGTAGAAATAATACTGTCACAGGGTAACATCTATGACACATTTTTAGGCATTCCTCCCAAATCTTATTGGTTACAAAGAATTTCCTCGGCCAAAGTCAAACACGGATAACACATACTCTCTAGTTAAGATGCTTACAGCAGCTGTTCAAACTTTCAGTGACGCTGCTCAGTTACTAAGGAATTGGGTTGTTACTCGATAATCTTTTAGCTAAAGGATGTAATTTTGAATAATACATACTGGATCATTCAGGATTGTTCTAACACTGTTCAGGGAAGGTCAGATTTTGCCCTGTTTTTTCCACCCAAGTTTCGACACTAGGTTTAGTATTGATTAGTATTTGATTTTTTTATAACATTCAAAACGTCAGGAGGCGGAATCTAGCCTGGTGATTGACAGCGGCTGCCGACAGGAAACATGGCGCGGACTGACTGACTGACGGACACATGGGTGTAATGTCCAGGCTTATGATTCAGCAGCCGCAGGTCCAACCGTGACATTCAAATGTAGTGGCCACAGTGGAACCCAGAGAGGACAATGCAGGCCAAAATAATATCTGTTTTAGAGCCATTTACACAGTTAAAATCACTTAAAACAAGTGGTATGGTGTTTAGTGGCTCTTTAATTGTTTTAATTTGCAGGCCACAATACATTAAGTGTGAAGAAAAGGGACCAGTTTTATATTAGTTTGTGTCTAACTAGTTATTTATTAGTCATGATCAAAACATCACTTTAGAATGGGGAACATATTGAAAGCTTAATGACTTAATGAATGGTCAGTTGGACACTATTCACACCTACTAGGGTCTGTTTGTTACATAAGAATAAGTTATATTAATTAACCGTTAATAAGCAAAAATCACATTTCTTATGCTACTTGCCACTACTCTTAAAAACACCCATTATTAACAATTGCCAAGTAGGTTCATAATTCATGCTCAATCATCATACTATTAAGCAGTAACAAGTAGTTTATTAATAGAAAAGTGTTAAAAGTATAAATGTCTAATTCGTAGCAGACTAAGGTTGTGCAAAGTAAAAATTGAACAAAGGCAGAATAACTGTCAGAAATAGACAATGGCAATGAACCCCTTTCTGATTCTGATATATAGTGCACTGTATAGTGTTACTTACATGTGTTCAACTGTATAGTGTCACTTACATGTGTTCAACTGTATAATGTCACTTACATGTGTTCAACTGTATAGTGTCACTTACATGTGTTCAACTGTATAATGTCACTTACATGTGTTC
Source organism: Eucyclogobius newberryi (assembly GCF_026437365.1). Classification (NCBI taxonomy): domain Eukaryota; kingdom Metazoa; phylum Chordata; class Actinopteri; order Gobiiformes; family Gobiidae; genus Eucyclogobius; species Eucyclogobius newberryi. The sequence continues at coordinate 6,856,348 of NW_027316056.1, forward strand.
AACTGTATAGTGTTACTTACATGTGTTCAACTGTATAGTGTCACTTACATGTGTTCAACTGTATAATGTCACTTACATGTGTTCAACTGTATAGTGTCACTTACATGTGTTCAACTGTATAATGTCACTTACATGTGTTCAACTGTATAATGTCACTTACATGTGTTCAACTGTATAATGTCACTTACATGTGTTCAACTGTATAATGTCACTTACATGTGTTCAACTGTATAGTGTTACTTACATGTGTTCAACTGTATAGTGTCACTTACATGTGTTCAACTGTATAATGTCACTTACATGTGTTCAACTGTATAGTGTCACTTACATGTGTTCAACTGTATAGTGTCACTTACATGTGTTCAACTGTATAATGTCACTTACATGTGTTCAACTGTATAATGTCACTTACATGTGTTCAACTGTATAATGTCACTTACATGTGTTCAACTGTATAGTGTTACTTACATGTGTTCAACTGTATAGTGTCACTTACATGTGTTCAACTGTATAATGTCACTTACATGTGTTCAACTGTATAGTGTCACTTACATGTGTTCAACTGTATAATGTCACTTACATGTGTTCAACTGTATAGTGTCACTTACATGTGTTCAACTGTATAATGTCACTTACATGTGTTCAACTGTATAATGTCACTTACATGTGTTCAACTGTATAGTGTCACTTACATGTGTTCAACTGTATAGTGTCACTTACATGTGTTCAACTGTATAATGTCACTTACATGTGTTCAACTGTATAATGTCACTTACATGTGTTCAACTGTATAGTGTCACTTACATGTGTTCAACTGTATAATGTCACTTACATGTGTTCAACTGTATAATGTCACTTACATGTGTTCAACTGTATAATGTCACTTACATGTGTTCAACTGTATAGTGTCACTTACATGTGTTCAACTGTATAATGTCACTTACATGTGTTCAACTGTATAGTGTCACTTACATGTGTTCGACTGTATAATGTCACTTACATGTGTTCAACTGTATAGTGTCACTTACATGTGTTCAACTGTATAGTGTCACTTACATGTGTTCAACTGTATAATGTCACTTACATGTGTTCAACTGTATAATGTCACTTACATGTGTTCAACTGTATAGTGTCACTTACATGTGTTCAACTGTATAATGTCACTTACATGTGTTCAACTGTATAGTGTCACTTACATGTGTTCAACTGTATAGTGTCACTTACATGTGTTCAACTGTATAGTGTTACTTACATGTGTTCAACTGTATAGTGTCACTTACATGTGTTCAACTGTATAATGTCACTTACATGTGTTCAACTGTATAGTGTCACTTACATGTGTTCAACTGTATAATGTCACTTACATGTGTTCAACTGTATAGTGTCACTTACATGTGTTCAACTGTATAGTGTCACTTACATGTGTTCAACTGTATAATGTCACTTACATGTGTTCAACTGTATAATGTCACTTACATGTGTTCAACTGTATAGTGTCACTTACATGTGTTCAACTGTATAGTGTCACTTACATGTGTTCAACTGTATAATGTCACTTACATGTGTTCGACTGTATAGTGTCACTTACATGTGTTCGACTGTATAGTGTCACTTACATGTGTTCAACTGTATAGTGTTACTTACATGTGTTCAACTGTATAGTGTCACTTACATGTGTTCAACTGTATAATGTCACTTACATGTGTTCAACTGTATAGTGTCACTTACATGTGTTCAACTGTATAGTGTCACTTACATGTGTTCAACTGTATAGTGTCACTTACATGTGTTCAACTGTATAGTGTCACTTACATGTGTTCAACTGTATAGTGTCACTTACATGCATAACTATGTTTCTCTTACAGGCGTGACAACTAAAACTTACCTTTGTCCAGGTGTTACACAAGAACGTTCACCTGCTTGATGCCATCTACTCATTATTCAAAATCGTCTTTACAAATGCACACATTGAAAATGTAAGATTAATTTCCTAAAATGTTACGGTCAATGTTTATGCATGGTTTGACTTAAATGTTTTAAATACAAAACACGTCTCCATTCAGTAAGCAATGCTTTAATTCATTATAAACCTATTTCACCACATTTTATTCGTCTGTGTAGACCTTAGTTATCTGACTTTCAATCAAGCGTTACATCATTAGTGTGTAACTCTGTAACTGTGAGAACAGGGCTTTTCTGCAGGACAATACAGGATTACTCTACTCATTATGCAGGATCAAAATACAACTTTAAGTAAATAAATGATGAAGAAACACCGTTGTAACAAGGTTAAAAGTACATTAAAAACAATTAGTGATGTTGATTCAGTGCTTTGGAGATTTTTAAAGTTGGACTGAATCTGATTGTAAAAGAAAATCAAATGAAAGCTTGAAATGTTGAAGAAACAGGACATTTATACGTGTTAACAAATAAGAAGATGTTATAACCAAGAAAATAAACAAAGCAATGAGCATTTTAACCCACTGACTGAAATTTGTATTAAGGCTTTTAAATCTGACCTTTCAAGGGGAATATTATCTAAATGATGTAAATGCATTAATCTGGGATGCCAGATATATAAAAGATTAAATAAAATTCTAGGATTTGATGATTCTTGACAATACAATCTGCTGGAAAGTGTCTTGCAGTCATGGGCAAAGCCAGGCATATCTTAACTCCGAAGTACTTACAAACCTTATATTACTCATTATTCCTGTCCTGTTTACAATGTGGAGGTTCGGGGAAACACCTACAAAACTAATATCCAAACTATTTTGCTGAAAAAGGTCATCAGAATAGTAAAGCACAAAGGTTACTGAGAAGAAACTAATGTTTTATTCCTGCAGATAAGAGTACTAAAATGTGTGGATTTGATTCATTTGAAAACAGACAAAGTACTGTATAAAACCAGAAATAAATTACTTCCTTATCACCTTCATATTTTGTTCCCAGACAAAGGGAAAAACAACCTCAGAAACAGTGGCGGCTGGTGGTACAAATGATAGGGGGGGCTATTTGACATGACCGTGTTTTTGTTTTTTTTAAATGTCCAAAATATACATTTCTAACATTAACTGCATGGATACATATCTTAAATACACATTTACAACTGAATTAATTAAGTAAACACAATTTATTTCCACTTTTGTTAATGATAAGTTAGAAGTTAAGCGATACTTAATGCTTAGTGTTAGCTTCATGCAAGTAATAAACTAAAAAAAAAAGTGTGTTTGTTGTCTTGGTAACGGAGCACGGAGTTTGACAGACACACACTCTTGGATTGATACGAAATCAGCCGCTTTCATTTCAACACAAATAAAGCAGCAAACAGTCGAGCAGCTCATTTTGAGTCGTTTTGGACGTACCTTTTGTCACAGACTCTGTAGATGCAGTTTTAAGACGAAAACACGGCGTGTGGCACTTCCGCGTATGCGCGCGCACATGTCTGTGTCGCTAGCGTAAAAAGCGTAGCTCCATGGCGTAACTACTACGTTCAAAAGGGCGCTTTCTGGAGCGCCCCATAGTCGCTATTTTCCTATGGAGAAAACCATAGTGACGTAGTCACTTTTGATTGTGATTTGATTGGCTAAAAATCCCCATTGATTTTCTATGAGGCTCTGGAACTCTTTTCAAACCGCCCCACGGCTACGTAGAAAAGTGACACAGGCTGCGCAGCAGACCACGCGGCGCGCAAACAAAGCATACATCTATATCTATTTATAAATATATATATGGATACATATTATTATTTTACACATTTACACTAATAAATGAATATAAGAGCATAAGGGCCCCAGCGCCCTTAATGGACCAGCCGCTGCTGCTCAGAAATAAACTTAATTTAAAAATGCAACGTGTAAGAACCACAATGAAGAGCTTTAACGTGTCAACCAGCGGCGTTAAGTTACGGAATCACAATCAAACATCAAACAATGTAGTAACATTCAGCTATTCAAAATAACATTCAAATAATATATGTTTAAGGTACCGTAATTTCCAGACTATAAGTCGCACTGGAGTATAAGTATAAGTATAAGTATAAGTCGCATTTTTGGGGAAATGCATTTGATAAAATCCAAGACCAAGAACAGACATTTCATCTTGAAATGCAGTTTAAAATAATAACAGATGAGAGAACATGATGAATAGGTGTACGTATGCTAACGCTAACACCTTCAGCTACATGACGTATGCTAACGCTAACACCTTCGGCTACATGACGTATGCTAACGCTAACACCTTCGGCTACATGACGTATGCTAACGCTAACACCTTCAGCTACATGACGTATGCTAACGCTAACACCTTCAGCTACATGACGTATGCTAACGCTAACCCCTTCAGCTACATGACGTATGCTAACGCTAACCCCTTCAGCTACATGACGTATGCTAACACTAACACCTTCAGCTACATGACGTATGCTAACACTAACACCTTCAGCTACATGACGTATGCTAATGCTAACACCTTCAGCTACATGAGGCACAGACAGAACTGTGGTAAGTGTCTGGTATGTTAACGTTACATATGAACAGTTATTCAGATAACTATAGCATAAAGAACATGCTAACAGATAACTATAGCATAAAGAACATGCTAAAACAGATAACTATAGCATAAAGAACAAGCTAACAGATAACTATAGCATAAAGAACATGCTAACAGATAACTATAGCATAAAGAACATGCTAACAGATAACTATAGCATAAAGAACATGCTAACAAGTTTACCAAAGCATCAGTTTGACCCCAAATCACTAAATCCATTGAATTCTTCTTCCTCTGTGTCACTTCTAAACAACTCCACAAACTCCAGAGGAAGAAGAAGTGCAGATTCTTCTTCTGCGTCGCTTAGAGCCTAGAGCGCCCTCTTGTGGTTGTCAGTGTGAAGATAATCAACGTGTCTCATGTGGTTGCCAGTGTGAAAATATATATCACACATAAGTCGCTCTGGAGTATACGTCACACAAAAAGATGTGACTTATAGTTAATAAAATACGGTATATAAGAAAGCAGAAGTGTAATCTTGCCCATTAAGTGTTCAAGCAAAGGAAAAACGATGTTTGTTGTGGAGAATAACTGTTTGGACTTTAGGGTCGAGCCTGTGTTTACCAGACATGAATTGTAAATGTGGGTTAGGGCTGGATAAGCTTGTGCTTCTCCCTATTCCTGTTTGAACATGTGGTGCTTTTGTTTGATGTTACATGTTACAACCGGATGAGTTTAAATATTAATTGACCAAAGTCAACAATGGTACATGTTTTAAAATAAATACAATGAAATGAAAAAGAATGGGAAAATATATATCAACCTCAAAGGAGGATGACAAAATCACATGTTTGGAAAGAGTTCTGTTGGAATAAGTAGTGAAGTATTGGACTGAGATTAATGGAGCACCACAAAGCATCTTTGGCATTGGCTGCCCACTGGACTTCAGAACTATGTATTTGGGCCTCAAAATTCCTGCCATGGATACTGTGAATAAATACATTTGGAAATACTGTTGGCAGCAAAGACCACGACCCCAGCCTCGATGCAAAGTATTTATTGGCAGGCGAGAAACATGATCACCTCAAATGTACCGAAGTTGATGCTGTTTTGGGGGCTTCTAGCGATGAGGGCTGTCGGCTCCCGGGCCTCGATACCCCCATCTAGGACATAAATTAGAAGAATTAGAACAATTAAAAGAGGGAGGGAGGGGCATGAACACAGGTGGGTGTGACCTGGATGCTTAAATAGTGTAGCCGCAGGAAGGGGCGTGGTCCTGCTCCCGAGCTTTAGCTCCAGAACTTAAGACAAACTTAACTTCATATGGCAAAAACTCAACCAACAATCAAGGACTGGACTGGCATGATGATTGCAAAATTGACAAATTTGACACACTTTGGACCAATTGGGACATTTATGCCACACTACATAACTAGCACTATTTTAAATGTTTGAATGTATCTGTGTCTTGTTCTGTGCTCTAGGTTTTAAAATCTAAAAAAAAAAATATATATACAAAAAAATAATAATACTGGACTGAAAAATCTCAGGTATCACATAATTCTAAAAATGCCTTAACCTGATAGGAAACAAAACAGCATATTGATGTTATTTCCAAACCAAATAATGTCAGGCTCAAACTGATAAAAAAAACAACATAAAAAAACACCAGGTCAACAGATGCGACTCTGACGTTAGCTGTTGCTAATATATGTGGTATTTACCACATATATAAGGTGAATAGACATATATTTCACGAGCAAGGACAACGCCACATCAAAGAATACATATTTATGTATTCTTTGAAAACATGAAATTAATTTTAACTTATGTATAACGTATTATTCTGATTAGAACTGTGGATATTGCCTTGTCTGCTTGGTAATCCGTGCTTCTTCCATGCCGCGCCGCTGCTGTGACCAGAGGAGCTTTGACTACAAATGGTGCAGTTGGCGTTTCATTAAAAACCTCTGCTCTCAGCTCGCGTGTAACTCATGTGTCAGTGTGAACGTGCGAGCCACAATCAAATGCAAAGAGTTTGACAAATTAGACTAAGTTAATGCAATTCTGTAGCACTCCAGGCTCAAACACACATCAGAACTGTCCCTTTCAGCAGAAGCAGTTCAGTCAATCTGCCCCCTGCCTTTTGGCCTAACTCCAGTGCAATAAGATACGAATTACTTTCAAATATGTTTCTTTTTTTTTTCCAGACACATAATACGAACAATATTTAACCCTGTGACGAGCTGGCCCCTGTCCAGGGTGCACCCCGTCTAAAAGTCTTAATTCACTAACAAGCTCCAGTCACCTGTGACTCCTAACGGAAAAAGCAACATTTATCGAAAATGAATGAATTATTTACAACAAAAAACACGACACAGAGAGCAAATAAACAAATACAATAAAAAAAAAAGTCCTAAGTCTGAGTGTACAGTCGAGCCCTTGATTGTGCAGTGTTGATTTCAGTCCAACATGTTTCAGCACCAGGACCGGCCCAAAACACGTGACACACATTTTCTCAGCAAAAGTCCCTCCAGACATGTGATTTTGTGGTCATCCACGTGGATGGACACACAATTGGTGCATTGTTTACTTCTTGGTGCATTTGAACATAGGAAATTTTACACAAATCAATCTACTTGATGTGTTTATATCATATTTTTGCAGCAAGACATTTCCCTCATCTCCACTTAGTTGGAGAGTTCCCGCTCGACCAGAAATGTCAACACGGAAAAGCAGATCCAAAAAGAGGCAAAAGTAGGCGGGACGGAATAAGGTGAATAGACATATATTTCACGAGCAAGGACCACGCCACAACAACGGAATATGAGAGAATGTTTATTGATAATAGTGATGATGACAATGTTAGATTGATGATGGAGCGATGATGGATCAATGATGGAGCGATGAGAGTTGGCTGGGTAGAGACTCAGCCCAGTCGATTCAGAACCCCCCCTCCATGGATGGTGATGTGTTAAGGTGAAGATGATAGAGACATGGGGTGGGAGGGCGGGGTCGAGAGAGCAGAGACAACAATGTATGTATATAAATGTATACATAGGGCTTCTGGGTACTTAAAGGTGTGGTTAAAGAGTGGAGGCGTGGTTGCAGAAGGAGGTGTGTGTGTGTGTGTGTGTGTGTGTGCGTGCGTGCGTGTGTGTGTGTGACATAATGTGAATCATCCTGGTGCAATATTTTCTGTCCCCATATCAGCTGTAAATAAGAGTGTTATTATTATAAAGATTATAAGACATTGAACATTGTTTAATCTGTTTTTCACTGTCGCCTTCCGAGGCAACTGCTGTTGTGATTTTGGGCGTAACAAAATAAATTGAATTGAAGCGTTATTTCTAGGTTTTCTGTTTTTATTATTATACTTCTGTGCCTAATCCGTCTAATCTGTGTTTCAACACTGGAATGTCCCCATTATGGGACAAATAAAGGTTATCTTATCTTATCTTATTTAAACAAGATTAGGTTAAGCCAAACACTGAATTAACGATCAATACCTGATGGTGCCTTCCCTCATCGTTTATAGAGAACGTATAATTAAAGATGATTAAAAGTGATTGGATATTTTCAGAAGCATGTCTTTGGTGCTGTAATCAAACTGAGCACGTTATGAAAACACTCAGAGCGACAGATTATGAGCAATTTGTAAAAGAGCAGCATTGATTTTTTATGAGCGTTACTGCGAGGGAAGAGTTGATCAAGGCCAAATCTGTATTGAGACTCTGGACGATAAGCGTGTATCAGTGAGGAGATCTGAGAATGTAATGCTCAAAAAGCTGGTGATCAAGTTGGAACGTCTTCAACTGTATTTATTTAGTTCATTTACATTAAAGGAATAATAGAGGATTTTTGGCGAGCAATCTGAGTCTCATTTCCTCGTGGCGTGGACAGCCAAGTCAATCATTCCCGGTGAGCTACTGCACACCTGCAGGCTCGTTCCCAGGACAGCAGCACGTTTCCATGGCTGCACATGCGTGGTTGATATGTCGGTGTGTGTTTAGTGAGTTCCTTCAGTGTACAGTACAAAAATTACGACAGAGAAAGACTGTGTTCGAGCTCAGAAGAGATGGAAATCTGCTGAGACGAGAGCTGGTTTGACGAGGTTTGGAAACAACAGGAGGGTGGTGAGTGTGGTGAGCGTGGTGAGCGTGGTGAGTGTGGTGAGTGTGGTGAGTGTGGTGAGCGTGGTGAGTGGGGTGAGTGTGGTGAGTGTGGTGAGTGTGGTGAGCGTGGTGAGTGGGGTGAGCGTGGGGTGAGTGTGGTGAGTGTGGTGAGTGGGGTGAGCGTGGTGAGCGTGGTGAGCGTGGTGAGCGTGGTGAGTGTGGTGAGCGTGGTGAGTGTGGTGAGCGTGGTGAGTGTGGTGAGTGTGGTGAGTGTGGTGAGCGTGGTGAGTGGGGTGAGTGTGGTGAGTGTGGTGAGTGTGGTGAGTGGGGTGAGCGTGGTGAGCGTGGTGAGTGTGGTGAGCGTGGTGAGTGTGGTGAGTGTGGTGAGTGTGGTGAGTGTGGTGAGTGTGGTGAGTGTGGTGAGCGTGGTGAGCGGGGTGAGCGTGGTGAGCGTGGTGAGCGTGGTGAGTGGGGTGAGCGTGGTGAGTGTGGTGAGTGGGGTGAGCGTGGTGAGTGTGGTGAGTGTGGTGAGCGGGGTGAGCGTGGTGAGCGTGGTGAGCGGGGTGAGCGTGGTGAGCGTGGTGAGCGTGGTGAGCGTGGTGAGCGGGGTGAGCGTGGTGAGCGTGGTGAGCGTGGTGAGTGTGGTGAGCGTGGTGAGTGTGGTGAGCGTGGTGAGCGTGGTGAGTGTGGTGAGTGGGGGGAGCGTGGTGAGCGGGGTGAGTGTGGTGAGCGTGGTGAGTGTGGTGAGTGTGGTGAGTGTGGTGAGTGTGGTGAGTGTGGTGAGTGTGGTGAGCGTGGTGAGCGGGGTGAGTGTGGTGAGTGTGGTGAGCGTGGTGAGCGTGGTGAGTGGGGTGAGCGTGGTGAGCGTGGTGAGTGGGGTGAGCGTGGTGAGTGGGGTGAGCGTGGTGAGCGTGGTGAGTGGGGTGAGCGTGGTGAGTGTGGTGAGTGTGGTGAGCGGGGTGAGCGTGGTGAGCGTGGTGAGCGGGGTGAGCGTGGTGAGCGTGGTGAGCGTGGTGAGTGTGGTGAGCGTGGTGAGTGTGGTGAGCGTGGTGAGCGTGGTGAGTGTGGTGAGTGGGGGGAGCGTGGTGAGCGGGGTGAGTGTGGTGAGTGTGGTGAGTGTGGTGAGTGTGGTGAGTGTGGTGAGTGTGGTGAGCGTGGTGAGCGGGGTGAGCGGGGTGAGCATGGTGAGCGTGGTGAGCGGGGTGAGCGTGGTGAGCGTGGTGAGCGTGGTGAGCGTGGTGAGCGGGGTGAGCGTGGTAAGCGTGGTGAGCGTGGTGAGCGTGGTGAGCGTGGTGAGCGGGGTGAGCGGGGTGAGCGTGGTGAGCGTGGTGAGCGGGGTGAGCGTGGTGAGCGTGGTGAGCGGGGTGAGCGTGGTGAGCGTGGTGAGCGTGGTGAGCGTGGTGAGCGGGGTGAGCGTGGTGAGCGTGGTGAGCGTGGTGAGTGTGGTGAGCGTGGTGAGCGTGGTGAGCGTGGTGAGCGTGGTGAGTGTGGTGAGTGGGGGGAGCGTGGTGAGCGGGGTGAGTGTGGTGAGTGTGGTGAGTGTGGTGAGTGTGGTGAGTGTGGTGAGTGTGGTGAGCGTGGTGAGCGGGGTGAGCGGGGTGAGCGTGGTGAGCGTGGTGAGCGGGGTGAGCGTGGTAAGCGTGGTGAGTGTGGTGAGTGTGGTGAGCGGGGTGAGCGGGGTGAGCGGGGTGAGCGGGGTGAGCGTGGTGAGCGTGGTGAGCGTGGTGAGCGTGGTGAGTGTGGTGAGTGTGGTGAGTGTGGTGAGTGTGGTAAAAAGGGACTGACAGTCGCTTGAGTTCTCAAATCTGCAAAAAATCCTCTTTTATTCTTTTAACCTGAACCAAGTGCTTCTCAGATATGGGGCCGTATTCGGCCCCCGGTGGTAGCGTTACCATGGGCGCAGCAGAGCTCATTTTGTCACAGCTTGCAGCCAGCGCAATTGATTCTAAACAAGAGGCGTGATTATACCAAAATATGAGGTGGAGTAAAGCAACTTGAGAAGAATGAGGCAGACCACGCCCCTCATTCTGTGAATGGCCAGAATCTTAACTAATACATTTCAAAACTAGCATTAGTTATAGAATGGGGATATTTTCCTGACGAATAAATGACCAATATCAACCTGTGTGGGTTTTATATTCGAGGAGAGAGCGGGGCAGATGTCTCACCTGATACAGGACACGCCCACACGGCGCAGCGCTGTGGACACTAATGATGCACCGGGCGTGTTTGACCCGCAGGTCGGGTTGGGCCGGGAAGAGAAATTCTCTTTTTCCTGCGGGACGGGTTGGGACGGGTTGGGACGGGTTGGGACGGGTTGGGACGGGTTGGGACAGGTTATAACATGCTGAGTGAAGAGTGAAGGTCTACGCTTCCCCTGTGTCACTGCGTTTTACTACGTCTAAATTCACTTCCTCGTTTGACTCGTTTGGCTCTGAATATGTGACTGATAGTATTAAAAAAGGAAGCAATATGTAGCTTACTACACTCCTATCTCCACAATCTCTCAACTGAGCTGTCTGTGATATTAATCTCCATAGCAACAGCGTGGAAACAGTTGTTGGGGATCACGAGGGGCGGGGCCTAGAGGAGTTCAGCTGCTTCTGTTGAAATATGAATGCCAGAGCCGAAACAAACTTTGTTCTTGTTCTGGCAGCCATAATATAGGGAAACGAACAAACAAACAAACAAACAAACACACGTATGATGTCTGGATTGGCCTTTAAAGCTCTGTGCGCTCATCGGAAGTTTTACAAGTGACATCCTTTAATGTTAACAACATATTGAACTCACTTATGCGATCAAATTATTTTAAATAAAATCAGAAAAGAAAGAATAATAGACATTAATTTACAAGAGACTTTTGTTATGGAAATTTGTGCTGTTCATCACGCAGCGCTAAACACAGAAGGGGAGCTGCAATGTTTGGATTGTGGGGACAAGGAGGGCAGATCTGTCTGCAAACAACCAACATTAGACATGTCAAACTCGAGAGGCCCTGGAGTAACAATGGGCAGGAGTTCTGTAAATGAATGAGGAATAAAAGACTGATTGACACATGGAGGGAGATGATAGTGCACGCTGATATACCCATTTTTCTAATCCACATGCAATCTATTCCAGAATAGACTATTTCTTTGACGTTAATAAAAATATGCCGTAATTATATCGGTATTTGAGTTTAGTTTTTTTTCTTTTTTTCTTTCGTCTTTTCTGGTCAATCTGTTGTTGTTGTTGTTGTTGTTGTTTTATGGCGGTTGGCATCCAATTGTTGCATTACCGCCAGACTTTATTCCTCAGACTTTTCGTAGTCCTCAGACTGTCATAGTCCGTAAAAGTACTCCTTCCATTGCTTTGGTGTTACAAAGCCCATGAGGTCATGATATGTCTTTGTGACCGGCTTTATTCCAGGGAGACTCTTCTTCATCTTCCTCTCCCTCTTTGACGTTCGGTGCTTTGGAAGTACAAAGCCCATGAGGTCATGGGACGTCTTTGTTGTTTTACAAAGCCCATGAGGTCATGGGACGTCTTTGTCGTTTTATCCTTTAGAAGTCCTTCTTCCATCACTTTGGTGTTTCGGCTTTAGTCCAGGGAGACTCTTCTTCACCTTCCTCGCCCTCTTTGACGTTCGGTGCTTTGGAAGTACAAAGCCCATGAGATCATGGGACATCTTTGTTGTTTTACAAAGCCCATGAGGTCATGGGACGTCTTTGTCGTTTTATCCTTTAGAAGCGCTGGCACCCAAAGCAACGCAGGGGCGGCGGAACACATGGCCCGACGCCACAGCACATGCACCCAATGAACACCCCACTAGGCAGGCACCTCCCTTCAAGTGCCACCACCACCGACAAGCTGTCACATCTCACCCCAAACCGGGTCACCCCCAAACGCCCAGCGTCCACCACCGCAACTCCCGTCAAACTCTCCTTAACTTCATCCACAGACGTCGCCGCAGGGACACCCACGACAACTCCTCTGACCGTGCTTCTTTCAGCATCAGACACAAGAATGTCCCTTCAGCGCTTTGGGCATGTTGCAGCGGTCTGTAGAGGGAGGCGGGGGTGTGGTGGATGTGCAGGAGATCATGAGTGTGGGGGGTGTGACGTGGGTGCAGGACTGAAGTGCTGTGGCTGTGGGGAGGAGCATGGCTCTGCCTGCGGGGGATGCAGGTTTGGCGGAGGAGCTGCTGAGGTGCAGAGAATGGAGGTCTCTCGGGGTGTGTCCTGTGCAGATGCAGTCAAGAGAGTTTCAAGTGACGAGTTTGGAGTGAATACGGAGAGGGGAGCCGGCGCTGCTCCCAGCCAGGGCGAGGTGAGGGAGGCCGGCGTGGCTCCCGGGAGGTGTGGGGGTTTCAGGGGTGGAGGTCCCAGGTGTGCAGGTTCCAGAATTGATGAGAGTGCCCTGGTTGTGGATAGAGAGGATTTTGTGCTCTTTATGGTGGATGTTGTGGGCTGTGCTGCTCGGACTCAGGGCAGAGCTGAAAGGATCAGGATCATTGCTGAGGCTGCGGGGAGATTCCTTGGAGCAAAGGAGCTTGATTGGGCAGATGTGGAGAACGGGCTAGGGGCGCTGAATGGGAGTCGGAGTGGTGGGGGTCTGCTTGTGGGGGGTCGGAGTGGTCGGGGTGGCGAGATGGGGGTGGGGGTGGTCTCCTGTCCTCGCCCAGTCTCGTAGACGCACGGCTACCAAGCGGCGACATCAGTGGACATATTAAAGCCTATAGAATGAAGCCTGAAGAATAAAGCTGTACGGTGGAAGCACCGAACGTCAAAGAAGGAGAGGAAGATGAAGAAGAGTCTCCCTGGAATAAAGCCGGTCACAAAGACATATCATGACCTCATGGGCTTTGTAACACCAAAGCAATGGAAGGAGTACTTTTACGGACTACGACAGAGTCTGAGGACTACGACAACAGTCTGAGGAATAAAGTCTGGCGGTAATGCAACACTTGGATGCCAACCGCCATAAAACAACAACAACAACAACAAGTCCTTCTTCCATCACTTTGGCGTTTCTAAGCCCATGAAGCCCAAGCGCGTTAGAACATCCTCTTGCTCCTCATCCTCGGCTCAGTCTCCAACACCCCCCACCTCTATAAACGTTTACCCAGCCCTGTGCTACATAAGTAAGCAACCACAGCCTGACACAAACCCTGTGACTGGATCGCCAGAACGTTCCGCAGATTGAACTCCCGCCCATTATTCCGAAACCACAAGGCCAACCCGGCCCTTTCCCTATCATAAGCCTCACAGCAAATCAGCACATGCTCGACAGTCTCTGGCACCCGACAGTGACCACACAGACCGGTCGGATGTTTGCCTATCCTACTCAGTGACCAATTGAGTCCAGTATGGCCAATCCTCATGCGGGCGAAGGCCCTTTCCTCCCACGAGTTCCTGCCCATAGACCCGCAAGGACCCACACTACCCTGTATGTGATAGAGATGCCGTCCAGTAACACAGTGGCTCCAAAATTCCTGCCAAAGGCCGACCACATGACTCTTGATAACGGGCTTGATTTCAGACTTGCCCAACTCAACCGCCACATCAATTGATGGCCGCCGAAGGGAACGTTTAGCCAGTGCATCAGCCATTTCGTTACCATCCACCCCCACATGCGCAGGGACCCAAATGAAGGAAACCCTCACATCCTTCCTGGACAGGGAGAGCATCAGACAGAAGATGCCATTCAACACATCCTGTCTGCAATCCGATTTCCCAGATTTAATGCTTTGCAATGCAGAAAGGCTGTCAGAGGCCACCACAATGCCGCAACACTGCAAAGCAGATTCCGCCCATTCCAACGCCAACCGTATCGCTATAAGTTCCGACGTGAAAACAGAAAGGCGATCTGTCAACCTCTTCTTGACCGCTAGCCCCAGGTCAGGCACAAAATAAGCGGCGCCAGTACGCCCACTCTCAGGATCCCTAGACCCGTCGGTATAAATAAACACATCACCTGAGTGCTTATCGATGAGCGCTTGAACGGCAAACTGCGGTGCCCTCCCAGCGACTCCTCTAAGCTTGCCATGCAAGCTAACATCAACAGGAGCCGGGACAAACTTCCACGGAGCTATAGCAGACAAAGCCACCGACGGGCTCACACGCAGATCACCAACCCCCGCAAGCCGCGCCTTCGCATTTCCTACCTGGCTGAAAACCATACCGCCAGCCACACTCTGCCCCCCATCAACCCTGAGAAAATCCCTCACCGGGTGAGAGCTCGTATGACCTTGCACATTCACCCAGTAAGCCAACAGAAGTTCTAGCCTCCGGAGCCGTAACGGCAATTCCCCCAACTCAACCTGCAGCGCCGAGACAGGGGAGGTCCTAAAAGCCCTACAGCAGATGCGCAAGGCCTGGGCTTGCTCCACATCAAGCTTCTTTAAGTTAGTCTCAGCCGCAGACATGTAGGCTATACAGCCATAATCAATAGCCGCCCTCATGACGGCCCGATAAATACCCAGGAGCGACCTTCTGCTGGCCCCCCAGTCCTGGCCGGATAGACAACGAAGCAAGTTATTCACCCTTTTGCATTTACCACTGACCTCATCAATGTGCCGACGCCAACTAAGCCTCTCGTCAAAGGTGACCCCCAAGAACCTCACCTCCCTGACCTGTTCGAGCACCTGCCCATGCAGTCGAAGGGAGACGTCCCTATGCCCATTGAAGAAACAGATCACTTGAGACTTCCGTACGGACAGTTTAAACCCCCACTTCAGGGTCCACTGCTCCACCTGCTGTATTGCCCTTTGCAGTTTCGCCTCGTAAAACCGGAGATTCCTCCCTCTCACCCATAGAGCGCCATCGTCAGCATAAAGGCTCCTCCCAACAGACCCATCCACGTCGTCAAAGATGTCCTTAATCATAACATTGAACAAGACAGGGCTACACACACTCCCCTGCGGGATCCCATTCTCCACCCCATAGACCCCAGAGTAAGCAGCGCCCACTCTGGTTTGGATACGCCGGCCAGACAGAAAGCTCCGGACCCAGTTAAACAGTTTACCCTTCACACCACACTTCCGCAGCTTAATGAGGAGCCCATCCTTCCAAACCATATCGTACGCCTTCTCCACATCAAAGAGCACCGCAATAACCTTTTCTTTCTGAGCCCTGGCCAGCTGGATATCAGATTCCAAACACAACACGGAATCCATGGTGTTCCTGCCCCTACGGAAACCACTCTGGTGCGCGGGAAGCAAACCCTGACTCTCCAAGAAGTAATCCAACCGCTCGGTAACCATGCGCTCCATCGTTTTCCCGAGCTGCGACGTCAAGGCAATCGGCCTATAACTTGAAGGGTCAGACGCTGGCCTACCCGGCTTCAGAACCGGCACCACCGTAGACTGTTTCCACGCAGATGGAACACAACCTGAATCCCAAACACGGTTGAAAAGACCCAGGACTAGCCCAAGCGTGTCATCAGTCAAATGAGAGAGCATGTCATAGCACACCTCATCTTTACCCGGGGCTGTCTGTTTCGCCTTAGAAAGTGCTCTCCTTAGCTCAAACAAACTAAACGGAAGGTCAAGGTCATCTTGAGTCGAAGGCTGGTGCCCAATCAGCTCAGAATTCTGGGCCAAAGTACTCTCCCTGTAGTGCCTTTCCGCAGGTGAGAGATTGTCAGAGCTGTGCACCGACACAAAGGTGCTGGCCAACAGTTCAGCTTTGTCAACGTCGCTGACTGCTTCAACACCATTCAGTATTAGGACCGGGGTCCCGTGACGGCGCTCAACCCCATGCATCCGCTTAATCATCCCCCAAACATCCCCGAGACGCGTTTCTCTCCCAATTTTGGAACAGTACCGCCTCCAATAGGCACTCTTGGCCGTTCTCACAGTTTTCCGCACAACAGCGCGGGCCCTCTTGTAGTCAATGAGGGCACCCTCAGTGTGGGCAACCCTTAGCCGGCGAAACGCCGCATTTCTCGCCCTAACAGCATGACCACATGCTTCAGTCCACCACGGCACCCGCTTCCTATGTCCACTACCACCACTCTTAGGAATCGTGCCTACCGCTGACTGCGTGATGAGCGAGACAATTGCACTATTGAGATCATCCACCTGAGTCAATCATCCTTCCTGCAGAACCCTAGAACCATCATCAGCTTTCCTCAGGAAAGCCCCCCAGTTCGCCCTTGCCAACTGCCACCTCTGGATCCTCGTCCCCCTGACCACACAGCTCCCAAAGCCAATCACGGTGCGGACTAGATAGTGATCGCTACCAAAAGAAAGATTACCAAGAACCTTCCAACTACAAACACCAGCTAACTCCTTGGACACAAGTGTAAGATCTATTGCACTTTCCGCACCGGTCCCCATATCATAGCGGGTCCCACCCCCATCATTCAGACAAACCAACTCCCTTTGATTGATAAAACCCTCTACCACCTGCCCATACCTATCGGTACCACTACCGCCCCACAAAGGGCTATGCGCATTAAAATCCCCACACCACACGGCCTTTCCCCGAACATCCTTACCGACACTATGTAAGGACTCTAACGTTAACTCACCACACGGATTATAAAGGTTAACCACAGTAACAGCTTCACCACCCAGCCAGACCCTCACCGCCAGGGCCTCCGGCGCTTTACTCACACTGACAACAACGTAATTTAGGTCATCTCGGACAAACACAGCCACACCTCCGCCTCTACCCTGCTCCCTATCATTCCTAACACACACATACCCTTGTATCCCAAAACCCCACCTAGGTCGTAACCAAGTCTCTTGCACGCACATAACGTGAGGCTTGTTCAACAAGGTAGAGACAAAATGCTTAAATTCCTGGCCATTAGCACGAAGACTACGCGCATTCCATTGCAAGACAACCACCGCCATTATGAGCCCCCGGAACCTGACGGCGCATCGGGAGCCCCCCCACTCCCACTGCCAGAATGGGGCAGGGCGCCCTCCCGCAGCGCATCCTCTATCTCCGTCCACTCGGGGCCCCCAGCTCCAAAGTACTTTCCTGCAGCCTTAGCGATGATCTTAGTCTTTTCGGATCTCTTCTTGGTCTGCCCAGTACAGTTAATCACTTCCACTATAAAGAGGAAGAAATCTTTCCTCTTCACAACCAGTACATCCTCCGCACCCACAGGGCCTCTGCCCGTAGAAGCCACACTCACAGGCATCCCAGTGGGGACCTCCCCCTGGCCGCGGGCAACGCTGCCCCCTCCCCTGTCGCCTAGGACACCAGCAGCACTGGCAGCCCCCACTGCATCCACCGTCACCTGACTACCAGACACCTTCTTGACCGCATCCGCGTAGGATATGCCTTGAGAGGCTCTAACTTTTTGCACCTCAGCAGCCCTCTTGCTGAACACGCATCCCCCGTAGGCAGAGCTATGCTCTCCCCCACAGTTACAGCACTTGAGTTTTGCTCCGTCGTCACACTTCCCATACTCGTGGTCTCCTGCACATTTACCACACTTCTGCTTCCCTCTACAGACCGCTGCAATATGCCCAAAGCGCTGGCACTTGAAGCAACGCAGGGGCGGCAGAACATATGGGCGTACGCCATAGCGCATGTATCCAACGCACACCACACGAGGCAGGATCCCACCTTCAAATCTAATCATTATCGACAGGCTGTCACACTTTACCCCATCCCGGGTCATCTTCAACCGCCTAGCATCCACCACCTTAGCTCCAGTCAAATTCTCCTTTATGTCATCCACAGATGTCGTCGTAGGGACGCCTACTATAACTCCCCTGACCGTGCCTCTTACAGCATCAGACACAAGAATGTCCTTCCCCCCCAGACACTTAGCTTCAATCGCCTTCCTTTGCTGAGCCACGTCCTTGCACACGACCAGCAGCGAGCCATCCCTAAGGACACTCGCATGCTTGACCACTCCCACAGCTACAGTCAGGCTCCTTGTCAACGCCATCGGATCCCACCCCTTAAAGGACGCATTATCCTGCGCGAGCTTTATGAACACCTTACACTCTGAACTCACATCCCCGACATCTGCAACCCCCCCGCCCTGCTCCTCACTGAGAGAGCCCTCCATAGACGAGCAAGAAGACGCCCTACGCTGCACAGGATCAGTGGCTCCAGGGGAGTCCTCCCCGCTGTTCATACCGTCACCGACCAGGTCACGCTTCCTCTTCTTCTTCCCCGTCATACGGACCGAGGCGTTCCTCTATGTTGCCGTAATATCCAAACTGTTGTCGTTGTTGTTTTTTATGGCAGTTGGCATCCAAGTGCACGAGGTATTGTTCAATCTGTTTTTTTGTTCTGTATTTGTTTATGAGGAAGTAGGAGGGGGGGGGCATTGGAGTACAGGCCTGCTCTTTTATTCTCTATAACACAGCTACAGTATGGTTTTGAAGTCTGAAGATGATAGATGTTTTGAACCACTGTAGGGTCCATTTTCCCTGCTCACCACAATTTCCTCCACTCACTGCTAGAGGCAGCATTGCTATTTGGACTCATTTTGCTGCATTGTGTTTGTAAAATTATGCTCCTTTTGCAGGAGAAACATCTTCAAGCCTCTAGTCAACAGACAGAACAAGCACTCACTGTAACCCAAGACTCAAGGTCTTAGATTGTCTTAAATTTTAAAGGAAATCCAGCGCAGTGGTGAGCCAAGAGTCTTGTGGCAGTGAGCCAAGCCCTGCGGCGGTGAGTCACGACCTCAATCGACAGATTGTAGAAGGCACTCATTCTACAGTCAAAGGAGCCTCGAAACTTTAGGATCCAACAAGAACTTTATTCAACTTGGCATGAAGCTGTCACTTATGAACAAGCAGGTTTTAAAGACCCACAGGTGAGCTCACTGCACTTTAGTTAATGCAAAGAAATGGGGCTGAATATGCGTCTGACAGCTATATAAGCTACAAAACCAGTTCTTGTGTCTGTGTGCTAAAGCCCGTCTCATAAAAGTGCTGGACATCGTGGTCACGATGAGCTCTGTGTAGGAGGGACAGGTCCACCTGAGGAGGATTCAGCCCTGAGGCATTCAGCTCAAATCTGGACATGGAACTCAGTGACGGGACAACATGAACTAAATCTCTTTATTAGATGTTCATTTTTGATTTAAATAACATATTTATTTACATTGAAATACATCTGAGAGCCAATAAATCAGGATGCATATTTCAAAATAAAATGGCAATGCATAAAGGCACCATAAAAACCCTATATTTTCCCTTTATTCCATTAATTAAATGATCTAAGATTGTTACTGGGTACAATTCATGTGCAATTCATGTGCACTTTATATCTACCGAGCCTATTCAACCCTTTAATGGGCTATTAGTCTCCTCTTTGTCTTTGTGAGACCCTGGCTCACCCACCCTGAGTACCTGATTAGCATCTAAATTCCCTGGTCCTCTACCTCTCCAGGGGTTCAATATTCCATTGTAGACTACAGGAAGGTTGAATTAGCCCTCCATTTCTGTTTAAAGAAGGTCTTTCTTTTTTAACAAAAATAGCTTCCTTGACTCCTCTTTCAAACCATCTTTTCTCCCTGCTTAAAACCTTCACCGTCTTCAAACGAGTGATTAGAGGCTTCAAGATGGAGATGCACGGCGCTCTGAGGTCCTGAACTTGTATTTCTTCTGTGCTGATAGAGCCTCTTGTGCAGAGGCTGTTTAGTCTCACCTATGTACCGTTCTTTACAGCTTTCTTCACTGCATTGGATAGAATAAACTACATTGCTCTGTTTTTGAGTCGGCAACTTGTCCTTAGGGTGAACCAGTTTTTGTCTTAAAGTGTTTCCTGGTTTAAAATAAACAAGGACTTCATGTTGTCTAAAAAATCTCTGCAATTTTTCCGACAGTCCAGATACATAAGGGATAGAAACACCCTTCCTTCTCTGTTCAGTTTCCCTTTTGTCCTGCTTCTTGGTTCTCTTCACTCTGTTGAGAGCCCAAGCGGGGTAACCACAGGCTGAGAGGGCATTTCGGACATGTTTTTCCTCTTTCTTCTTGCCCTCTGAGCTGGTGGGCACCTCTCGCCCTCTGAGCTGGTGGGCACCTCTTACCCTCTGAGCTGGTGGGCACCTCTTACCCTCTGAGCTGGTGGGCACCTCTCGCCCTCTGAGCTGGTGGGCACCTCTTGCCCTCTGAGCTGGTGGGCACACCTTGAGCTCTGTGTTGTAAGGTTCTGATCAAACCCAGCTTGTGCTGTAGTGGGTGGTTGGAACCAAAGAGCAGATACTGGTCCGTGTCTGTAGGTTTATACTTCAATTTGGAGCTTCCCGTCCTCTCCTCTGATCGTGGAACAATCAAGAAAGGCCAAGCGGTTCTCCTCAGTGTCTTCTCTTGTAAACCTGATATGTGGGTCCACAGCAGTGATCTGCTCTGAGAAGGCTTCTAGCTCTTGTTTCTTGATTGTTACAAAAGTATCATCGACATAGCGAAGCCACAGTTTTGGGGCTTTGCCTGAGAAGGAGGCCAGTGCCTTCTTCTCAAAGTGCTCCATGTACAGGTTGGCCACTATGGGAGAGACGGGCGAGCCCATGGCACAGTCGTAAATCTGTCTGTAAAATTGTCCCCGGAATTGAAAGTAAGTGGTGTTCAGACAGATGTCCAACAGTTTACATATGTGTTCAGGTGTCAGTTTGGTCCTGTCCTGTAGGCGGTGTCTTCCTGCAGTCTGGTCCTCACCCCTGCTACTGCCTCAGAGCTCGGGACGCAGGTGAAAAGGGACACGACATCATATGAAATCATGATTCTATTGAGAGTGTTTTTCAAACTTCCTATAAGTTATATGTCCTTTTCCTCTGTATCTACCTGCGTTGCAACAATGAAATTTCCCCATGTGTGGAAAATAAAGGAATATCTTATCTCATTTTTTTATGTTTTGAAAGCAATTCCCTTTACTCAAACAATACTGTACAAAAGGCCCCGCAGTCCCTGTGTGCCTATGTTCTTGTAGTTCATGGGGCGACCACTAGAGGCGCGCCAGCACCGCAGGGTGCCTTATGACATCACTGCATTGCACCCTTTATTCTTCCCTCCACCCCTCACTGAGTGCCTTATGATGTCACCGGTGTTCCGCCTTTGTTCCTTTGATCCTGGGGCAGGGGTTGACAGATCGCCTTTCTGTTTTCACGTCGGAACTTATAGCGATACGGTTGGCGTTGGAATGGGCGGAATCTGCTTTGCAGTGTTGCGGCATTGTGGTGGCCTCTGACAGCCTTTCTGCATTGCAAAGCATTAAATCTGGGAAATCGGATTGCAGACAGGATGTGTTGAATGGCATCTTCTGTCTGATGCTCTCCCTGTCCAGGAAGGATGTGAGGGTTTCCTTCATTTGGGTCCCTGCGCATGTGGGGGTGGATGGTAACGAAATGGCTGATGCACTGGCTAAACGTTCCCTTCGGCGGCCATCAATTGATGTGGCGGTTGAGTTAAGCAAATCTGAAATCAAGCCTGTTATCAAGAGTCATGTGGTCGGCCTTTGGCAGGAATTTTGGAGCCACTGTGTTACTGGACGGCATCTCTATCACATACAGGGTAGTGTGGGTCCTTGCGGGTCTGTGGGCAGGAACGCGTGGGAGGAAAGGGCCTTCGCCCGCATGAGGATTGGCCATACTGGACTCAATTGGTCACTGAGTAGGATAGGCAAACATCCGACCGGTCTGTGTGGTCACTGTCGGGTGCCAGAGACTGTCGAGCATGTGCTGATTTGCTGTGAGGCTTATGATAGGGAAAGGGCCGGGTTGGCCTTGTGGTTTCGGAATAATGGGCGGGAGTTCAATCTGCGGAACGTTCTGGCGATCCAGTCACAGGGTTTGTGTCAGGCTGTGGTTGCTTACTTATGTAGCACAGGGCTGGGTAAACGTTTATAGAGGTGGGGGGTGTTGGAGACTGAGCCGAGGATGAGGAGCAAGAGGATGTTCTAACGCGCTTGGACTTCATGGGCCTAGAAACGCCAAAGTGATGGAAGAAGGACTTCTAAAGGATAAAACGACAAAGACGTCCCATGACCTCATGGGCTTTGTAAAACAACAAAGACGTCCCATGATCTCATGGGCTTTGTACTTCCAAAGCACCGAACGTCAAAGAGGGCGAGGAAGGTGAAGAAGAGTCTCCCTGGAATAAAGCCGGTTGGTCTCTGACACAACAACTATTCTAGTCACAAAAACACATCATGACCTCATGGGCTTTGTAACGCCAAAGCGATGGGAGGAGTACTTTTACGGACTACGACAGAGTCTGAGGACTACGAAACGTCTGAGGAATAAAGTCTGGCGGTAATGCAACAATTGGATGCCAACCGCCATAAAACAACAACAACAACAACAACGTCACAAAACCACGTGATCGCATACGATGCCGCCCCCTTGTCATACGTTGCCGCCCCCTTGTCATACGTTGCCGCCCCCTTGTCATACTTTGCCGCCCCCTTGTCATACGTTGCCGCCCCCTTGTCATACGTTGCCGCCCCCTTGTCATACGTTGCCGCCCCCTTGTCATACGTTGCCGCCCCCTTGTCATACGTTGCCGCCCCCTTGTCATACGTTGCCGCCCCCTTGTCATACGTTGCCGCCCCCTTGTCATACGTTGCCGCCCCCTTGTCCGTCACTTGTTGCGTTCCTTTGCACTGATAGAGTGTGGAAAGTGATCTCAAACGTACATTATGGAGCCCCCAGAGCTTTCAGAGTCCACAAACTCCTTGGATGAGCTACACAGAGGTCAATATTTAGAAAAGCTGCGATCAATCAACTCAGATCCATATTTTATGCCTAAATCACGACTCTTCCAGATATCTCCAAGGCCACTGGTCCCATGGTTCACAAGTCACAATTTTGATCAAAGGCTCTACGGCTGAATAAAACTGAAGTTATTCTACAGCGTTTATTCTCCGGAGCTCCAGCACAGGCAGCGGTGCGTGAGGCTGCCTGTGCTTCGGTCACCTACACCGGGCTGAACAGCTGTCAGTTCCGCCGTGCGCCGCTCCGTCCGCGCGCGAGTGAGTGACAACCGATAAAACTTCAGATTAACTTCAGATCTACTTTGAGCCTAAATAAAACTGAAGTTAATTCTACAGCGTGCGCAGAACAGATATATCTATAGATCTATATTATAAAAGTCTATGTCCATCGCGCTCTTATTTCCGGGTTTCTCGATATCGGATAGAACTTCACTCCGTTTATTTTCCCGGTTGCTGCATCAACTGCCACATAAACCTTCACCATTGTGATAATAGTAAAGAGTACGATATCATTAATGAAGTTTTGGGCCTCTTTGAACCGTGTTTCGTCGTAAATCGAAGCAGAAAAACTCCGGTTTAGAATGGGCTTGTAAAGGGGGACACGCACTGATGACGGCCAAGAGCCTGGAGGAGCCTGAGAGAGCGCGGGGGGGGCGTGGGGGGCGGCCGTGTGACGTCATGTGAATGCTCTCTACATAAGCTGTGTCTCCTTCTGAGCCTAAATAAAGCACCTCGTATCGTCTCGTCTTTCCGATCCTCATTCCTGGCCTCCAGTAGTGCTCTGAAAGGCACTCTCGAGCAGTGACTTCTACAAACCCAGAACTACTACCTTACGGTCCGCACCGTCCTGAGTTATCTTTCCTACAAATACATTTCCCTTTACTCAAACAATACATTTAGTAAACATTACTAGTAGGCATACAAAATCTATAATATAAATACATTTTGATAAAACCTTTTTATTTAAGTGCATGTGGTGTTACATTTAACAAGGTTTGAAAAGTGTCTTAAAAAGTCTTAACACAAATTTCACACAAGAAGTAGAGCAGGAACTTTATAGGAGAGAGCGCAGTGTGGGGAAAAGTAACTCAAACATGTTGCCTCTCTTCTCTTTGGTGTCTTGCACTCTCACTCTTATTTTGACGGTGATAAACTGCTAAAGCTCAAAAGCAATAACAGTTTAAATATGGATAATATTTGTCCTTGAAAAGAGTCCCCCCCGTGGGCTTTACTGGACAGGACAGTGTAGCGTGAAATGGGGACGAGTCTGGGGTAAGATGTGCAGCATGCGTGTTATCCACTCCACCACCACTTGTTTGAACAGGCACTTATTTGCTCTAAATCTGGGCAGCATGTTCTAAACTGGTATGACGTACTATTGGACTCATTTTCTTGTGTTGTGTTTTAAGAGATGTTTCATCAGGCTCAGTGCACTCACATTTCCCTCTTGGGTGGTTCCAGAGGATGCCGTTCTGCACCAACAGCCCATCATTTTAATGTTGACAGAGGTGGAATGCAACACTTCAGGCCGTATTCTGTCCCCGGAGGTTGTGTTACCATGGAAGCAGCAGAGCTCGTTTCGTCACACTTTGAATTCGGCACAATTGATGACATCACAGGGCGTGGAATTCTAAACAAGAGGCGTGATTATGCCAAAATATGAGGTGGAGTAAAGCGACTTGAGGGCGTGGTCTGGTGCATCCTGTGAATGGCCAGAATTGTAACTAATAAACGTAAAAACTAGTGCACTGGAGTTGTGTTATCCCCATATGGGCGGAATAATGATAATAAAACAACCTTCATGGGCATAAATAACACAAATTATAAGTTATAGAATAAGTAATCCAATCAAGTTTTATGTGGTTATGCGCAGTTAGCACTCAGCTCTTAAAGCTCTTTGCTGGACACCTCCACCTCCCGTGTTGGACTCATGTTACTGCGCAATCTGGACCAGACTGGACCGTACTCATGTGCCCAGCTCAGAGAGGAACGTCTACGGTGCTCATATAGTCCTGGTTGTCACTAGGGGCTCAGGGGCCGAGCACCGGGACTAAAGGCCAATTAAGACTCCATAAGAAGCGAAAAGTCTGTTTGTTTACCTCGGGCTGCCAGAACAAGAACAAAGTTAGTTTCGGTTCTGGTATTCATCGTTCAACAGAAGCAGCTGAACTCCTATAGACCCCGCCCTTCTGTGATCCCTAACAACTTTTTCCACGGCATTGCTCTGGAGATTATTATCACAGGCCGCTCAGTTAATATCGTTTAACATTTTTTCTCATTGGTCAGGTATGCAGGAATCAGATGAACCATACACACACACACACACACACTCTCACACACAAACACACACACTCTCACACACACACACACACACACACACTCTCACACACACACACACTCTCACACACACACACACACACTCTCACACACACACACTCTCAAACACACACACACACACACTCACTCACACACTCACACACACACACACTCTCACACACACACACACACACACACACACACACTCTCACACACACACACACTCACACACACACACACACACACACACACTCTCACACACACACACACACTCAAACACACTCAAACACACACACACTCACTCACTCACACACTCACACACACACACACACACACACTCTCACACACACACACTCACACACACACACACACTCACACACTCACACACACACACACACTCACACACACACACACACACTCACACACACACACACACACACACACACACACGTTTTTTGGAAAAGGTTTTGTGTTTTATTACAATCAGTCACATATTCACAGCGAAACGAGCCAAATGAGGAACTGAATTTAGATCCACTCAATGCATTCAGGCATGAGAGAGAGTGAGAGAGTGAGGGTGAGAGAGAGAGTGGGAGAGAGGGAGGGTGAGAGAGGGAGGGTGAGAGAGGGAGGGTGAGAGAGGGAGAGTGAGAGAGGGAGGGAGAGAGAGGGAGGGTGAGAGAGAGAGTGGGAGAGAGGGAGGGTGAGAGAGGGAGGGTGAGAGAGGGAGGGTGAGAGAGGGAGAGTGAGAGAGAGGGAGGGTGAGAGAGGGAGGGTGAGAGAGGGAGGGTGAGAGAGGGAGGGTGAGAGAGAGAGTGGGAGAGAGGGAGGGTGAGAGAGAGAGTGGGAGAGAGGGAGGGTGAGAGAGGGAGGGTGAGAGAGAGAGTGGGAGAGAGGGAGGGTGAGAGAGGGAGGGTGAGAGAGGGAGGGTGAGAGAGGGAGGGTGGGAGAGGGAGGGTGAGAAAGGGAGAGTGAGAGAGGGAGGGTGAGAGAGGGAGGGTGAGAGAGGGAGGGTGAGAGAGGGAGGGTGAGAGAGGGAGGGTGAGAGAGGGAGGGTGAGAGAGGGAGGGTGAGAGAGGGAGGGTGAGAGAGGGAGCATGCATGCGGCGCTGTGGCTGGTCTCATCACTTAGAAAAGACTTTCAGCATTATTGGGAAAAGATGGTATTTTATGTTTAAGTTTGAAAATCAATGGTTTAGTTTCAGAACCTAGTTTAAGGACAGGGGTAGTGAGTGTGCTCATGTGCATTAAAAAAAAAAAGGATTGCTTGAGTTCTCAAATTGGCAAAAAATCCTCTATTATTCCTATAATGCAGGTCATTGCAGCAGTCTGGGAGTGTGCACTTCAGCATCACGCTCTCCCGCGGCGCTGCTGCTGCCCTCGTTTATGGATCACAAGTCAGGTTTATAAGCAGAGATATGTGCGTGTTCTTAGTCTGGGTTTAGTCCAGGCATCCCGGGGATGAAGGTGAGCTCTCTGCGTGGCGCAAAAACAAATAATGGTGAATTAAATTAACGAAACAATGCTTTGAGGCTGTATTTCAATATCTAATTTTGTTTTATTGCTATTCTGTTTTTCAATGTCATTGCTCACTTCTTTCTTTGCTTGTATATGAGGCCATGACAAACATCTCCCACAGAGAGCACTTTTGAATGCCATAGTTCTCAGTCATTGCATCAAATATTATCACCATATTTGGACTGGCACCATCCCACTCCAGCCTAACAAAAACAATAAGGATGGTTTGTTGTGTATCATTGCAGAGCTTCTCAAAATTGTTGATTTAACTAACAAGGTAAACAGAAAAATACCATCAAGCAATAAAACACTGGTCATTAATATATATAATAGAATTTACCTGCGTTCACAGGAAACATGCAAATGGACAACAACAACAACCATAAATTAAAGCCGCAAGTGGCATCGGTTGGGTCTCGTGAACAGCTGTCTCTGCTGCTCAACTCAATAATATAGCGGAGACACTGAGGATAAGAACCTGCCTAAGACATCACAAGCACGCAAGCAAGTGCCACTATCCAATAAACCTTTACCATCATCAAACAAAACAGATGAGACCAGTCTCAGCTAATGTCACTGAACTATATGTGTGACCAAATGTTTTATTAACTTATTTAAGTTAATGTTGTACTAATGACTGCACACTTCCATTGAATTCTCTTTGAACTCTTCACAGGCGCCAAAATATAAAGCAGCTACAACTCCTTGGACTTCAGATGCCATGATGGGAGTCATGATGTGCTTAAAGACCAAGTCAAATGCACATCGCTATATTCAGTTGCTACATGTCACTTGGGAAAAGTTTGAGCTGTGAAAGATGCCACACTCTGACCGTGATGAGATGACATTTATGCTGAGGAGCGTTCAAAGAACAGCTGTTATGTCACCATGGAGATCAGAGCACTGTGTGGCGCAAAGTAGGTGTGAGGCGCAATGCAGCGGCAATGTGAACACAGCGCTCAAGGTGTGACTGGCCTAAAGTAAATCTGATTTTAATAAACATAAGCCAAACCTCCCTCCGAAGTCCAAGTTTGTAAGTGCTGTAAAATATCACAAACTTTCATGAAGAATTTTGCTATCATTGCACATTCATCTATATATTGTTTTATTTGTGTGTGTGCGTGCGTGCGTGCGTGCGTGTGTGCGTGTGTGCGTGTGTGTGTGTGTGGTGTAAAAAAATAACATTAAAAACACTACCAGAGAGTGAAAATCAAAATAAGAACACAAGTAAACATCAATATAAACAAAACCAGTGGGAGTTTTATTAAAATAGTCCAAAGTCTGTCAATTTTTTCATTTCCAAATTAAGTCTGAATGCCAGTTCTATTTCATCCCTACTGACGCCAGAGGTGGTGCAGAAAGCACTGGATGATCATCCTTGCGCATACACAGGTTGAAAATAAATAACAACAAAGTCACCTTTGACCTCCAGGTGGCTCATGTGAGTCTATATCATCTCGTGACACCGGCAGCTCAGTCCCTTTTCACCTTCTTGCATGCAGCTTGTGTGTGTGGATGTTGTTGCCTGTTAGCCCTGTGACTGTTGTCGGTCATCACTTCTTGGGGCTGCACAAGTGTTGAGTGTCGGACCTGTTGTTATTAGAAGGAGGTATTTTTCTGTTGTTTTCTACAACTGGTAAGTTACCCCTTTATATATTTCGCCGTAGCAGTGTACTGTAAAAACTGTGATTTTTGTTGAGTTTTGAAACCGTACAATTGTACTCAGTTCTGTGTTTATCCGCGCTGTGTCTGGGTGTATAGATAGATGCTTTTTATGTTGTATTAATTGTAGCCATGTTCGAGTTATTAGTTCTGAACTGCTTTATTTTACGTTGTTTGACCGTTGTTTTCTGCTGGTTGCACACCATCGGTGGCGTATTCAGCTTGACTTGGTTGCGTTACCTTTACCTGTGTGCGGGTCATTTGTAGGGTTTACTGCTCGACCTGACCCCACTGTGGAGTACTGGTTATTTGTGTTTCAGAGTCGCTAGTGGCGTTCCGCTCGACCTGACCTGATTAGGGTCCTGTGTTTAAATGCTGAAGTCCCTGTGTTGCTGGTCCTGCCTGACACCACTGACAATGGGCCTGATTTCTGCCCTTCTTGTCTTGGAGTGGATCATCTTCGGGAAGCCCTCTCTGCTCCAATTGTTCTGTTATGCCCTGGTCTGTGCCTTCAAAGACGTTTCAGACTGGTCGTTTGTGGCGCCTCTGAGTTAATTGCTACTCAAGGTGCCGGTCCTCCATATGAGAAAAAGAAGGGATCTGGGAAATTAGCTGTGCAGGCGAGCACTCTGACATCTGAATGCTCCAAATACAGGCCGTTATCCAGAATCTCCAGACTGATGCCAGTCGGGTGGTGGCGCAACGGCAGGAGGGGCAGCATCCCACTTTGCAGTTCCTCCCTCTGTGGAATATACCAAGGAACTACATGCCGGTTGGATAGACCCAACGGCATTTTTCAAGTGTGCACACTGGGTTCCATCGAATTGTAGAAATGTAACTGTACAGATTGACATGGGGAGAGTGAAAGGTAAATGTGCCCGTTTAATGACATATGGACCTCGTGCAGCTGACGTCAGAGGGTGATGTCACACATTCGTCCGGACGGCAAAACAACCCAGCAAGCGTTGCGACAACACTGCCGACACTGAACTTTTGCGTCTCTATTCACATCTATTCACCTCAAACACAACCACGAAAAGATGGTAATCTCGTGCTCAGCGTATGGATGTACCAATCGACAGGGGAAGAAAGAAGGTATATAATTTTATCGCTTCCCAAAAGACCCAGAAAGGCGAGCGAGATGGGTGACTGCGGTGAAGAGAAAAGTCTGGAAACTGAGTGCCACCAGCAGAATTTGCAGCGATCACTTCCCGAACGATTAGTATTTTGAGCCAAAAGCTTTTGTATTGAACTGTAACAGGCCTGAAATTAAAGATAGATTGTGCTAAGCATGGAAAGATTTTGCATCATGCTTAGCATTTTCCGTTTTTTATATCAGAAAGTGACCGTCTACACATCTGTATTTTTCAGGTAAAAAAAGTGATGACCCCCTGTCACCTGTCACTTGTCACCTGTCACCTGCCTATGTGCCATTAATTTTCTCTTTTGTGTCCTCACCGGAAAAGATGAAACGCACACGAGCGCTGGATACATTTGAGAGAAGACAGCAGTGTAAACAGAGGAGAAAAGAAGAGACTGACAGAGCTGCTGTTGATCAATTAACAAAAATGTATAAATATCAAAATGTTGCGTCAGTGCCACTTTCTGAATAAATTAAACATTTTGAATTGAAATTGCACTCACCTTCGACATGATTAAAAACAATGGCTTATTCTGCACTTTCCACAGCTGGACTCCACTAACCCATCCTAACACCAAATAATTGTACGCATCTAAACTTTTGTAAGCTTTCATTTCTTTTCCTGTGAAGTGAGGAATGACGATTAACTAAGTAATTGTACAGTTCGTGGTACGCAAAGTCGGATGGATGGCAGTCTTGAATTGACGTGAATAAACTTGCAGACAAATTATAGGGGTCCTGCACCCCGACAAGTGAACTTTTTGCCACATATCGTTACTCAAAGACACCATCTAAATGCTCGACATATTTTGATAATGTCGGGTTGGATGAATGACCGCTCATTTTGGATACAATCTGTGCAATTGGTCTTTCGCTGTAGTGTTCAGGTGTAAGCATGCGCTTGTTTTGCCGTCCGGCCTTAAAGGTGTACTGACATTTGTCACATGACTGCACGAGGTCTATAAGCATTTCCCGGCCCGTTCACACATTCATGCAGTTGGAAAAACGCATGGTGTGCGTAGGCTCTGCACAGCCAAGATACAGGAGCATGCGGTGCCCTCAGTGCCGGGGTTGACTAGGCAGCTTCTTCTCAGGCTCTGCTTTATTGGTGGTTACTTTGGCACTTTTGATGATGATTTGTAACTAGTATATTGTGGTGTAGCAGTTGTCATGTGTTTTAGTATTGTCAGAGAGACATCTTTTTGTGTCACAAATCATTTAAACTGCTTCTACTCTCAGTTTTACTGAGCACCAGTGGTAATGGAAATGCAACCAGGCATGAGCGGGGTCACGAGCAGAGAGCCAAGCCGTGTAGCGTAGGGCCAAGTAGGTACTAATGGAAAAGGGGCATATGCCAGTCTAGTTCCTGTAGCGTTTTGAATAGCCTTGCCATACAAATCTCAAGATTGCTTTGTTCCACTCATCAAACAGCCGGTTGGGGATAGAAATTTAATAGACTAATAGATTATTTTACAAAATGTTGTATTTATTGTTCCTCCAGTGCCTCTTGAATTGACACGTCTGAAGTAGGTTGAATGCGAAGATTCCAAACAGGGCACAGATTAGGGTTCCCTCAGAGTGGTTTACAATCAGGTCCTTAATATCAGTGCAGAAGGCAATATAACTCCCTGGTGGAGCATACACATTCAATAGAGTAAAAACTTTTCCATTGATAGTTCAATTAACCAGTATATCTGCCCTCTTTGCTATTCAGTTTGAAATCAATATTGCAACTCCCCTCCTGTATGAGCCTCTAAATGATGAATAGTACAATGTCACATAGTTCCATTCCATCAGCTCCATAAAGTTTAGATTCTGGATAGTATCCATATAAACATATTGTATCCATTAAAAATCAGAGCTTGTTCTGCATGTTCCTCCGTAGCGTTTTACAGCGTATTACAGACACATACGGTGGCGCCGCATGCGAGCTGAAGCGCTGGGATTTGGAGCTACCGCTGTTGCACATTATGTGCAGCTGTGGTTTTGCAGCTGTGGCATGCAGTGTGTTTAGGTGCTTTGATGCAGTGAGCGCGTGGGAGGACGTGTAGTTTTGCTTCTGCGGCAGGTTTTGCTGTGCTGGTAGTACACAAGTTCTGTTGTAATGGGCCTAATCTTTTACATTGTTTAAAATGAACTACGATGGTCAGTTCTTGTGTACTTGCAGTCTGTCATTTGGAATATTTCAAAAGGTTTTATTAAAGTAATAATAATTTAAATAGCATTATTTGTCACAAATAATCATCAAAAAGGACAGTGTGTTGAAAATTCCTACCGCTGTGAGTCAATGAATGCGGCGTCGCTGATTTGTTATTAAGCGAAAGGTACGGTCCTTCATTGTAGCTGGCTGTTGGTTTGGTTATGTTTCCTTTGTCTTTGAGTCCTTCGTTGTATCTGGAGCTAGGCAAGTGGGTGCAGCACAACCTGTTTCCAGGGCAGGTAGCTTGGGCTTCCTCACACCTGGCTCACCCTAACCAAAATAATAGTTACTGTAAACCTAAATGTTAAATAAACCAAACATCTCCACAGCACAGGCCCTTAATGGTTTTAACGGCTGGTTTGTCTGGTTTTGTCTTCATCTAAATCTGCTTTATTTTGTCTTGGTCTCGTATCCTACAAGGACTGAAATTCAAAGTGAAACAAACACAAACATAAAAGTAATGTTAATGGAATATTTAGCATCTTATTATTGCTTTACATACCTGTGCGGGGACAATTGGAATGGTGGTGTGACAAGTAGAAAGTCGATTTTAGATGTTGTTTTTATGTATTGGATTGTAGACTATATACTAATGACTCCTTTATTCCGTGAACCCAGACAACAATGACAGAACCATACAAGTGTTTCACTTAAGCAATGAGGTAAACCTTTCCCTTACTTTGCTTCATAATGGTGTCATCTCTTAACACATAATTGACACTGTTTTTGCTCTAAATTAATAATGAAGATGCTTGATGCACTTCAGTATTTATCTAAACCCCCTGATTGTAAGAACTTCCAGTAGAATTTTCATTTTATGCAACTTGTGCAGCCCCAGCCCGTCTTACAATATTTTTGTAAATGAAGAATGTATTTCTTTTTGTTTGATAAAACATCTGGTTTGGGGTACTTGAGGTTTGTTCTTTTTATTTGTAGTTTGTCAAGTTTAACCAGCTCAAGCTCTGCATTTGCGAATTTGGATTGAGGCAAGACAGACTCACAAAAAAAAAGGGATCTTGACCCCCACCATGGCAGACTTTTGCACCCCCTCAGCTCCACAAGGAAAAGTGTCTGGTGCTGCTACTGTTTGAGATTGTTGTTGTAACATTGCCAAATGATAGTAGAATTAGATGCATCTAATATCAATTATCAGTATTACACCTACATACAGTAAAACATTGACAATGAAATTGTCATCTGGCATTTGTGCGCAAACAATTAGTGAAAAACAGACTTTCTGGTAGCAAAGCAATTCGATTGTTGAAATTGTAGTATTTGAAATGTAATAACTGATCTGAAAAAGGCATCGAAGCGAGAATCTCTGTTCAATAGCTTTACTTGAAGTTGCTGCTTCAACGACACAAATAATGCTACTGCCTCTTAGGTTGAAATATAAATGTGTGAAACCGCAGTGTTTTCTCCTTCTTTTCCCTTCTCCCCTCCATTATCTCCTTGTCATTTCCAACAATAGGCTTTTCTTATTTCTCTTCTCATCTTTTTTGCAAAGCCCCATTAAACACAGAAGTGAACCCAGGGGCGTGATGTTGAGGAAGAGGCGACAGACAAATGTGTCATCTTTGTGAACAAAAGAGACAGAAGAGCCAAAGTACAACAACTACACTATGGATAGTTCCAGGGAGAAGTATTTGTATATATGCATATAAATGTGTACAACTTTGAACATATTTATTTTTTCTCTTTGTTTTTTTTTTTACATTTATATAAACCGAACAAAAAAGAAAAGACGGTTAATAAAAGACATCCAAAGAAGCTATGGCACGTAATAACAACATTTTGAATCATTCAAATTAAGACTTTTCTATTTGTCTATGTCCATTACCATGTAATGGTTCATGTCAACCATTTTATAGAAATGGCATTTTTCCAAGCAGAAAAGGCTATACTCCTAAGTTGTCCATTAATTGTGTCCATGGCAGGATTTTTGAGGCCCAAATATACATTTGTGAAGTGTGGTGGGACGCCAGTGTCAAAGACAATTCATTGTGCTTTGTTAATCTCAATTCAATATTTCTGAGCAACAGAATAGTCCCAAAATACATGTTAATGATAGGCCACTTGGCAACAACAGCTATTATTTCAGTGTGAATAGTGAGCACTTTGACATGGTGTTATAAAAAACCTTTTCCAGAGATTAACAGATTTTCCTCCAAACATATGATGTTGTGGTCCTCCAGTGGGATCTATATTTCCATTCTTCATCTGTCAAAACAAAATGATCCTCTCTTTATGTTTTAATATGGTTAGTTGTTGTATTAGTTCTTTCCAGTCTTTCCAGGTAGTAAGCACGGTAGTAAGGGATTTTCAATTTCCTCCATTAGACACAGTCAACCTTTTTATTTTATATTTGTAGAGTTTTGAAATCAAATCTAGAGATCTGGGAAGAACATAAACTTTTATAGTTTACATCTTTTTACCTACACTGAAGTATCAATCTACTAAACTTTGTTAAAAATGTTTTTGCATGAAAAGCACTAATGACAAAGCTTTAAATTGTATTAAAAACAATGCCATATGCCCACAAACCACCCAACCTCCTCACAATCACCTTACCCACCCAGCAAAACATTATACATGCCCACTCCGAAAAAGGCATCCAAAGATGAGAACACTAAACTGTCAATCTCAAAAGAGTGGCCCCTGGAGGTGGGGGGGGGCCACCGCGTACAGGCAGACCTGATGGGCACCGGCTTGGCAGAGAAACATAATGCTGGAACATGTGGTGGAGAGACTGATTGCAATGCAGGGTGAGATAGCAGCAATGAGAGCTGAAATAAAAGCTGAAAACTCAACATGCTTCAGTAAACTCGAATTGGACTGACCTGGGTGGAGTGGACAGACGTGTGGCCGAGGCGGAGTGATGAGTCTCAAATGGTGCGGAGGAGGAAGGCTGAATGTGTATAACGAGGCTATGGAAAACAAGCTACTAGATTTAGAGAGGTCATTTAGCAATGATCTGAGACTCGTGGGAGTCCCTGAGGTTGAGGAGTAGGACTCCAATTGAAGCCATGGTTCCGGAACTTGAATTGGGAACTCTTGGTGTGATCCTTGACTGCCTGCTTCAGATTAATGATGTAAATTAGTTGTATCTGTCCCTTAAATTAAATAAATGATGACATAAATACATGCACACATAATTGAACTAACAACACTCAATGCAAAGCGTCTAATAACGTATAGGACAGTCTCCATGTTTCTCATGCCTACACGCTTCTCTCTAGTCCATTTTCAGGTGGCACTGCTTTGCTGCCTTTCAAGTCAGGTTCAGTAGCAAACCACCATGGGAATCTGAACATTGCAGCTGAAGGCAAAGCGACACTCTGGATACTTATTTTTCTTTTGCCACAACATTTCCCAGTCAGCGCCATCCAAAGCAGGACACTTTCCAGAAGGGGACATGCATAACAACAAACAGAGTTTCTACAATTGTCACGGTTATTATTTTCTTGTGTTATATTGTGACCTAAATAATCACGATTATCGATTGACTAAAGGATCATGACATGTCGACCTAAGAGGGAAAAACAACTTCCCAGTAAACAAACAATTCTTATTTGCAGCTCGATATTAAACTGTTGATCTTCCAAAATGTTGTGAATGCAATCTTCACAGACACAATTTTGAATCGCTCCTCGCTGTCCTTCACCCTCCCGATTCTCCCCGTCAAAACAATGATGACAACTGCCAACTTTTTATCCTACGCACTACGCATAATGTCTTTTGAGGGAATTCAGATTTTTCTTACCTAGAAGCTCACAGGTCACGTTAACCTCACAGTGTGCATCAGCACCGCTCTGCAGTCCGTTACAGGCCCATCAGCATTCTCACTGCACACTCACTTTTACTGCTTTTGATATGAAAAATTACAAACAAATGTCATCAGCTTTTTTTTTTAATCCGATTTGACTTATTTGGACAGAGCTAGCACTAGACGAGACAGGCCGACTGAGCAGAGCTTATATAGGGTTAGGGGTAATAATATTGTCATTACCTGTGCTGCATAGGCGATCAGTTTCCTTTTGAAACTGAACAGAACAAAATAAAACAAAGGTATTGTAAAGGCCCAAGGTTATTTTGAACTGTTTTTAAAGTCTGGATTTGAAATGGATTTTTATTAACTCAAGTAGCCGTGTTGTGTGAATTAGCGAAGTCGATGTCAGACACTGTAATATTTTCTGGTCCCCTGCCCAATCGGATCAATGCTGAATTGTACAGCCGTCTTTCAGCATTCAACAGCTGGTTATCTAGATGGTGCCTTCAAAACAAAGTTGTCTTTATTGATAACTGGAGTGCGTTTTGGGAAAAGCCCGAGCTCATACGCAGGGATGGCATCCATCCGACTTCGGAGGGTACATCCCTATTATTTCGGAATTTGACCGATAGTCTTAGTCGTGTTAAGTGACCATCTAGGGATGAGTCCCGGGCGCAGAGCAGCAGTTTAAGACGCTCCTCTGACTGTGTGTGTCCCTCGTGTCCCTCGTACAAATAATGCCAAAAAGTCACATCTCAGAAAAACTATTTCAGGCGTCAGACCAAATAACTTAAGGAAAGTAACAATCACAAATGACACAAATATCCAAATGAATAAAAACGTAAAATGTGGACTGCTAAACATTAGAGCAATTTCCTCCAAATCGCTCTTAGTAAATGAATTAATTAGTGACTATAACATAGATCTTCTAGCTCTAACTGAAACGTGGCTTCAACAAGACGACTACGTCAGACTAAATGAGTCCACCCCACCCACCCATGTTAACCCCACCCACCCATGTTAACCCCACCCACCCATGTTAACTTTCAGACCTCCAGGAGCACAGGCCGAGGTGGTGGTGTGGCAGTGATCTCACACTCAAGCCTCCTCATGAGCCCTAAAACTAACATTTTACTCATTTGAAAGCCTCAGGCTGTCGATCACATGTCCAAATATGAAAAACCAAAAAGAAGTTTTGTTCATAGTTATCTACCGACCCCCTAGTCCCTATTCAGAGTTTTTAACAGAGTTTTCTGACTTTATATCAAACTTAGTGCTAGCCTGGGATAAAATAGTTATAGCTGGAGATTTTAATATCCACGTGAACATGAGTGATGACGCTCTCAGTAATGCCTTCAGCGCCTTGTTAGACAGCATTGGCTGCCGTGATCCCACTGGAGGCGCATACCGAGCCAAAGTTAAAGGCCGGTTGCAATGAGCGCGGGACAACACCTTCGGCAGAACCGTCGGATTCGGCCATAAGGTGACACCGGAGTCATCTGGGCTCCATCTGAGACATGTGGGACTGACCGAAAGGGCATGTAATTCGCCAACTCTTTTCGCAGAGACAATGGCCAACAAGAATGCAGTCTTCCCAGAAAGCCATCTAATGTCTGCCTGTGCCAAGTGTTCAAACGGAGGTTGGCACAGGAATCTAAAACCACTGACAAGTCCCACATTGGAGCACATGGCGCTACCGAGGGCCGTAACTCCCCGTAGAAAAAGTGAAACCAACTTATGATGACTCCCCACAGTACAGTTGTTGACCAAACCATGATGACAAGATATGGCAGCAACATACACTTTCAGGGTCGACGGGGACCGGCCATCAAAGAGAGATTGGAGAAACTCCAGGATAAGAGGCACCGAACAGGACACCGGGTCCTCACCGTGGGCAGAACATCACTGGGGAAACTGCTTCCACCTGTTCTCATACTGCTGACGAGTAGAGGCAGCCCTGGCATTCATAAGCGTTTGTTTAACCGCATCGGCGAGGCCAGTTAGCTGTGGCCCTGCAAAACCCACAGCCGGAGGCGTTGAGGATTCGGATGCCAATTCTGACCCTTCAACTGAGACAGTAGATCTCTCCTGGGCAGAAGTCCAGTCCAGTCCAACACAGACTGTACAGCAACGGAAACCACGGCTGTGCCGGCCAACACGGGGCTATCAGCAATAGCCTGTGACCCTCTTGGAGGACCCTCTGTAGGGTCAACCAAATCAGTGGAAGAGGAGGAAACGCGTACAGAAGGCCCTGAGGCCACGCATGTGCCAGCGCATCCTGGCCTAAAGAGCCCGGCGCCCTTGCGAGGGAGAACCATAGCGGGTAGTGGGTCGACTCTTCTGAGGTGAACTAGTCCACTTGCGCCTGCCCAAAAAGGCCCCAAATCGTGTGCACCACCTCGGGGTGGAGGGACCACTATCCCAGAAGGGGTTGCTGCCGTGAAAGAAAGTCTGCCCGGTAGATAAACAGCTCTGTGTGGACAGACGAGGCGCAGCCCAACAGATTGCGAGACACCTTGAGGAGCCGAGCTGATCCGACACTTCCCTGATGGTTGATGTGATAAACCGTGGAGGTGTTGTCCGACCGAACCAGAACGAATTCCCTCTCCGGTGTGGCAGAAAATGCCTGAGAGCCAGATGAACAGCACGCAGTTTTAAAACATTGATATGGTCCGAGCAATCCCTCTGAGACCACATCCCTTGAACCATCCTGTGCTGCCACACTGCACCCGATCCTGTGGTGCAGGAGTCAGTGGTTACCACCTCCATGCAACACACCACCAAGCCCATGGGGACCCCTTGGGGAATGCCTGTCCCTCAATGGGGCAGTAGAATAGTTTTTAATTTAGAAGGTTGCAACAACGCCACCCACGGAATTTCACCGGGAGAATAGTATATTAAGTGGGGTTCCCAAGGCACACAGGTACGTTTACCAATACAGAGCCAGTTTTCTAAGTTAGAGTATTTATTTTGCGACTTTACAGTTTTAAAATACTCATGAATTTATTTGTAACAGGAGCAGAAGGTTAAAATGCAGAACACAACCACAGTAACAGATAAAAGAAACGGCAACAACCACAACAGTAAGAACAGTAAGAACAGTAAGAACAGTAAGAACAGTGTAGGAGCACCAAGAACAGTAAAAGTAGTGATGTAGAGCAAAGAAACAGTAAATAAAACCACAGGAACAACAGTTAAGCACGAAGTAAGCGAAGTAAGCGAAGTAAGCGAAGTAAGCGAAGCAAGCGAAGCAAGCGAAGCAATGAAATGAAATTAATAAAATACCAATTTTGGGGGAAATTCCATTGTTGGTCCAGAGGCGGTGTTCAGAGGGACCTAGAATCAGGGGGACCAACCAACCCGCACAGCCCAAGCTGTTTAATTTAGCTACGAGCGAACTAGAATCAAATGTTTTGTTTAGGGTTTTTGGGGGGAATGGAAGTTACCATGTGTTAAATTTACCTGTTCCAAGTTATATGACTGGGTCAACTCCTACATGACTCGCTGGCGGCATCTACTGGCTTTAGTCATTTTAGTCATCTGGCACAGTTTCATCTCATCATCATTTTATAGCATTGCAACCTCAACATTTTACTCTTACTTTAGCTGGCTGGACCACATTACAATGCACCAGAAGACACGAAAAAGGTCTGAAAATCTGGCTGTAGACCCTTCACGTCCACAAATACGCCCAAAAACACATCTTGGACGAGTGTTTTTTGTACAGGGAGTAAAGGTGATGTCAGCAGAATACCAAGTTGCATTGTGGGATTTAAATTATCAATATTAGAGCTTGTGAGGTGCTGAGAATAAATCTAGATGGCAAACGGATAACCTGGTATTTTGGTGCGCTTCGTTTGCGTTGAAGAAAGTTCCCATATGTGAATTGTTCAGTGACAATGGCAACTAGATAATTTGAACAGCGCCACTGCAACGTAAAGCAAGCCTGAGACCGGCAAATTTGTAAATGAAGCGGTGCCAGAAAGTGGGCGTTACCTTAGACGCTAAAGACCCGTCAGCTGAGGCGTACAGGCACGTGCTGAGCAATCGGCAGATTAAGGGATTGATGCCGAGCAGGTGGCTGGACCACGGCACTGGAAGTGCAATGTTTCAGATCTTGGGTACTCAGAATTTAAGTGTGAACACGATCTACCTGAAAGACCGAGGACGAGCGGCCAACACCGGGACCCGAAAGTGCGGGAGAGCGGAAAAGGGGGAGCAAAGAGAAGCTTATAAGACCCACCAGCCCGCGCCGCCGGGAGCCGGGAAAACACACCCTCGGCACAGGCTCCAATCACCGTCTTGCCACACAAGCACGTGGCACGTCACCCAAAGCATTCGCCTTCGGTGCCGTGTGGCGTCGAGGTGGAAACTGTTCAGCCATCGCTGCAGAGGACGCAATGACAGGAGGCCGAGGGGCACAGTGCGTGTAACGGAGGTCAGCTTCCCCACAAGTTGAAGAAACTCTATGAAACGGTGCCAAATGCCAGGTCTGAAATGAGAGACCAGATTTTGAATGTCGTCCAGGCAACAAAGTGATGGACGAGCCTTTATCTAGGAACTTCACGAACGATCGGGACACGCACTGGAATCGCTTTAAATTAACTTGTTTTGACTTTATTCGGCTGGATTGAGTGTTTTCGTCGTGTCGTTGCGATGTGTCTTGGCTCTGAGCCCCCCGGCTCCGGCCCCGCCCCCCGCCCGGCGCCGTACCGCGTTTACACAAAGGAGGAACTCATGAAACTGCGGAGAACTGTCATCTTACCCGGAGATCGTCACGTTATCCCGGCGGATATCCTAAGGAAAACGCAATGAAGCAGACGGGCTGGACGTAAACTCCGAGAGAAGAGAGGAGAAAACAGGAAGTCGGTTCCCGTCGTAGTCATGGGTAATGTGAGGTCCCTTCAAAATAAAATGACGGAAATAGCGAGCCTCATGCGGTCCCAGAGGATTTATAGGGACAGCAGCGTCTTGATTTTCACAGAGACCTGGTTAACAGCAGAAATAACAGACTCTATTGTAGGTTTGGACAATTTTCATCTGCTGCGGGCGGACAGAACTAGAGAATCCGGGAAGAAAAGAGGTGGAGGTCTGGCGGTATATGTGAACATGAGCTGGTCCAAACCCGAACACTGCACAGTGAGGGAGCAGCTATGTAACAAGGATATTGAACTATTGGCTATTGGCATGAGGCCATACTATCTGCCCCGGGAGTTCTCACATGTGATTTTAATCGCAGTCTATGTGACCCCGTCTGCCAATGCTGAAAATGCTTGTGAAGCACTGCTCTCCTGCACTTGTAGGCTGCAAACACAGCATCCACAGGCTCTCTTCCTCATCTCTGGTGACTTTAACCACGCTTCTCCCTCTTCTGTCCTACCAACATACACCCAGTATGTTACCTGCCCCACCAGAGAGAATAGAACATTGGACTTGTTTTTTGCCAACACCAAGGAGGCTTATTCCTCTTCCCCCCTCCCTCCCCTGGGCAGCTCGGACCACAACCTTGTACATCTGAGGCCTGTGTATGAACCCATCGTGCGCAGGCAGCCTGTGGTGTCCCGTGAGGTGAGGATGTGGTCTGCTGAGAGTGAGGAGGCTCTGAGGGACTGCTTCAGCACCACTGTCTGGACTGAGCTTTATGACCCACATGGGGAGGACATCAACACCATCACAGAGTGCATCACGGACTACATCAACTTCTGTTTTGAGAACATTGTTCCCTCCCGGACGGTGCGGTGTTTTCCAAACAACAAGCCATGGATTAACCGTGAACTGAAGGCTCTGCTGAAGGAGAAGAAGAGAGCCTTCAGGTCAGGGAACAAGGAGGAGCTGTGCAGAAGGAGCTGAGGAGGAAGATCAGGCAGGCTGAGGCCGGCTACAAGAGGAGGATGGAGGAGCAGCTGCAGCAAACGAACATTCAGGGAGTGTGGAGGAGCCTGAAAACCATCTCGGGCTTCAAAATCCCCCCTGCCCAGACAGAGGGGGATCTACAGTGGGTGAATGATTTAAATGCTCACTTCTTGAGGTTTGATCGGTCACCCGCCCCTCCCCCTGCACAGCTGCATGCTCCCTCTTCCACAGCTGGACAATGCCCTGCATCTGTTCCTCTTCGCTTATCTGCCCCGGACCATCAGCTCCCCACTTCACCTGGACTCACCCATCCCCCCAGCACACGGTCCCCCTGCCAACCACTGACTGTCACAGCAGCACAGGTGAGGAGTGAGCTGAAGAGGATTAAAGTGAGGAAGGCAGCAGGACCTGATGGCATCAGCCCCAGGCTCCTTAAGTCCTGCGCAGATGAACTGTGTGGAGTTATGGAGCATGTCTTCAACATGAGCCTGAAGCTGAGGGTGGTACCACAGGTCTGGAAGACCTCCTGTCTGGTACCTGTGCCTAAGACACTGCGCCCCAAAGACCTCAACAGCCACAGGCCAGTGGCTCTCACGTCCCACCTGATGAAGACACTGGAGCGGCTAGTCCTGGACCACCTCCGCTCCAACGTGAGCTCAGCCATGGACCCGCTGCAGTTTGCATATCGGTCTGGCATCGGAGTGGAGGACGCCGTCATCTCCCTGCTGCACCGCTCTCTCTCTCACCTGGAAAAGCCTGGCAGCTCTGTGAGGATCCTGTTCTTCGATCTCTCCAGTGCCTTCAACACCATCCAGCCGCTGCTCCTGAGGGACAAGCTGGAGACGGCTGGTGTGGAGTATGACCTGGCAGAGTGGATCCTGGACTACCTCACAGACCGACCCCAGTTTGTGAGAGCCCGGAACTGTGTGTCTGACACTCGGACCTGCAGTGTGGGGGCGCCCCAGGGCACTGTCCTCGCGCCCTTTCTCTTCACCCTTTACACTGCAGACTTCAGACATGACACGGACAGCTGTGTCCTGCAGAAGTTCTCTGACGACTCTGCCATCATCGGACTCATCACGGACGACGATGACGCGGAATACAGAGGACTGGCGCAGGACTTTGTGGACTGGTGTCAACGGAACCACCTCCTCATCAACGCGGGGAAGACCAAGGAGATGGTGGTGGATTTCCGCAGACGCCACCCCACTGCCCCCTCACCAGTGAACATCCAGGGACGGGACATTGAGAGAGTGGACTCATACAAGCACCTGGGTGTTCATCTGAACCACAAACTGGACTGGACTCATAACACAGACGCACTGTACAGGAAGAGCCAGAGTCGGCTCTACCTCCTGAGGAGACTCAGGTCTTTTGGAGTGACAGGGCCACTCCTGAAGACCTTCTATGACTCTGTGGTGGCATCAGCCCTCCTGTACGGTGTGGCCTGCTGGAGCAGCAGCATCACAGAGAGGGAGAGGAAGAGGCTGGACAGAGTCATCAAGAAGTCCAGCTCCGTCCTGGGCTGTGCTCTGGACTCGGTGCAGGAGGTGGGGGACAGGAGGGTCCTGGCTAGATTCACATCTATGCTGGACCATGAGTGTCACCCCCTGCAGGACACTCTCTCTGCTCTGGAGAGCAGCTTCAGTGAGAGACTGATCCACCCTCGATGTGCGAAGGAAAGGTTCCGTAGGTCTTTCCTTCCTGCTGCTGTCAGACTTTATAACAAAAACTGTTAGTACTGAACACTCGCAATACTGACCTAACCTAATACTGATGTGCAACTCTGTCATATGTGCAATTGCTGTTGGAATTCATGTGCAATTCATGTGAAATTCATGTGCAATCTATGTGCTGTCGTGACACATATTCATGTGCAATTACTGTCGTGATCACATGCAATGGTATTTATGTATTTATTTATTTATTTGTCTATGGGAGTTTTTATTTATTTATAGGAGATCTTCTACTGAAAGTGTTTTTCAGACTTCCTAT
Organism: Eucyclogobius newberryi; assembly: GCF_026437365.1. Classification (NCBI taxonomy): domain Eukaryota; kingdom Metazoa; phylum Chordata; class Actinopteri; order Gobiiformes; family Gobiidae; genus Eucyclogobius; species Eucyclogobius newberryi. The sequence continues at coordinate 6,900,083 of NW_027316056.1, forward strand.
AAGTGATCTGTTCTTCTGTATCTATCTCTGTATCTACCTGCGTTGCACCAATGAAATTTCCCCATGTGGGACAATAAAGGAATATCTTATCTTATCTTATCTTATCTTATCGACACAGTGTCTAAATCTATCGCCAGAAATGTGGCCCTCTGGGATGGGACCAGCTTGTTCTTCCCCATATTTACTCTGAAGCCCAGCTGGGTCACATGAGCCAGCAGACGAGCCGTATCCCGTATGACTTCCACTCGGGATGGAGCACAAATCAGCCAGTCATCCAGATATGGTAGGACTTTCAGCCGTTGGCCTGCAAAGGCGCAAGGGCTGCTTTCACACAGCATGTGAACACTCAGGGAAAGGGAAAGTCTGAATGGGAGCACCCGAAATTGCCAATGGCTGCCTAGATAGGCAAACCTGAGAAACTGCCGATGTTGAGGTGTAGCAAGTTAGCTGATATGAGCTAATTTGCATTGGTAGTTGCCAAATCTCAAAAAGGCATCCTAAAAGCTAGCTTTAGTGTATCTTTCAATGGAGTTCTACGGCACACTATCGTTCAAACCAATAACCATTCATAAACCACTGCTCTATCTTTTTTTAATTCAAAAATGTATCCATGCCCTTTTTGATATAATTTACTACTATTATTATCATTAACTGTTGTATGTTACACCAAATTACCAAAGCAAGTTCCTAATTTTTGAATCCTGTTCATTGACAATGTCAATAAACCACTTGCTGATTCTTCTGATTGGTGTGAAAAAGAACCGCTGAACAAGACAATTTATGGCTCTTTTTTAAAAAGCTTGAATTATTCTGACATTTTTAACCAGTGCGAGTGACATCTGGATCAAACCTTCAATTTAGATCAGTACTGGGACAATTGTGATTCAAATTTGCCCTTTTATGGACAATCATTTTGATGAATAGGCTCTGTGTAATGGCAGCAATCTCATCACATTTGCCCTGAGGTCTGAGCTTTATAATGGGGTGAGTAGATTTCCAGACAGGCTTCACATGTACACCACTTGTTTCCCATAGCAGAGTAAAAAGTGCACTGCCATAGTTGTGTGCTTCATGTACATGTCCTATTATCCATTTTGAGAATATTAAAACCACTCTTTTTAAAGAAAACGCTAATTGCTCTTATACATTTGATATCTTAAAATAATGTATTGAAAGCAAGTTATCTAAACACAAGCAGAGGACACAAGGACTCCAGGGGCACTGAAGATTGTTCATGGGTAGTGCTATTCTTTCATTTTAGTACCATTCCTTTCATGGATAGTCTCCTCCCTTTTGTTGGAATAATCTATGATCTCACTTATGAGCCTTTGTTTCTGTCCACTGCTGTGCTTGCTCCCTGCATGCAGATGCTGCACCCACTGACCCGTAAGATGAACACTTAAGACCCTTCATGGCCGACAATTAGTGGTACAGAGAGAGGAGCTGCCCCCCCTTGGCAAGGGGTGCGGCCTTTAACCGATAAAAACAGATGTGTACAGACCTGTGTTAGGATATTCCCACGCTGCTTGTAGCAATACATGTCTCTGTGCAAAGATTTCCGGGCGCTGTGGATGTATCAACTCTCGTCTCTTATTAAATCAACATTTTTAACGCATGCTACCAACACATGGATAGGATTGATATCAGATTTTATGTTTTGGAGGTCACACGTTCAACAGGCCGCTCATTTGCTGCAGAAGGCCCGGTTGTGTTTGCACTGACCAAACAGATTCTCCCTTTACAGTTGATTGACAGATTTGAATCAGCTTTAGTGCAGTGGCTTAGTCCCACACACACCTTCACACAGACCTGCTCCTCTGGTGTAATGACTGGAGGGGTCAATTAAATAGCCACATGACAAAGCGCCTGACTCAGCCCTCACTGGCCACTACTCTGCGATGGACAGGTGGAAAACGGAGCTTTGGTGCTTTCTTCTCATCTGGAACTGAACTTGCTGGCAGCTACTGTCTCATCACAGGGATTTGGGCCTATGTGACTCTATGTATGGGTTAAAATCCTCGAAAATGCTTGAATTTTACTCTGTTGTTTTCAAGGTTGGGGAAGTTCTTACATTTCTGAAAAAGTACATGAGAATGATTGACATTTAAACTTAAGATAAGATAAGCCTTGATTTGTCCCACAATGGGAAAATTCCAGTGTTTCAACACAAAGTAGGAACAGAAGTAAATAATAAAAAGCAGATAACTTATAAAACTCTTATAAAAAAAAAAAAACTCTTATACTATATCATAATAACAATAGTAACACTCTTATTTACAGCTGTTATATGGACAGAGAATATTGCACCAAGATGATTGACATTATGTCAAAGTATTGCACATGAATATGACAGTATTGCACATGAATATGACAGTATTGCACATGATTATGAAGACGAATGACACATGTTCAGGGCTGACAGTGTTTGTTATAAAGTCTGACAGCAGCAGAAGGAAAGACCTGCGAAACGTCTCCTTCACACAGCGAGGGTGGATCAGTCTCTCACTGAAGCTGCTCTCCAGAGTGGACAGAGTGTCCTGCAGCGGGCGACACTCATGGTCCAGCATAGATGTGAATCTAGCCAGAGCACAGCCCAGGACGGAGCTGGACTTCTTGATGACTTTGTCCAGCTTCCTCCTCTCCCTCTCTGTGATGCTGCTGCTCCAGCAGGCCACACCTACAGGAGCCGACCACAGAGTCGTAGAAGGGCCCTCAGGAGTGGCCCTGTCACTCCAAAAGACCTGAGTCTCCTCAGGAGGTAGAGCCGACTCTGGCTCTTCCTGTACAGTGCGTCTGTGTTATGAGTCCAGTTCAGTTTGTGGTTCAGATGAACACCCAGGTACTTGTATGATGGATACTTCCCTGGATGTTCACTGGTGAGGGGGCAGTGGGGTGGCGTCTGCGGAAATCCACCACCATCTCCTTGGTCTTCCCCGCGTTGATGAGGAGGTGGTACCGCTGACACCAGTCCACAAAGTCCTGCGCCAGTCCTCTGTACTCCTCTGTACGGATGAGTCTGAGGATGGCAGAGTGGTTAGAGAACTCATGTCTGAGGCCTGAAGAGAAAGCGCTCGAGGACGGTGCCCTGGGGCGCCCCCACACTGCAGGTCCGAGTGTCAGACACACAGTCCAGGGCTCTCACAAACTCGGGTCGGTCTGTGAGGTAGACCGGGTTGGGGGTTAACCCAACTGCCTATTGGGCTAACCCAATTGGCAATCTGTATTGGACACATTCTGACAGTTAAGTTCCAGTCTTCAACTTCTTTTTTTGAAGTAAAACTGTGGATACGACTGCTGTCCTAACATTTTGTGCTACCTTTCAAACCTGTTTCTGCACGTGTTCTGCTGCATTAAGGGGGTAGGGGCTCAAGTAGCCTCGACTGTACTGCTTGAGCGGGGGCAGTGCTTCTCCTCACAACTCCAGTTGTTGTTGCTGTAACGTCGGAGCTGACTCCATTCTGTGAATTTGAAGCAGGTGAGCACAAGAGACGCAGGGTAAAAAAACACAATGGTCAAATGTGATGGGAAAACATCCCAATAAGAGAACAACCACATTTTCATTAGAACAAGTAACTATTGTCTCTTCAACTCTTCATTCTTTCTCTCTCTTTGCCTTCCTCAGTCAGTCAGTCCCCAGCTCCTTGCAGTCCGGGTACACACACAAGGAGCACAATTTTACAGCTTTTCTGTCTATTTTCAAGCATTCAATTATCTTGAATATTATTTTTAAAAGTGTTCTATAATGCCTTGGCCTCTCCCTCGAGTGAAAATTGCCCAATCAATACTTGAACCTGAGTGTCACTGAAGTAACAAGGGCCCCCAAGCCAAATATTGCTTTACATTTTTTTTACTTTTAATTATATGGGAAAACCTAAGAATGATTTGTACATCTTACAATGTCCACCTATTGAATAACCAGTATGTAAAATTCCTTAAAGAAATAATAGAGGGTTTTTGGCGAGTCTCATTTCCTTTTACAGCTCAGTAGTTCTCCCACATGTCAATCATTCCCTGCATCCTACTGCACACCTGCAGCCTCGTTCCCAGGATAGCAGCAGGTTTCCCTGGCCGCACATGCGTGGTTGATATGCCGGTGTGTGTGTTTAGCGAGTTCCTTCAGTGTAGAGTACAAAAATGACGACACAACTTTCAATGACTTAAGTGTGTTCTGCTGTCAGGGTAAAGTCAACCACTAGCATGCTAACAGCGCACATCCTCTTTTGCAGGGACTAAAAAGCCTTATAATTAGATGCAGACAGCCCACTGTGGTCTCAATTTCAAAAGCTGTTTTTACAATATATAAATGTAATATGTGCAAAATATAATTTAAATAATTACGTGAAAACAATTGGGTACAGTTCCTTTAAAGCACAATAGTCCCTTCCAGAGTTTGCAAACAGAACACATTCTGAAGGCTGATATTGATCCATGAGTTGGATCTAATGCATTTTCAAGGGGGACCACACTCTATAAAATGGTGAACAGAATGTGCTCAGGAACAAGAATGCATCAACTCAATTGTTCTCAAATGTCAAATAGAATCCTATAAATCCATTAATATATTTCAAACGAAAAGCTGCTAGTCTAATTTACATTGACCATGCTGCCATCCTGCCCGTAAGTGCACATTTATATGAAAAATGACAGGTCCAGTCACTGTGAATGGTCATCTGCATCTGTCCCACAGTGACACATGAGCTGTTCTTAATGGCCGTCTTCTGTATATCGTATTTTCCAGAGTATAAATCGCACCAGCCAAAAAATGCAAGATAGAGAAGAGAAAAACATATATAAGTCGCACTGGGTATATATGTGATAAAATGTGAATATATGATTATATTTCTGTGATGTATTTTATCTGCATAATAGTTATATATTATCTGTATCATTAGTCAAAGAGAAGAACGGGTGTGTGACAAACTGCATTGGTGAAGGGGTCGTAAAGATGGGCCAAAGGATGTTTACCCGAGGGGGTGTGACAGCCCAGAGGAGTTTGGGTAATGTTTACCCAAGGCTTGATCTCCAGGAAAAATACCAGCTGTAAAACAAGTGCCTTGATGTGAAGCTGACCAATGAGAAATGTGACCCGCCTATTCCAGAATATCTAATAAAACCAACCAGCATGGGAAAAAACGGGGTGAGACGCAGGAGGGTCAGCCAGGCTCCTTACAACGGCTTGGCTGACACAGCCCGGCGTTTTCTCCCAAGCTTGTCATACAAATGTCTGATATTTCTGTATCGTTTCATATTCTAAGTTGAATTGTGTTCTCGATGTGTTACGGAATAGCATCGGTGTATGTCTAATTCCATGACAATATATCGGGGAAAATTGTTTGATAAAAACCAAGACGATGAACAGACGTTTCATCTTGAAATGCAATTTAAAATAATAACAGATGAGAGAACATGATGAATAGGTGTACGTATGCTAACGCTAACACCTTCAGCTACATGACGCACAGACAACAAACTGTAACAAACTGTCGTGTCTGGTATGTTAACGTAACATAACAGTTATTCAGATTAAAACAAATAAAGAACATGGTAACAAGTTTAACAAAGCGTCAGTATTACCCCAAATCACTAAATCCATTGAATTTTTCTTCTAAACAACTCCACAAACTCCAGAGGTAGAAAAAGTTCTGATTCTTCTTCTGCGTCGCTTAGAACCTAGAGCGCCCTAGAGCGCTGTGCCCTAGAATGCCCTAGAGCGCCCTAGAGCGCCCTCATGTGAAATAAGGTTGCCAGTGTGAAAAATGATATCACATATATGTCGCTCCGAAGTATAAGTCGCACCCCGGCCAAAACTATGTAAAAAGTATTTTCTTACTGCCTTAGAAAAATAATGAACCCGAATTTTTTCAATTTGTTTTTACAATCCAGGAGAAAAACTCTGGGACAAAGGATATCTGTTACTGATCTTAACCCCTTTATGAGATGTATTAAAAAACAAGTTGGAAAAAGGAGATCTTGTAATAACAGACGATAAAAGGGAGCATGTATATCCATCTCAAGAAGAGCACAAAATGCTTGGAAAGAATTCTAATTGAAAAATGTATCACAGTATTTTACATCACCAAGTCAAAGTTCACAGTCTTTACAGGGAGACATTTTCATTATCATGTGTTTTGGGATGTTCAGGGGTATTGGGCTGAGATGAAGGCTATGTCCAGATAAATATGTCCTGATAAAACGCATATATTTTTCTACAATTTGACCTGTCATCCACACATAACCGGAGGATTCTGCCCTTGACTTGAAAACTGTACTTTTGGAAAACTCCGACCAAAGTGAAGATTTTGGAAAACTTCGGTTTTGTGTTTGAGTGTGGACGTGGATAAACAGCATTTTAAGTTCCCAAACAGTCACATATGCGTCCTTGTTCATGCCTGACAGTGGACAACATGGATCATTTGAGAAGTATGTTACTTTTGATTGTACAAATGCTTTTTTCCTGCTCGATTTTGCGAACACAACTACTAGTGCTTCTTGTCTCGGAGCACAGAAGGAATGCTTTACATGCGTCTGTATTGCACCAAATAACTTCCTCCACCTCAAAGACATGCCCGTCGCGAAAGACGCTGTCTGTGATTTTGGGTCGGGCCTGGCCTCTTCAAACGAGTACATCGCTGCAGTACATCCAGAACGCTGCTGCTCGGGTCCTGACTAGAACCAGGAAGTACCATCACAGAGAATGGGTCAGAGAAGAGACTTTAAAGCAGCTCTGCTTGTGTACAAGTCTCTCCATGGCCTAGCACCAAAGTACATCACAGGCATGTTAGTGACATATGAACCATCTCGGACTCTGAGGACCTCAGGGACCGGCCTCCTGCTGGTGCCCAGAGTCAGGAGTAAACATGGACCGGCCTCCTGCATTTCAGTTTTATGCAGCTAAAATCTGGAACATTCTTCCTGAAGATGTGAGACAGGTTCTACTCTGACAATGTTCAAATCTAAGCTAAAAACAGTTTTGCTTAGCTGTGTTTATGACTGAAAGGATTTTCTTTGCGCTCTTCTCTTTTATGACTTAAACTGTTAATTGTTAACTGGCAGACAGACTATTCTGTGACCTATTTTTTGACATTTTAAATTCTAAAAGACGGGCCTGGGACTATTTTGAGGTAGTACCCTGTACCTTTAAATGTTATCCTAAAATAGCACCTTTAAATGTATTAAACACGATTAAAATTGAACATGTAAATACATCTGCTGGACACAATAGCCCATTGTGCGGCTGTCCAAGCGCAGCAGCAGAGCAGGAGCCTGGGGAGTGGGTTAGAACACTTGCTGGTTAGGTTGTTGGTCAGCACTGTTTACTGTGACAAACAGGACATGCAGGGGTGCACGGTGGCAAGAGGGAGTTCAAGGATTCGATTCCCGGACCAGACCAACATCACATGATCTCTCTGGGTGGAGTCTGCATGTTCTCCCCGTGTTACCGTGGGTTCTCTTCGGGTTCTCCGGCTCCTCCCACCATCCAAAGACATGTATGTGTTAGGTAAAATTGGCAACTAAATTGGCCCAATGGACAGGTGTTGAAAATTTGCATATTCTGCTTAAACACTTTAAATATTGCATCTGGTTTGTCCAATGTAAATTATGTCCAAAAATAAATAAATTCAAGCAAGTTGTTACTGCAGCTTCTAATTATTTCAGAAAAAACATCCTTCCCTAGTTCTACATAAAATGTGACCAGCCGTATGAATACCAGGAACAAGTCTCCCCAGAGACATTTTGAATTATTCACAGATTCTGAAAGTGTGTGCTGAATAAGTTGCTGAATAAGTAGCCATCTGCTTCGCAGCTGATTGGTCGAAAAATAACGACATTGCGCTGCTGGAAAAAGGTAACGCCCCTGAGCGGAGCATGAAAACTACCTATTTTTAACAGCTTAATGTGTACTTTTAAGGCAACGAATACTGTTATCTCAAGCACGCAGGGGCTTCTTCATAACTTCAACTTGCACATTCTGCAAAAATCACACATTTGAAAAAAAAAAAAAACTTAATTTGTCTTTTTTTCCGTTTCGTCCGGGCAGTTTTTAGGGTGGCGAGTTACAAATGAGGTTGTACATGTTCAGCTTCTTTCTGTAAATCTCTTTTTGAACCTGGAGCTTTGACTTGCGCCATTTCCGTTTGGCCCGGCGGCACTCCCTTTTCTGTGCCCTGACCGAATCATCATTTCTCCATGGCACTTCTGCTATTTTAAAAATCAAGAAAAAGCCTTCATAGGGGTAAAGGCGTCCAGAACATTCAAAATACTAGATGCAACAGAGTTCAACAAATCATTTACATTAGACCACGAGACAGGGAAGAGTCCATCATTGTTGATATCAAAACTCTTGAGCTTGTTATTTTGGGCGTGAGTGAAACCATCTTAATGCCTGATTTCATCCGACATTCAAGATGGTTGATTGCACAGTTCTGCCTGAGTTTGGCCTCTGGCTTAAATATTAATGGAAAATCTTGTAGCCTTCTTGCTGCTAGATTGTGACAAGCTCTTGTCATGATGAACACAGAACGTGGATACAGTCTGTCAGTCCATTAAGATAAATGTTCTGTGAGCATGCACCACAGCTCTTCTTTCTCCCACCAGACCAACATGAAGGCCTCATTTGTTAAAGAATCCTGTGATGGGCCTGTCATATAAATCTCTGCATATTTAAAGAAGGCTTTGTTTGACCTCAAGTGATGTATTGCCATTAGCCTAGAAGCAGCAGACGGAACTCCTGTCTGAAGGAACTGTCAGGGTTCATTTTGTTACATGACTTTTTGGAATTAAAAAGGTGACCAGTCCTGCAAAATTGGGCTTTTGTGTGATGAGGTTTTTGCATATGTACTGTAGGTGTAGCACTTGAATAAGTGTTAGCAAACTCCTGAGAAAACAACACAGCTCAGTCTGTTCAAAAAGACATTCTGTCTGTCTGTTGTTAAAAGAACACTGTACACTGAATGTTTCTGTATATTGCTCATTCTGGTGGTAGAAGAGCTCCATCTTGGAGAGATGTAACATACGCATGGCGGGGGTGCTCAATACTTCAGGATTTGCTGTTCTATGCTACAAATTCCCTCACAGCAATCAAAACATGTTACAGTAAAAAAATAACGTACAAATATACAATTAGGTTGTATGGAAGATGCCTAATTTTATCATTAGCCTTAATGTTAATGTCTAATTCAGTGAGCTGTATTGGTTTGTGCTATTTTTTAAAGCTAATCCTACGTCATGCTGGATTAAAATCCTTTTTTATATTTAATGATTTATTTATTTTGATTAAACACAGAACACGACTATAGAGTAAAACCCAAAATAAAAATAACACAAGAAGTATATGAAGTTTAAAGAAACAAAATCATGGTATAATTAAATCAAAGTCCCATCCAGTCCATAGTCAAATAAGTCAATTTGATTAATGTATATGTTTTCCCATCTTTTGAATGTCAATGATAATTACAATCCAGTCCTTGATAATTGATTGGGTTTGTGTCAGCCATTTCTTTGTGAGGGTCCTTTTCCCTGCTGCCAACAGTATGTTCTAAACATATCTATTGATTGTGTCCATGTTTTGAGTTTTGAGGCCCAAATACAAACAGTTGAGAGGCATGTTTTTAGTCCCAGAACACATGATAAAGGGGCAAGCTAGCTATTGTTTATTTCCTCTTTGTAATCCCATCTACTGCCAGTGGAAGGCGCTCTAACTGAATTCCTGATGTGGGGAAGCCTGATTGATAGTCATGAATGCATTCAGTAGACTACTTTTAGTTCTAAAACTTGAGATGCCAAAGTGAAGGTACCCAAGAGCAGGTTTAAAGGCCAATAATAATACAAATAATATTTGTTCATTTAAGTTAAAATGTTAACCCTGCGACGAGCTGGCCCGTATCCAGGGAGTACCCCGCCTAAGGCCCAAAGTCACTGGGATAGTCTCTAGTCACCCGAAACCCCTAATGGAAATAAGTAGTAGAGAAAATGAATCAATTTAAATGTGTTAAATTTACTCACATTCTGAATTCATGTTATTTCAGTGCAGAGATAAAAAGAAAACATACAAAAAGGATTGAAATGTACGTAATGTTCTCTAATTTTTCCCAGTTTGATGAATGCCGTCTGAGTGCAGCTGGAGCCTGGGTTCTGCACCTGCTCCTCCTCCACTGACTTCATCAATAAAAACTGTGTTATCTCCAGGCGCCGACCGGTCAATACATGGATCTCTTCCTCAGTGTGTTTGACTGTTGTCCGTATTAGCTTCAGTCCTCTGCATTGGCTATGTTAGATTTGTTTGCATTGTTCCTGCGCATCACAACGCGTTTAGTTTTTCGGCATCTCCACCACTGTTCACGGTGGGTCAGAGAGCACCAGTATATCTGAAAACACTGCTCGTTCAAAGCAAAAAGGTGACTACCTCTCCACAGTGGGACAGCGGAGAACTGGGGCTTCACTGCTATTAATATGGCACTTGCATTTTGCTTGGGTTATTGTGAATCACTTCTGTTATAAGCAGACCGCTTTCTGTGAGGTGCTGCAGACTTCTATGGCTGTGCTAACAACTAAAGCACATATTCAGCCTTATATTGCCAAATGAGTTGTCAATTAGTTTTACAAGTTAGACCCGGAAAGGGAGGGAGGAGACCAGTGTAGATGGGGACATGACAGAAGCACCGAGGGGCGAGGAGAGAGAAAAGGTCGAGGGGGAACGAGTGCAAAAAGGCAGAGGACAAAGCTGTGGCCCATCCTAAACCCGAGACAAACATGTGTGAGATTGATATGAGATTGTTTATCTGTTGTTCAAAACTATTTCGTCATGCACATTCCTCTCTTTATCCTCAGTAAAAACATTTTTCAAAGATGTAAGATTGTCAAGTCAAAGGACACATGTGCACAATTGAGCTTTTAACCATGTTATAACACTGTTCTCTCTTCAAAAACACAGAGTGGCATTTAGCTGCATTCACGCTCGTTTCATGAATCCTGGTGAGTAAGTCCTCTCCCTCTATGGGAGGTCCTTAGTTGAGTTCAAATCAAATCAAATCAATTTATTTTTGTAAGGCCCAAAATCACAACAACAGTTGCCTCTGAGGGCCACAGGGAGAAATGAATCAACAATGTCTGTGGTGGCGATGGAGTCAGACAATGTCTGTGGTGGCGAGGGACAATGTCCCAGGGTCCTCTGTCCTTAGACTCTCCTTCTCGGCCAGGAAAAACTACAAAAAAAACCTCTTTGGGGAAAAAAGCGTAGAAACCTGGAGAAGTTCCAGTGAAGGAGAGATCCGACTCTCACAGACGGACAGACGGACACGAGGAGACTGGAGCTGGACCCACTCTTCAGGCAGATGAGGGACCGTCTGAGTCGAGCTGGACCCACTCTTCAGGCAGATGAGGGACCGACTGAGGCGAACTGGACCCACTCTTCAGGCAGATGAGGGACCGTCTGAGGCGAGCTGGACCCACTCTTCAGGCAGATGAGGGACCGTCGGAGGCGAGCTGGACCCACTCTTCAGGCAGATGAGGGACCGTCGGAGGCGAGCTGGACCCACTCTTCAGGCAGATGAGGGACCGTCGGGGGCGAGCTGGACCCACTCTTCAGGCAGATGAGGGACCGTCGGGGGCGAGCTGGACCCACTCTTCAGGCAGATGAGGGACCGTCGGGGGCGAGCTGGACCCACTCCTCAGGCAGATGAGGGACCGTCCACACAGGGCAGGGACCACTTCACCAGGGGAGGGGCATCTGGGTCCACAGGTCCTCAGGAGTGAGAGAAAGAAAAGAAGGCGGTGAACAGTTTGCAACTTGAGTTAAGATCTTCTGCTGTGTTTATTAGTCCATAAATCACTACCAGACTAATTCTCAGCTTTTCTGCCTCAAATCGCATTCATTATAACGCGCCCTTACATTGGGGCGAGTTGGGTTTTTGTATCTCCCCTCTGCACCCTGTAGATAAAGTAATGTGTTATTTTTGTATACAGATTATTCAAGTTCTAAAACATGAGATATCAAAGCAAAAGGTACTAAAGAGCATGCTTAAAGGCAAATGACAATACAAAAAATAGTGACAGTGTTAAGGAGTTTTGAAGCGGGTGAGAGGAGTGCAGAGAGTTGTACACTTGAGTCTGCATATTATTTAAAAGACAGACCGGCATTAATTTCTGTCCTAAAGTAACTAAAATGCAGACCCTCTTCCACCAGTTGACCCTGTATACTGAGGGGCTGAAGAGGGAGTCTTCAACTCAACAAACACCTGGAGCAGAATGCTCAACTCCTGCTGGTTCTGGGAGAGAGCTGGAACCAGCATCCACCCCAAGCCACCAGGGTCATCCCTGTCCTTTAAATGCCAGATTCTGGAACATTACAAGCAAAGCAATAATACCTCTATAGAGACAAGCAGGTTAAACACCCCCATCCAGAAAAGTTGCACAGTGCTCTTATATTTGTGTAGACACTCATTCGCCTCAGTCCAAGGTAAAGTAGCACGACTTCTCCCATGTTTGACTGGGCTATTGACCGAGCAGACCAGCAGTGGGCTGGACTGAGCATACAGGATTATCCCGGATTTAGAGCCACATAAATAAAGTCACTGCTCTGTCTCCTGGCGCCAAGTCCTGAGGCGGTCTTTACAATTTATTTTTCGAACATTCAGGGAAGATGGAATCTTAGTAAACAGACCTAAAGCAGAACTAAGTAACTTTGATGATAGAGCTCCTCCTGCAGCTCTCTTGTGAGAACAAACGCAAAATATAATTTACTTACAAAAACATTTCACATTGACAGATATTTAAAAAAGAGCTAGGGTTTCTCAAGAGAGTTGCCTTGGGGTCAATGTCTGTATATGTTGTAAGGCTGGTTTTCTACCCAGAGATACATACTTAACCATCACAGGGACTTAAAAACATTTAACAGGGTCAAAATGTTACTTAGTTGTGTTCCTGGGACAACACATTTTTCGGAGTGCTTAAAAGTTTGAATGGCGTTTATACTCCATCCTGCATAGTTTTGATACTGAGGTCGAGTGCAGGTCAAATTTCAAATAACTACTTAACTTTTATAGTGCAAATTAATAATAATTACTTGGCCTATGTACATGTAACAGAAATAGGCACAAAGATGAATATCTGAAAAAATTACTGAAGACCACTTTACTATATAGTGCTGTGTAATTACTGTTATTAATGTTAAGTTTGCGTGGCTGTGAGACGTGGTTAAATCTAGAGTAAACAGGAAACTTCTTCCAGTTTATCCCCAGATTTTCTGCATTTATTTAAGCTCTCTGCTCCTTTACACTGCGCTATAAAGTCTCTTCATATAATGCACCGGTTTTGGGTGATGTTAGATGCATCATGCACTAGAAATACTGTATAACATTGTAGTGACCTGCAGATTACTTCTGAATGTTACCATGGTGACCGGAATGCGGAAGTAAGGTTGTACCATGGTACTGGAGATTCATGACGTCTCTACAGGAGCAGAGACTTTCCATTTTGAATGTTGAAAAAACTTTTTGAATGTTGAAAAAACTTGTGTAAACGCGCACCGGACGGCGCCGGTGCGTGTTTAGACAAAGGAGGAACTCATGAAACTGCGGAGTACTGTCGTCTTACCCGGAGATCGTCACGTTATCCCGGCGGACATCCTAAGGAAAATGCAAAGATGCAGAAGGGCTGGACATAAACTCTGAGAGAAGAGAGGAGGAAACAGAAAGCTGGTTCCCGCCGTGGTCATGGGTAAAGTGAGGTCCCTTCAAAATAAAATGACGGAAATAGCGAGCCTCATGCGGTCCCAGAGGATTTATAGGGACAGCAGCATCTTGATTTTCACAGAAACCTGGTTAACAGCAGAAATAACAGACTCTATTGTAGGTTTGGACAATTTTCATCTGCTGCGGGCGGACAGAACGAGAGAATGCGGGAAGAAAAGAGGTGGAGGTCTGGCTGTGTATGTGAACACGAGCTGGTGCAAACCCGAACACTGCACAGTGAGGGAGCAGCTATGTAACAAGGATATTGAACTATTGGCTATTGGCATGAGGCCATATTATCTGCCCCGGGAGTTCTCACATGTGATTTTGATCGCAGTCTATGTGGCCCTGTCTGCCAATGCTGAAGATGCTTGTGAAGCACTGCTCTCCTGCACTTGTAGGCTGCAAACACAGCACCCACAGGCTCTCTTCCTAGTCTCTGGTGACTTTAACCACGCTTCTCCCTCTTCTGTTCTACCAACATACACCCAGTATGTTACCCGCCCCACCAGAAACAATAGAACATTGGACTTGTTTTTTGCCACCCAAAGAGGCTTATTCTTCTTCCCCCCTCCTTCCCCTGGGCAGCTCAGACCACAACCTTGTACATCTAAGGCCTGTGTATGAACCCATCGTGCGCAGGCAGCCTGTGGTGTCCCGTGAGGTGAGGATGTGGTCTGCTGAGAGCGAGGAGGCTCTGAGGGACTGCTTCAACACCACTGTCTGGACTGAGCTTTACGGCCATGGGGAGGACATCAACACCATCACAGAGTGCATCACGGACTACATCAACTTCTGTTTTGAGAACATTGTTCCCTCCCGGACGGTGCGGTGTTTTCCAAACAACAAGCCATGGATTAACCGTGAACTGAAGGCTCTGCTGAAGGAGAAGAAGAGAGCCTTCAGGTCAGGGAACAAGGAGGAGCTGAGGACTGTGCAGAAAGAGCTGAGGAGGAAAATCAGGCAGGCTGAAGCCGGCTACAAGAGGAGGATGGAGGAGCAGCTGCAGCAAAAGAACATTCAGGGAGTGTGGAGAAGCCTGAAAACCATCCCGGTCTTCAAAATCCCCCCTGCCCAGACTGAGGGGGATCTACACTGGGTGAATGATTTAAATGCTCACTTCTTGAGATTTGATCGGTCACCCACCCCTCCCCCTGCACAACTGCATGCTCCCTCTCCACAGCTGGGCAATGCCCTGCATCTGTTCCTCTTCATTTCTCCGCCCCGGCCCATCAGCTCCCCACTTCGCCTGGACTCACCCATCCCCCCAGCACACAGTCCCCCTGCCATCCACTGACTGTCACAGCAGCACAGGTGAGGAGTGAGCTGAAGAGGATTAAAGTGAGGAAGGCAGTAGGACCTGATGGCATCAGCCCCAGGCTCCTTAAGTCCTGCGCAGATGAACTGTGTGGAGTTATGGAGCATGTCTTCAACATGAGCCTGAAGCTGAGGGTGGTACCACAGGTCTGGAAGACCTCCTGTCTGGTACCTGTCTGGTACCATATATATATATATATATATATATATATATATATATATATATATATATATATATATATATATATATATATATACACATTATTTTAGTATTTATTTTTTTCTAAACCGACATCTCGGTCCAGAAAAGTGCAGTGCTAGGAACAGCAAAGATACTGTGCAGAACCCTCACGCTCCTCGGCCTCTGGTAGAGGACCCGAGCTTGAAGGGGGGTGAATAGAGACCACCCGCGGAGGGTAAGAAAGAGTTTGTTATATACATATAATAAGAACAATTTTGCCAAAAGCAATTCATGCAAAGATGCTATACCATATCATCCAAACAAAGCTCATTGCTCTCATAATACTGGCCTTCTGGTGGTCCCAAAAGTCACATTAGGAGGTAAAGCCTTTAGTTTACAAGCTCATGTGTTATGGAATCAGCTCCTGTTCATGTTAAAAAGGCCAACACAGTCTCAATTAGGACCAGGTTTAAAATGTTCTTCTTTTAACTAGCTTATGGTCAGGCAAGTTAGAAACAGAAATAAAAAAAAACAGTGTAACTGGGAAATATGACTATCTTCCACTTCCTCCTATATTTCCAATCAACAATATTTAATATTGTATTTCATCCGTAATCTGTTCATTGCTTTTCATATGTTTTTCTTCTTTCCCCACTCCTCTTGGGGAGTGTTGCTTGGATTATACTTCCCGCATGGAAATGACATGCGGAGGGCTGCGGAGAAGACGTTGGCAGAATTTATTTGCCAGACCAGCCATTCCCAAGACGTTTTGGCAAACTACTTATCAAAACCTGAGGGTCTGAGATACAACCCAGTCGCGCCAATTTCCAAAGGGAGTGATTGACAGGCGGATTAACTAATCAGACAAACGCATTGTCCGTTCGTGTCTAAACAAACATGGTGCATTACGAGGACAGGATAAAAATAACACAGACTGAGAAACGTTGCCGACTTCTGCTGAGTCAACAAGCGACGCACTAAACTCTGTAAATCTGAGGTAAATGAAGTTATATATTTAGTTCTGAACATTCCGAAAATATTTGAGAGATGTCTTCCGCATTTGAGAGACATGTGACACAAAGTCTTCCGCGTTTGAGAGACACATGACACAAATTAGCGGCGGTGGTTGGTCGGTAAATGCTGGAAAGTTTGGCTGGCGAGTCAGGCAAAGAATTTATAGTCTGCATTGGGTTCGTTCAGTGAAATCTGAGCTAGCTGCAAAGAAATCCTGTGCATTCCACGCGGAACCATCAGCATAGTTACACATTTTTCCCTGATGTCATCGCGGAAAATAAGGTCCGCGCAAACAGTGCACGAGGGGGAGTGTCGGCAAAAAAAATATTTGCCACATTTCGGCCCCTTGCAAACCTTGCGGATGCGTCAAGCACAAACTTACCTCTACTCCACATGTGTCAGACACAAGGCCCGCGGGCCACATCAGGCCCGACTTGCAATTATATCCAGCCCGCAAGATCATTTTATGTTTGTGTCAAGTGTTGCGTTTGGCTCCACTTGTTAACGTTTTAAAAGTTATCTCCCAGTTTTATTGGTCAGATGAACTTAACTATATTTTATTATATATTTTAATATTTAAAAATATTTTTGCTGGACTTTGGCCAGTAAGAGAAGACCAGACCAAGCAAGGCCGGCGTGGGGAAATTGTTACTGATGGCCCGGCGATATGAAACGCTGGTTACACTGTAAACTACAGATCCCATGATGCAGCGCTTCAGCTGCCTTGCCAAGCGCTTTCCACGCCAACAAAGTCTAGCGTCTGTTGCTGCAAGTTGTTGCGAAACCCCTCATGATGCCGAAGAGAAAAGTTGATTCTTAAAACAGAGCCTTTGAAAACCGATGAGAGGCTGAGTATATTTTTACTGACATTGCCGGTAAACCCGTCTCATTTGAGGCACTAATGTGGCTGTATTTAAAGAATTTAATCTAAGACGGCACTATGAGACAAAACATCAGGATAACCTGAAAGACCTGAATGCAGAGCAGCAGATACAAAAAGTAGAAGAGTTAATGAAGAATCTGACATTTCAGCAGATGTTTTTTACCTGTGCAAAATCACAAAGTGAAGCTGCTGTGAAAGCAAGTTTTATCGTGGCGGAAGAGATCCCCAAAGCAGCCCGGTCATTCACCGAGGGAGAATTTCTGAAGAGCTGCATGATCAAGGTGTGCGACGTCGTATGTACAGACAAAAAGCAGATGCTGGCAAATATAAGCCTGAGTAGAAATACAGTTTCTGATCAAGTTTGTGAGATGGCCACTGATTTACGAACACAGTTGAGTGGAAGAAGCAAAGACTTTATTGCATACTCTCTTGCTGTGGATGAAAGCACTGACATGACTGACACTGCACAGCTTGCTATCTTCATCCGTGGGGTGGACTCCAATTTGCGCGTTACAGAGGAAATATTGGGCATTAAATCGATGCACGGGACAATGACTCGAAAGGCCATTTTTGAAAACGTATGTCAAAGTGTAAATGACATGAAACTTATTGGACTTACAACTGATGGAGCACTGGCTATGTGCGGTGAAAAAAGTGGACTAGTGGGAAGAATGCGAGTAAAGATGCAGGAGGAGAACTGTTAACAGCATATCCCTGCATCATACACCAGGAAGCACTATGTGGCAAAGTCCTGAAGATGGACCGTGTAATGAGCACTGTAACGCAAACCGTAAACTTTGTCCAAAGTAAAGGTTTGAATCACCGGCAATTTCAGTCCTTTCCACGGGAGATGGATTCAGAGTTTGTCGACATTCCTTATCACACAGAGGTGCGTTGGGGAAACGTGGGGAACAGTTGTCAACAGAGTTTTTGAGGACAGCAACGAAATCTGTCATGGACAGTAAAGGAAAAGAGAATCTCCACAACACGGGACCTCACGCCAAACATAAACAAACTTGTTGCCAAAAAAATCCAGCTCTGACAAAATGGCATAAGAGCAAAGGAAACTGAATGGTGCCAGACCTAAATGAGCTTTAAAAGTGATCAGTAAAATCTCAAAATCAATTCTAAAATGCACAGGCCAGTGGAGGTAAAAAAAAGAAAAGAAAAAAAGACGAAGCTACAATTGATGTAATATGTTGTTGTCTGTTAAGACGAGTGAGTCTAACTGAACCAGTTGGTTGTGAGAAATTGATTTGTTGTGAAGGCTGAAGAGGAGGGAATTACAATAATCAAAACAGGAGATTATGAGAACCTTGATCATTTTGTCCAGGTCAGGACAAGATAGGATATGGTTGATTTTACTGATCGCACGGAAGTGAAGGAAGCAGGATTGGATTATTGATTTGACGTGGCTGTTAAAGTTCAAGTCTGAGGCCATTATTACCCCCAGATTTCTAACTTGGTTTGTAGGTTTTAGAGCGAGACTCTGGAGGTGACGCTAACACGTTCTCTTTGTTTCTGTGGGCCAAAAACGATTATTTCAGTCTTGTCTGAGTTCGGCTGGAGAAAGTTGTTTTGCATCCACAAACTGATCTGTTGGATGCAGTGACAGAGTGAATCCACTGGTCCATAGTCACCTGCCGACAGTGAAACATAGATCTGAGTGTCGTCTGCATAATAGTGATAGGACACATTTTCACTGCGTATCAACTGACCTAACGGCAGCATGTAGAGGTTGAACAGAAGGGGACCCAGGACTGACCCTTGGGGCACTCCACAGGTCAGGGGCATGTGGTCTGAGACCTACTTCTTGTCTTCCAGATAGGACCTTAACCAATGTAGGGCAGTGCCAGTGATGCCCACCCAGTCCTCTAGTCTCTGTAAGAGGATCCCATGATCGACAGTGTCGAAAGCAGCACTCAGATCTAACAGAATTAAGACTGTGTCAGTGTTCAGGCGAACGTCATTTGTCACCTTGACAAGAGCAGTCTCAGTGCTGTGATGAGGCTTTATGACCGCAGTTTTCAAAGACATTGGGAATGTTCCAGATTGAAGCGACATGTTAACTATGTGAGTGAATGGTGCTAACAAACTGTTCAGCACAGACTTTAGAAATCTGGTGGGTAACACATCGAGGCAGCATGTAGATGAACTCAGACTGGTGATGATCTCATGGACAGTTTTGTCAGTTACAGGTGCAAAGTGAGTTAGCTCTAAGTGTCTTGGTGGTTTTAGGGTAATTTTTTGCATTGTGGAATTTATAGAATTTTCAATGCCCTGAACTTTGTCATTAAAGAATAATGCAAACTCATTACACTTGGATGTGGAAATGAGTTCTAACGGCAGCTGAGCTGAGGGTTTGTTAATCTGTTTACTGTGGCAAACAGGACACACCAGTTGTTACTGCAGCTTATTTCAGAAAAATAGCCCCCCCTAGTTCTACATAAAAAGAGGTTGTACATGTACAAATTGTTTCTGTAAATCTCTTTTTAAACCTAGAGTTTTGACTTGTGCCATTTCCGTTCGGTCCGGCAGCACTCCCTTTTCTGTGCCCTGACCGAATCATCATTTCTCCATGGCACCTTTTGCTTATTTAAAAAAAAAAAAATTGGCAACATAGACAATGGTCAGTGTTGGGAAAGTTCACTTTCTACATGAACTAGTTTAGTTCATAGTTCACAATTCATAATTAACTAACTAAGTTCACAGCTAAGTTAATTTTTTTCAATATAATGCTATAATTTTGCTAAATTATTTCCACAGCCCATATACAACCACAGGCAGCAATTATTTTATTAGTTTAATGCTGAAACTATGTGTCAGATTTCATCTTCATATCCAATTTTGAATCCTTACCCAGGATTTACATTCACATTGAAGGGACAGACTTCCCCAGAGGCAAAGTTTGCACAGAAATTCAGATTGTTCCCATCCTCACCGACCTTATCATAAAACTCACGTAACTGGTCGTAGGGTGACTCCTGCTGCTCTGTTGCTGTCGCGTCCATGCTGCTTTTTGTTTTGATGCGCAGTGTGGTGCGACACGCAAAATCTCTATCCGATTGCAATAGCGCTATTGCCAGGCATAGGCTCTGGTGTTTTTCACCTGGAAGTCCCTAGAAATCTGACACTTTATTGAACGAAATTAAAAAGAATGAACGTGCCGTTCACAGACACCAGAATGAACGCGTTCACATTATCGTTCCTCGGCAGTAACACAGTGCGTTCAGTCCACGTTCACCAAAATTATGAAGGCACAACACTGACAATGGTGTCCAGAACATTCAAAACACTAGATGTAACAGAGTTAAACAAATAATTTACATTAGAACATGAGACATTTTCAAAGTTTTTCATTTCCATAAACAGTGCACCTGTGCCATCACTTATGTGTCTCCTCCTTTTCTTTTGCCCTCACCTGTTTCTTAACCACAACATGACCATATTAGGAACGGACAGAGAAACAACATGGAAAAGTACTGCGACGCTGGTCCCGAAAGATTCAACCTTCATTAATATTCATATTCTTTGTCTTAAGAGTGTGAGCGAAAACGTTCCAAGCAGAACGCCTGGTGGAACTTCGTGTGTGAGGGATAGTTTACGCTGAACAATTTGTATTAGCCTGTAAAAAAGCCACACTCTATCTTGTTTTCTCATATATATTGAATCCAGCATCACTCAGATCTATTGTGCCTATATCTGCCTCAGTGATTTTAGATCTGTCTTTATTGAAGATAAAGAAATAGTCTATTCTGGAATAAATTGTATGCAGATTAGAAAAATGGGTGTATTGGAGTGCATTAGTGTTCATCTCCCTCAAGATGTCAATCAGTCCTATATTCTTCATTAATTTACGGAACTTCTTATTTATAGTTCCTCCAGTGCCTTTCTAATTTGACAAATCCAATATGTAGGTTGGATGCAAAAATTCCAATTGTGTGTGCTGCCCAGTGGTTGAGTAGTTATGGCATTAGCACACATGCCAGGCTCTAAGTGCAGCCATCGCAGTATTGTGAGTTTGAATTCCAACTCTAACAAGTTGCTGCATTTCTCTCTCATCCCCATTTCACGCTGAACTTTCCTGTCTAATAAAGCCTACAGGTAAAAAAGAAAAAAAGAAAATTCCAGTCGCCGCCACAAATTAGGGTTCCCTCAGAGTGGTTTACAATCAGGTCCATAATATCTGCATAGAATGTGATATCACTCCTTTGGTGGAGCATGCACATTTAAAAGAGTGAAAACCTTTCCATTAATAGTTCCTTTAACCAGTCTGCCCTATTTGTCTCTTTACATTCAAAACTCTGTTCAAAAGCAATAGTCTGATTTTTTTTATAACAGAATTTGGTTCGTTTTTGATGGTCAATGCAACAAGCAAGTGATTCGGTCCATTCTTCCTTGAATCCTCTGTTCTATCTATCCTCTGTGTGCCATCTATGTGTGCCATCCATGTGTGCCATCTATGTGTGCCATCCATGTGTGCCATCTATGTGTGCCATCCATGTGTGCCATCCATGTGTGCCATCCATGTGTGCCATCCATGTGTGCCATCCATGTGTGCCATCCATGTGTGCCATCTATGTGTGCCATCCATGTGTGCCATCTATGTGTGCCATCCATGTGTGCCATCCATGTGTGCCATCTATGTGTGCCATCCATGTGTGCCATCCATGTGTGCCATCCATGTGTGCCATCCATGTGTGCCATCTATGTGTGCCATCCATGTGTGCCATCTATGTGTGCCATCCATGTGTGCCATCTATGTGCGGTGTCCATGTGTGTAACATGTGTTAAGATTGTGTGCGTCATGTTTGTCCTCCTCCAGAAACCATATTAGAACAACAAATATATCCTCCCCATCTAGTTCCATTTTTGTACATTTTTGAAAAAGCTCCAGGGAGCCTCTAGGAGGGCGCTAAAGAGCCGAATGCGGCTCTGGAGCTGCATGGTTTAGGGCGTTACAAAGATTAATTGAATTCACCCAGGTGATTTTCAGCAATGTTAAGTCACTGAAGAGCTAACTTGAACTTGAACAGGAGGACGTGCCTAATTCGCTGGACTCCTTGGAAGCTTTTCCCTGTTGCAGATAACTGTAAAGTCAGGCAAGATCAGAGGCAGCAGCATCTGTGATGTCAGGAACATGTGGTGCTCACAATTCACAAAGGAGTCTGTTTGCAACCCCAACACAGAGCTGGTAATTTGTGATCTTTTTGTCTTCCTTGAATTTGGAAATATTATTTTGTGCGCGGTCTCAATTCCGCCTGATGGAGACTACTTTCATAGAAAATTGTAATGTAATGCATGGCAAAAGCATCTGTTTAATTTTAGGGGATTTTTTATCACTGCAAGTTTCAATGTGTAGAACAAATACAAGAAGGCACAAATCTTGGTTAATGAATCCACAGCCAATAATCAAACCATCTCTTGATCATAATCCTGTACCGCATGCTTGATTCCCACTTTCAAATCGTGATTGAAGATCAGGAAAGCACATGTCAAAGAAGTGTTTATCTGGTGTAATGATGGCATTGAAACTTTGCAAGGCAGTGCACCAACTGGAATGTTATACTGCTTTTAACACTTCTTTCTTGTCCAAATATTTGCGATTTTTGTGTGTAACGTGTGCAATTCTGATCAATTAGTGCATACCATATAAAAATGAGGGGTAAAAAAATAATTGAAAATAGAATAAACGGACTAGAGAATCTCCTTAATATATAACTTCCAAACACACAGAACAAGGGAAACATGTGTCTGTTTGCAAAAAACACCATAAATTGTGGAACTAATTTAAAGTCAACAGATATAGATTAGAACCAGAGCCATTTGATATGAATACTAACTTAATTATTGTCTAGACCTTTCACTGATCTGCATAACAATGGAAAGGAATAATATCTTTGGAAATTATTTTAGACAACAACAAGTTTTACTGCTAACTCGTAAGCTGTAAGAGTTGTGCTGTGCTATTGTTGCATTTAAATGTGTTACGTTGAAACATTTCCGTTAAGCAGGTGGTTTGTCATGGAATTAGACATACACCGATGCTATTCCGTAACACATCGAGAACACAATTCAACCTAGAATATGAAACGACACAGAAACATCAGACATTTGTGTGGCATGCATGGGAGAAAACGCGGGGACTGTGTCAGCCAAGCCGTTGTAAGGAGCCTGGCTGACCCTCCTGCGTCTCACCCCCGCGTCTCACACCATTTTTTCCCATGCTGGTTGGTTTTATTAGATATTCTGGAATAGGCGGGTCACATTTGTCATTGGTCAGCCTCACATCAAGGCAATTGGTATTTTTCCGTAGAGATCAAGCCTTGGGTAAACATTACCCAGACTCCTCTGGGTTATCACCCCCCCCCAGGGTAAACATCCTTTGGCCCATCTTTACGACCCCTTCACAAATGCAGTTTGTCAAACACCCGTTCTTCTCTTAGACTAATGATGCAGATAAAATATCACTATTATGCAGATAAAATACATCACAGAAATATAATCATATATTCACATTTTATCACATTTCCCTCCTGTATATCAAAGCATTAGTCTACTGTCTCATATGCCAAACACATTATTCTTTTCAGTTTTCAACATGTCTTTCATATTGGTGTTAAAATGACACTTTTACACTCAAAAAGTTTATGCACAGTTTTCAACATTGAACAACACTCCTTTTCTCTCGGCCCACAACATTTCTACTGCATTACTGTCCTAAATTTTGAGTCAGATTGGTCAATCTCTGTAATTTGACAAACAGACAATTTATCTTGTCTATAATTTGTGTGGTGTGATGGGAAATATAGAAGTACAAGCGGAAAGCCCTTAAACCCGCTGCTCTCTGGTCAGTCAGTTTGACTCGTCAGGGACCTCTGGACACCCCAATAGAATCAAATACGTAGTATCAGGTGCTACTGGGACCAGATTGTCCACTAACCTCTCGACCTTGACCCTGCGGTATGGTTCTGGGTGATGCTGGTCTTTGTTATGACCATGGCTGGCCACAAAAGGGATACATAGGCACAACGTCCCACAAGTGTCCCCACATCACCATACGTCCTCGCTTGGTTTCTTAAGAGACCTTCTTCCGCTGCTCGCTTCGGTCACACCTACACATATGAACTGGTACATTTCCCATCTCAATTCATAATCTCATTATCATTACATGTAGTTATGTTGTAGCAGATAAAAAACTCTCTTAGTTAGTGCAAACAACAGTGGCTGTGGTGTAATATGCCATTGTGTTTCTTCAGCCTCTGTCATGTCAATTATACATTGTACATCATACATTATACATTTCATAACCTTTCAAGTTGATCACTTATTTTCTTCCCTCTATTCCAGGTCTGTGTATGTTTCATTTCCCGGTAAACAGAGTTGTGTATGTTGATCGATTGTCCCGATTGTCCCGATTGTCCGGTGCATAATACAGGTGTTCAGCACCCATATTACCGTCATCACTTGTGATGATGATAACTGTTGATTCTTTTTCCACAGAGTATGGTACTCTGCGCACCGTAGCCTCTGGCTCTCGTTCATCGTAGTAGAGTATCGTACTCTACCGTAGACTCTGGACAAAACTCATACAAACGAAGTCCTGCGTCTGCGATGTTATGGATCTGTCGCTGTGTTGTCCAGACATTTCTCTCTCTCTCTTTCCCATGAGAGCACCCATGTACTCGTCCCTCCAATGGTCGGTGTGAGGACGACACGGTGTGGCTCCGTCCACTTGGCTCCGTCTCTGTAAACACCACATCTCCAACACGTTCTCTGTGGTGATAAACAAAGTCTTTTCGACAGTTCAGTGTATTTCAAACAGTTTTCTTGTTTACAATTTTTTTTTTTTTTAGTAATTATTGATTCGGAATATTTGTTTACATCCCCCGTAAATCGTACATCCCCCCTTTTGATAAATGGCCTTGCCCATTTCTCAAACTTCTACATTTAACCAAAATTCAATAATCCAGATAGTTTACAACGTTCACTAATCCAGGATGTAATCAAGGAAGAGATGGAATTGCGTCTGTCACTCCAACTCCGCAATGTCACCTCTTGACCTTTCACAGTTCAGTGGTCACATCCCTGGCTGAGCCCCCCCTTCCACGGCGCTGGGCCCCTACCCTGTGTGTCTGTTTTCTGTATCTGTTTTACCACCATTTGTTTCAAACTCTAAATGTTTCAAACTCTAAATGTTTCAAACTCTAAAAGTTTCAAACTCTAAATGTCTCAAACTCTAAATGTCTCAAACTCTAAATGTTTGGTCTCCACGTGTGCGCGCGTATGTATGTGTGTGTGTGTGTGTGTGTGTGTGTGTGTGTGTGTATGTATGTGTGTGTGTGTGTGTGTGTGTGATTCAAATACATCAAACAATAATAATTATCTCAATAATTCCCCCGTTGAGCTGGCCATAAGGGTCAGTTCACAACTTTGAATTCTTCACATAATTAACAATTTCACATCTCCTCTGTGGGTGTGGCCTGCATAAGGTCACCCATCTAATGTAATATGTGCTAATCTTCTATATGTGCTTCAGGTGAGTTCCAAACTCAATCTCTCACACCTGCTCATGTGGTGCTTTACACACATTGTGTATTAGTTTGTTCTAGCAAGTCTATATGTGTATTAAAAATCAAAATGATTCTAAACCTTCCCCTTGTCCATAAGGCAAGTCTCTTTTATCAACCCTTGCTGCCTACTTTCTTTGTCTTTTCTCTGTAACGCATCTTCCTCTCTGTTTTCCCCTCTGTTTCTCTCTCTGTCTTCCTCTCGTAACGGAGAAACACCCATTTCCAAATTTCTAAACCTGCTCTTTCTTTCTCTCTTTTCACTTACTCTTTACCCTCACTTGTAACCTGCTTTTACTTTCTCTTTGCTGCTGATATAAGTATCAGACGCTGCATCCCCTGGGATTCCAGTTAGTTATCTTTAAAATATCCCTGTCATTCTGCTTCTAAACCCATGTATTGATTCACCCATCCCCCTGTTTAGTTTTCACTATCTTCAGGTAATCTGCGGGTCTCATAAAATGTATTCTTCTCCTGCATTACGCTGCTCTACACTCCTCCAGAGTCTTTGCCAGTCAATAGCCCCTTATCTCTGACTATTTTTTATGACTTGGTGTCGTTTGCCTTTAGTTAATGACCCATTCATGTCTTTCCAAGGAGGACATCGGACGTCACTATTTAACTTATTCCCTCACTTACGTCTACATGCAATACAAGGTTTCCTCATGATAATACAAATAAATAAGTTACTGATATAACTTTTACTATCACTTTACTTACTGCCCATTCTATGTCCAAAAACATCAGTAGTCACTAATTTACCCATATTATCACTTCCAGGCCTGTGCCTGTATTTGATCCTAAATTTAAAAACACTTCTGTCTTTTCGTCCTGTACTTTCATCTAGTCATGCATTAAGTCCAAAAAGATCATTTCCGTCAAGTCCAAAAATAAAACAAAACAAATCGTAGCTTTGTTCTGTGCACTCAAAAAAAACACGATACCGTAAAAACACAACTTTTGTCTTCTATGTCGGGGACAGGAAGTGTCCTGTCTGTGATCACATTCCCCAAAATATTGGCCATCTATGAAAATCTGAATTCATCTTCATCTCAAGTTTAATAAAATCTTTATAATTGATTGTTGTCAATCCAAACAAAAACCCTAAATTTGTTCTACAGAGCTCTCAAATACTAAAATTTAAAACCAGCTGAGTTTAGTTTTACTTATTTCATCAGTTCAGGGCGTCCTCTGAACTGCTTTCCCTTCTCCTGCCTTGTTGACCCCCCTTATCTCCCCCTCTCTGCCACGTCATCTGAGCATACTGGAAGTCTCCCTCCAAAATCCTCTTATGACTTTTCCTTTGTCTTTTTACAGTTTGGGGTGATAATTCTGGCATTACGTGGTCTTGGTCGTCTGAGAGAAATGCTACTTGCTTTACAGTCACGGTCAATGTCAAGCTTCTAGAGAAAATTCCTTATTAGATTCCTCCGGACATAAACGTGGTGTTTAAGATTAACCCGTGACTGCAAATTTTAGATCTCTCAGAATAACGCCTTGTGACCCTTGTATGATTAATTGTGATTCACACTTGTTAGTTAATCACTTATTAATCCTCATTCACACATTCATACTTCTCTCTTACTTACTTCGCTCGTGCACAGCGCTTACATTCACTCATCTTTATGTCAGTAACAACTCGGCATAAGGCTTCATGACTTTCTTTCGGTGAGAAACTTAACTTGTGGTGAGCAATTTAACTCCTTTATGTGAGAACTTATCTTCACAAAGCTAACCAATATTTTTCTTTTTAATGAGTAAATATTAAACTCCTGTATTTTATTTAATGAGTAAATATTAAACTCCTGTATTTTTTTAATGAGTAAATATTAAACTCCTGTATTTTTTTAATGAGTAAATATTAAACTCCTGTATTTTTGACTGAGAAATATTAAACTCCTGTATTTTTTGTCGATGAGAAATATTAAACTCCTGTATTTTTTGACTGAGAAATATTAAACTCCTGTATTTTTGACTGAGAAATATTAAACTCCTGTATTTTTTGTCAATGAGAACTATTAAACTCCTGTATTTTTGACTGAGAAATATTAAACTCCTGTATTTTTTGTCAATGAGAAATATTAAACTCCTGTATTTTTGACTGAGAAATATTAAACTCCTGTATTTTTTGTCAATGAGAAATATTAAACTCCTGTATTTTTGACTGAGAAATATTAAACTCCTGTATTTTTTGTCAAATGAGAAATATTAAACTCCTGTATTTTTGACTGAGAAATATTAAACTCCTCTTTATGCGAGTAACTAAACTCCTGCATAAAGCCTATGCATAAAACGTTTCATGGCTAACTCTTTCACACACAAAGTTTTGTCTGACCTTCTTCGTCGCCTGTGTTCTCCTGCTGCTTCGAAACGACGCGCTCTCCTCGCGGAGACTGAGGTGCGATGGGCGGCCACGGGAAAAGTGGACTTCTTTCTGCTGTGCACAGACTTCACCGATTCACCCGTCAATCTCCGCGAAGGGGCTGCTTGTCGTCCGGCTCGATAGGACCAGAAAATGTCATGGAATTAGACATACACCGATGCTATTCCGTAACACATCGAGAACACAATTCAACCTAGAATATGAAACGACACAGAAACATCAGACATTTGTGTGGCATGCATGGGAGAAAACGCGGGGACTGTGTCAGCCAAGCCGTTGTAAGGAGCCTGGCTGACCCTCCTGCGTCTCACCCCCGCGTCTCACACCGTTTTTTCCCATGCTGGTTGGTTTTATTAGATATTCTGGAATAGGCGGGTCACATTTGTCATTGGTCAGCCTCACATCAAGGCACTTGGTATTTTTCCGTAGAGATCAAGCCTTGGGTAAACATTACCCAGACTCCTCTGGGTTATCACCCCCCCCCAGGGTAAACATCCTTTGGCCCATCTTTACGACCCCTTCACAAATGCAGTTTGTCAAACACCCGTTCTTCTCTTAGACTAATGATGCAGATAAAATATCACTATTATGCAGATAAAATACATCACAGAAATATAATCATATATTCACATTTTATCACATGGTTGCACCAAACTAAATATTGGCGTCTGTTGGAGATTTAAGGACAACAGCGATACACAAAAAAGAGCAAATATCAGGCTTATGGTATATTGGTCTATTTCTTATTTCAAGTTGACATGATAAACATGGTCCAAGCTGCAGATTTGAGAGGTAACTCTTGTCATTTGCTAATTGCACCTTAAAGGTTGAATGGACGATTTTTTTGGCCCAAATCTGAGTCTTATTTATTCGTCGGTGTGGACTGCCGATTAGTCCTGCCACGTATCAATCATAAAACTCACCTACCGCTCATCTGCAGCCGGTGCGGCTCGTCCCCACGTTTCCGCGTGCCTAAGCGCATGGATCTATCATAATATAGTTCCCTCAGTGACGGGACAAAATGAAGACGGAGAAAGACAGTTCGAGCTGACGCAGAAGTGGACAGAAATCTACGGGAGACGAGCGATGCGATGCGCTCCGTCGCGCTAATAAACAAACGCACGTGTGTTGTATCAGTCCGCACGGGGGAGTGGCATGCGCACTTCCGCCTGAGTTCTCAAATCGCCGAAAAATCGTCCATTGCGCCTTTAACTTATGGGAATTGTATCTTAATGTCTTAATGTAGTCTATATTCGTGGATTGTGCTACATATTTCCATTGATGGCAGTGTGTGTGAGTGGTCCAAGACAAACATGGATGGACATTCAATTTATTCTTTGGCAGGTCTCCATTTTGCCCCTTGACTGAACCAGATGTACTATTGGCTTTCCTGCCAAAGGGATACTATGGACCAACACGTTTGCAGTTTCTTGCATCAACATCAGAATGGATACGCTGAAATGTGTATAGATGGCGGGAGTTTGCAGGTTTACGGCAGGGCTTCCAGGGGCCGCAATGGTTACGGTGAGGTTTCTAGGGGCCGTGATCTCATTTTCTGTTCATCTCCTCTAGGCTGTAAGCCATTTAATAGCCACACAGGCTTTACTGGACACTGTTTTAGTCTGTGCAGGGTTTAGCAAAGTTAAAACAATTGGAGAAAACTGAAAAGGTACGATCTTTACTTTTCAGTGTTAAGAAGCAACATTGGACAGACACAAGACACAGAGAGAGAATATTTAACATAGTCCTTAACATGTAGTCAGACATAATTGTCCCATTTGGTCCAAAGTCTATTAAAAAAAAAATCATTTTCCATTTTGTGAATGTCGATTGTAATTTCAGACCAGTCTTTGAACGTCAGTTTGTTTTGTGTCCAAACGTTTCCATTTATTGAGTACTTTACAGATGCAGTGCTTTCTTAATCTCAGCCCAATATTTATGAACAATAGGACAGTCCCAATCTACTGTACATGATAATGATGGGCTGCTTGACAACTACATTCATTATTTCAACAATAAATGAATGAATAATCAAGCTTAAAAAAGAACAATTAACCATGCACTCTCTGAACACACACAAGAGTGATCAGTTGTAGTATCATAAGTTCATAACTAAGGCTAAAGTATTGCACAGTAGCACACCAGTTGAGTGAAGCAGTACCGAACCAAATAGACCACTTTATACTGTCTGGGGGCACAATTAATTTGACATCGCAACGGTCCTATGTCTATTAATTGGGGGGAAATCCTCAGAAAATCTTCAAATCAGGAAGGAATATTTTGCCTGAAACCCATGAATTGGTCGTTTTCAGGTTCTAGAATGTGATCATGACATACTCTCAGATGAGGGTTGGAGCAAGATTCTCTATTAATTCAATTTCACTTTCCAGAAAATATCTAAAAGATAATTTCACAAATGTTAAATTTAATTGAGCGTCTGCGTGATGTCACGCAGGCACTATATGTTCTTGTATGTGAGTGATGTCGCAAGTTTTTTTATTATTATATTTTCCATGATTTTACATTTAGCCAGTTTCAACTCCTTAACGCTTCAACCGATTTCAACATGTTAAACCTCATTATGATCGCTTTCACAGTAGTATGTGTGCTATTACTTTTGACATTTGAAAAACTTGTGCTTTTTACAGAATTTGCAAAAGTATTAGTACTTTCTCCCCATTTAAATTAATTTGGGCATTATGAGTGTCTGCGGAATTCTTTAAGACTTTATTCTTTAGAATTTTGTGATGGAGCCAGTCGAGCGAGAGAGAGAGAGAGAGAGAGAGAGAGAGAGAGAGAGAGAGAGAGAGAGAGAGAGAGGGGGAGGAAGAGAGGGAGGGAGGGAGGGAGAGAGACAGAGAGGGAGGGAGAGAGGGAGGGAGGGGGAGAGAGAGAGGTAGAGAGAGAGAGGGAGAGGGAGAGGAAGAGAGGGAGGGAGGGAGGGAGGGAGGGAGAGAGAGAGGGAGAGAGAGAGGGGAGAGGAAGAGAGGGAGGGAGAGAGAGAGGGAGGGAGAGAGGGAGAGAGAGAGAGAGAGAGAGGGGAGAGGAAGAGAGGGAGGGAGGGAGGGAGGGAGAGAGCGAGGGAGAGAGAGAGAGGGAGGGAGCGAGAGAGAGAGAGAAAGACGCAGACACTCTAGCAATGGCTTCAGCCATTGCAAAGTTTCTAGTTATTAATAATAGTGACTAGACTCATTAACTCTTAGCTGCCCCATCTGTATTAAATAGTATTGCCCTATAGAATGTTGTGATGACGTCTGAAACCCAGCAATAGGTTGGGTTCGCGTGACATCACAGCATTCTTGAATTCCTTTAGTTTATAATTGAGCTAGAGGTCAATTTAGAATTTGCTGTATAACTGTCTAGTTCAGTGGTCGGCAACCCGCGGCTCTTTAGCGCCCTCCTAATGGCCCCCTAGAGCTTTTTCAAAAATGTATGAAAATGGAACTAGATGGGGGGATATATTTGTTGTTTTAATATGGTTTCTGTTGGAGGACAAACATGACACAAACATTCTCAACGTTTTCCAATGCTGTAAAATGTTTTATAATACATTTGCGTCACAGCCTGTGACACACGCGGCGCAGCGCAAGTGAGAGAAGCATTTGTAAAGAAACGGAACAAAAGAAACAATGAGAACAGAATTTTCAAGGAAAAATGGGCCGAATCAATTGCTTTCATTGCCAAAGTGGAAGGATTGCCTGCATGTTTGCTTTATAATGAGAAGTCGTCAAATAACAAAAAGACCCATTTGGAAAGACATTTCCCAAATAACATGAAGGATTCGCCGCAAAGACAGTGAAGGAAATGGAAATTAAAATGGCAGGAAACATCACCAATCAGTAAATCAAGGACATTTATTCAACTCCAACATACTCAAGTGCCTGTGATGAGGCGTGTGATGTGATCGATGTCGAACAGGCAGCTCTTTTATGCAGGTATGTGAACTTTGACGGGCCGACTTTGAAGAAATGAGCAAATATATAATTACTGGCTGTGTTCAATTCCACCGTTGCTCAGATATGAGGGGAAAGAGAAGAGGATTGTGTTGTTATTGAGGTTTGAAGAGGACTGCGTTTTTGATTGTTATCAAATCCTCAAAATAAAAATGATGCCAAAAATCTGATTTATTAATTGTATTTCTATATTTTCATCAATGCAACAAAATATGATACATTAACATTGTAATGGAAGTTAAACTTAAAGCATCAAATACCGTATAGCAGAGTAGTCGCGTGGTGCGTCTCTCTCTCCAGGGGGCGCTGCAGGGAAAATAAACATTTAATCAGGAATGCTCATTATGTATTTACAGCCTTGTCATTTTGATATTAGGCTAATATAGCTAATATACACTTACAGCCTTTGTTCCCTTCATATAAGGCTTTTAATATTTTGTGGCCCCAGACAGATTTGTGTTTTGTTTTTTTGGTCCGATATGGCTCTATGAACATTAAAGGTTGCCGACGGACCCCTGGTCTAGTTCATATCTCTGTAGTTATTCTTCACATGATACAAAAACTGGCACAAAGTTCAACCTCTTCTCTGTCGTCATTATTTAAGTAAAGTTAAATTATTTTCACTATTGCCTCATAAAGTGGCGCCATTATTCATTACTTACCTATAATAAAGCTGGCAAGTTTAACTGCCTCTTTGTCATCAAGGTCCATTTTTCCAATCATATTTTCTCTCGCAAATGACACCCAGTCCACAATACAAATGTTTATACTATTAAAAAGTGAGGAAACAATGAGATTATTATGTGTGAGGATCAGTGAAGCTGAAGGATTTATTAACTCATTAATTTTCTTCTGCTTTTTCCCGCTAGAAGTCACAGGTAACTGGAGCTTATCCCAGTGCCTTTGGGCCTTAACGATCCTACATGTAAATGCCACGCAGAAATGAGAAGTGCGGAGGACAGCGGAGAAGAACTAGGCAGTACATTTGGTCTGTGCGGGTTTCAGTAGAAAAACCTGAGCTAGCTGCTATGAAATCCCATTAATTTTCGCGCGGAACCGTTACAATTCATACCCTGAATATAATCGTATATAATCAGGTCCACGCGCGGACGATGTGCATGGAGGCGTGTCAGCAAAAATTACAACATTTTCCCTTGCAGAACTCGCGAGGGGCATAAACAACACCCTGGACAGGGGCCAGCTCGTCACAAGGTTAACACAGAGACATAGACAGAAAACCATTCGCTCTCACATTCATTCACTAGGAGTGAAAGTTGTGTTCAGAGGAAGAATAAGGAACTTCCTGAGAACACCATCCCTACAGTGAAACATGGGCGTGGAAACATCCTGCTTTGGGCGTGCTTTTCTGCACAGAGGACAACAACTGCACTGTGAATGAATGAACGGGGCCATTGTATTGCGAGATTTTGGGTAACAACCTTCTCCCCTCAGTGATAGCATTGAAGATGGGAAGATGAAGAGGGAGCTGAAACTCCGTATTACTCAGCAACAGCCCCAAAACCTGATAGATCCAGAGAAGATCTGTGTGGAGGAGTGGGCCAAAATCCCTGCTGCAGTGTGTGCAAACCTGGTCAAGAAACAGGGGAAATTTGACCTTTGTAATTGTACATTTGTAACTGTAAAAGTCTTCTGTAACAAATATTAACCAAATGAATTAATTAATAAGTAAATTTGCCAGGTTTTGTCAGGTGTTCAAATACTTATTTGCAGATTTTTTTTTAAGATTCTGTCTCTTACAGTGAAAATGCACCACGTTGAAAATGTCAGACGCACGAATACTTACTTTTCTCACAGTAGGCTTTGGGAGCTCCATGCTGAAGGCTGTTTTGGACATGTCTAGTTAGGCCATTTTATTTTATTATTTATTTTATTACTTGGTTTACGGATCCGCCGCACTTAGATTATTGATTTTTGATTTATAAATGAAATTCATTTTTATTACAATTTGTTTATAAAGTACTGCTGACAACGCAAAACAGCATTAAATGAAATATAAACAGTGGTATTAAGTCAAAAGATAAGAGCGCGTGAAGCAATTTTTTGCCAAAATCCTGCGGGAGTCATTTATTTCGGAAAGCATTGTACTGACGCTATGTGCGTATGCGCGATGCATGATGGGTGTTTAAAATGGCGACACCACAGTGGCCAGTGCTTATGCCAGCGCTCTATGGGCCAGCGCAGTTTCGCACAACCGTTCTATCTGGAGGCCATATCGTTGAAAAAATATGTGACTCGCTGCCCGAAAAACCACCACAAGTTGGCCCGGACCAAAGGGAGAAAAACAGGGTTTTAGCTTTTCCCCCCAAATTTGTGATTTTCGTTTTTTTGCATTATGTGAAAGTTGAAGTTATGAAGGAGCCCCTCCGTGCTTCAGATAACAGTAATCGTTACCTTAAAAGTACACATTAAACTGTTGTTAAATTGTTAGTTTTCGTGCTCCGTGCGGAGGCGTTACCTTTTTTCAGCAGCGCAATGTTGTTCTTTTTCGACCAATCAGCTGCGAAGCAGATGGCTACTTATTCAGCTACTTAATTCAGCAGCAGCTACGTGTTCTCCTCAAGACATTTCATTCATTTCTCCAGACTTTCTCCAGAGCTTATGATTCTACCACTACTGCATCCAACAAATGCCTGACGAAAGTGCCCCCGGTCCTCATGGCGTTTGTCCCTGCGCTAGCCGCTGAGTTCTCTTTCAACATTCGTTTCGGTATCTCACAAATGGGACAGCTCTCTATGCTGGTCCCCAGAAGCCTTATAACACTACGCCAGTGTCAGACTGGCTAGGAGACGCGACGCACGCAACGCAGAGGAGGCAGAGCCTATTCCACCTGCTTATATAGCGTGACGGAGGCGTCACCCCTTCAGTCTTTCAACTCTTCTCGCTCCGAGAAGCCTTCCCTCAAAGGGTGAATGGTTTAATGTTAGCTAAACTGTTGATAGGGAGAGCTAATCACTCTGCCGCCGAACGCTAATATATTACCGCTTTGCTGTCGTGAGTTTCTTAGTAGGCTTGTCCCCAAACAACTACCATTTTTCTCATTCGCTCTTACTTTATTACAGAGCGCGGTACGAACCTCTCCTCACTATGGAGAAGAACGTTCCGACGAGAGCTTGCACGTGTGGCAATAAGATTTCCGGGGCAGAAAGTCACCCTGTCTGTGCTTCGTGCCTTGGGTCGCAACATGCCCAGGATGCGTTAGCATCCCCAGTGTCACTGTGCTCACCTCTCCCAGAAAACCCGCTGTCGAAGACTCGCTCGCCAAACGAGCTTGACTGAGGCAGACCCGGTGCTGGGGGCAACCACTCCCCCATCACAGGAACAGCCGGAGTTGTATTCTCGGGGACACTCCATCCCCGCGGGACCTTCTTTGGGTGATCAGCTTGATTACTTGGATCTGCTTTTTGATCCTGAGGAGCTGGAGGCCGGCCTCAGGGCCGAGCAGCACAGCCTGCAAGATGATCTCTCTGACTCCGGTGGAGAGCTCATCAGCCTCTCTTCAGATGAGGCTGAGGCGGATGTGGAGCAATTCACATTAACAGAGACTAGATGTAACCGCCTCCGGCAGTAACAGGGCGCAATCCCCGTCCGTCACTCAGGACCTGCATCCAGTTTGCAGGAGAGCAGCTGAAAAGCTGGGCTTAAAGTGGCCGGAAGCACCCGTCGCAGTCGCAAGATCTCGCTACAAGGGCTGAAGGCTACCGGCGGCCAAAACCTCCACGGAGCAACTCCTACCACCTTTCCCAGAGTGCCTAGAGGAAGCCACCTGGTCCTGGAGCAATCCTCTCACAGCCAAAGCCCCCGTCCAGGGAGGGGCTGCGCTAGACTGGGATGGCATGGAGGATAAGTGCTTTACCCACCTTCCCCCCATAGAACCTCTGGTGGCATCTCACCTGCACCCACGGAAGTCAATGACGACCGTGGGGGGTCCGGCTCTCCCCTCCAAAGCGGATTGTTTCCAAACAACGCTTACGGAGAAAAGCTACAGATCTGTAGCTACTACAGTGAGAGCCCTGAGTGCGTCCTCCCTGCTTCTTGCCTACCAGGCTGAGCTGCAGGGCGACATGACCACCTCACTGGACCCGGAGGTGTGGGATGAGCTGTGCGTGGTTACTGACCTCTGCCTCCGCATACACCGCTG
This sequence comes from Eucyclogobius newberryi, assembly GCF_026437365.1. NCBI lineage: Eukaryota > Metazoa > Chordata > Actinopteri > Gobiiformes > Gobiidae > Eucyclogobius > Eucyclogobius newberryi. The sequence goes on from NW_027316056.1 coordinate 6,936,270, forward strand.
CGCAGTCCAGGCAAGCGGCCGAGCTATGGGGGTAATGGTGACACAGGAGAGGGCCAGGTGGCTCAACCTCTCCAGCCTCTCCCATAGGGAAAAGACTCAGCTCCTGGACGTCCCTGTGGACCCCAAGGGCCTGTTCGGGTCTGCCGTCGCCGCGATGCAACAATGGTGCGAAGAGAAAAAGCGAGAGGACGAGGTTCTACAGGCGTGTCTTCCCAGGAAAGAGCCCTCCTCCTGCGCCATGACACCGAGACAGGCGTTTTAGAAGCCGCGTATGACCAGACCGGCATATCGCATCCCTAAACGCCAGCTGCAACCTCAGGCTGAAGGTGACAAGCCACCGGAGCTGAAAGGTGCCTGGGCCAAAAAGCCATTTGCCAATAAGGTGACGCCGGGAACCCATCAGGGCCAGCCTGCCACTTACGGTGCAAAGAACAAGAAACGGGCTACCTGAAAAGGCCACTGGAGGGAAACAGACCGGGCCGGACGTCTCTTCCCTCACAAAAGCCCAATTCAGTGTTCAAACATGTTCCACACCCGTGAAGAGACAGTTGGAGGCTCACGTTACGCTCCACGACACTCACGGACTAAAAAGAAGGAGGATCTGCCCTGCAGAGAGCTCAATGGAGCCACAGCAGCACTTTTACACAAACCAGTGTTACCTCTTTCGCTTTGTTCAATAAAAATGTGTTTTTGCAAAGAAACAAGTGTGTTCCTTTGTGCACCCAGGCCTCAGGCCGAGGACACAAACACCCATGTTGATTTGTTTGAACATTCCCATTTTGCAAAACATAAAACATACAAGAACACAGGTTCAGTGTTCACTGCAAGGCCCGCTGTGTCCAATAGAGGGAGCCATTGCTCCACTAATGGAGCAGCAGGTGTTAGTCCCGGCTCAGCCGCTCCAAGTGGATGCGCGCGGCCCGTTGGCACAACACATCTCGCAGTGGCACGGCAGTGGTGCATCCAAATGGTTTCTGAACACTGTAAACAAGGGTTACAGACTTCAGTTTGCATCTGTCCCTCCCAGGTTCAACGGTGTTCTGCCTTCACAACCACGGGAGAAAGATGCTCTTTTCCTACAGAAGGAAATAGAAGCTCTAAAAACAAGGGTGCAATCAGAATAGTGCCTGCAGAGCTACGTCAGACAGGTTTCTATTCAAGATACTCCCCAAGAAAGGGGGGGGTTGTGTACCATACTGGATCTACGTGCTCTGAACATATGCATGAGAACGTACACGTTCAGAATGCTGACGTTGCTATGCTTCGCACGTCAAGGTTTGTGTCCATAGATCTGAAAGAAGCATACTTTCACATCCCAATTTACCCTCCTCACAGGAAATATCTGAGATTTGCCTTCCAGGGAGTGGCCTACGAATACACAATCCTCCCTAAGCCCACGGGTATTTGTGAAATGTACAGAGGCTGCAATAGCACCGCTCAGACAGAGGAGGTTGCGCTTGGCCACGGACATAGACGACTGGTTGCTCGCAGCGCAGTCGCCTCATCAACTCAAAGAACAGACGGAGTTGCTCCTATCGCATTTGACTTCTTTGGGTTTCACAATAAACTGGGAAAAGAGTGTCCTTGTCCCGTCTCAGTGCATCAAGTTCATAGGTCTGCGCCTGAACTCGATCACGTACAGAGCCCAACTATCGGCGGACAGAATAGAAGCTTTAACCGCTTGTCTGGCCACTTTCCGCCGAGGCGCGCTGCTGCCATACAGGACATGCCACAGACTGTTGGGTCTGATGGCCTCTGCTATGATGGTGATTCCACTGAGTCGTCTTCATATGAGGCCATTTTAAAAGTGGGTTGCAGCGCTTCATCTCGACCCTGCGCATCACGCACACAGGCTTGTCCTGGTAACAGCGGCGTGCACGCGTGCTTTACATCCATGGAAAGAGCAGGGCTTTCTGTCCACAGGCGTTCCGATGGGAACAGTCACGGCACGAAAAGTTATTACCACAGGCACGTCCCTACGCGGCTGGGGAGCCACGCACAAAGGCAGATCAGTCAGTGGAATATGGAGTTTAAGAATGTGCCTATGTCACATAAACTATCTGGAACTCCATGCCGTGTGGCTTGCCCTGCACCATTTTCGACCCTTCATAAGGGCACAACATGTTTTGGTCAGGACGGACAACACCACCGTGGTGGCGTATATCAACAAGCAGGGGGGGCTGCGCTCCCAACAGCTACACATGTTGACGCACAGTCTGATATTGTGGGCGAACTCTCACCTGTTATCGCTGAGAGCCACACATGTCCCGGGGATCATGAATTTTGGGGCGGATCTGCTCTCTCGGGGCATCCCCCATTACAAAGACTGGAAGCTTCACAGCAGGATTGTGAACCAGATATGGGAGAGATTCGGCAGAGCAGAGGTGGACCTGTTTGCGTCACAAGAGGACACACAGTGCCACCTGTTTTACTCTCTGACGGGTCAGAGCGCACCTCTGGGCCTGGACGCATTGGTACACGAGTGGCCACACGTCCTCCTGTACGCGTTTCCCCCATTAGAAATGATCACTGTTACTCTCCCCAGGGTCTGGGAGGGGAGGCACTCACTCCTCCTCCTCCACTGGCCTGCGATGCACTGGATGGCGGACATATTCCAGCTATTATCTGGTCACCCGTGGCTTCTGCCTCTTTGCAGGGACCTGGTGTCGCAAGCACGCGGGGAGATCTTCCACCCTCACTCTTGCTTTATGGGTCTGGCCCCTGAGAGGTTAAATCTATCCTCTGCGGGCCTCCCGGACAACAACATTAACACCATTCAAAGCGCTAGGGCCAGTTCGACTCGTAGTGCACACGATGGGAAGTGGCGTGCATTTGAGGAGTGGTGCGTGAAAAGGGCTGTGTTGCTCTTCAGAGCTCCGTGCCCATCATTTTGATGTTCCTCCAGAGTTTGCTGGAAAAAGGTCTGGCTTTCTCCACCATCAAAGTGTACTTGGCCGCTATTTCGGCGTGTCACATTGGTTTTGGGGATAAGACAGCTGGCCAGCATCTCCTTATCTGTTCATTCATGAAAGGTGCACGTCGCCTCAGGCCAGTCTCGAGGAGCCTGGTCGCTCCGTGGGATTTGACTATGGTGCTGAATGCCCTGTCTCACCCCCCGTTTGAGCCGCTCCATCAAGTGGAGCTGAAATGGCTCTCATTCAAAATGGCTTTACTGCTGGCGTTGGCGTCTGCCAAGCGTGTGAGTGACATACATGCCCTTCTGTCAACGCGTCATGCATGCAGTTTACTAGAGGGGATTCTAAGGTTTTGTTGAAACCTAATCCTGCTTTTGTGCCGAAAGTCTTTAACCCGACTTTGTCATACCTCCCTATTGAGCTGTCTGCTCTTTCTCCTCTGTCTACGTCAGAGGAGCATCAGCGGCTCCAGGCGCTCTGTCCGGTGCGCGCGGATAGTGGAAACTATCACCATGGCCTATGAGAGCAGCGGGTTTCAGCCCCCTGCTGGTCTACAGGCTCATTCCACTCGTGGCATGGCTACATCATGGGCTATGTTCCGGGGCACCTCGGTGGAGGAAATTTGTACGGCAGCCAGCTGGGCTACGCCTCACACCTTTGCCAGGTTCTATAGACTAGATCTCACTGGGCCCTCACTGTCTCAGAACGTCCTGAGCGTGGGGGCCTCGCCCCGGGTGCTTGTGTGATCGTCGGTCTTCGGGTAAGCTTGTCTGGCATTTCGGGAGTCTCTATATCCTATTTGTGAGATACCGAAACGAATGTTGAAAGAGAACTTAAGGTTACTGAGACTGGCGTAGTGTTATAAGGCTTGGCTTGTTGTTGTCGACCGGAGCCGGGCGGAGCTAAGCTAAGCTAAGCGCTGTGAGATCTGCAGCCCTGGACTGGATTGCAACAGAACTGCGGTACTTCTACTCTAAAGTATTGCTTTAACGCTGTGTTTTAAGGTGGTTTGGTGTTAGTTTTTGTGATTTTCGTCACTTTTGCCTCAGGCACCGGAGCAGAGACGGAGCTATGCTAAGCTAAAACGCTGCTTCAGTGCACTCTGCATAATAAATACGGGCTTGAATTGAATGTGACTACTTGCTGAATAATTTGCATCACAAACTCTCTTGAAACTAGCTGTTTAGGGATGGTGTAATGTCTGTATCTTTGTGTTTTTTACGGTTAGCCCGCGTTAGCCGGTTTAGCTCGCTAAATTCCAAGCTAGCGCCACCTGTGTTTTTCTTTTTTCCTCGGCTTCTGCATAATAAATACGGGCTTGAATTTAATATGACTACTTGCTGAATAATTAGCATCACAGACTCTCTTGAAGCTAGCTGTTTTGGGATGGTGTAATGCAGGGCTGGGCAATTATTTTCCTCCGAGGTCCATATTTGAATCCAGGCAAGTAGCGGCGGAGGGGTGCACGGTGGCAAAGGCGGTTAGCGCTCTTGCCTCCCAAGAAGGAGATCGTGGGTTCGATTCCCGGATCAGACCAACATCTGCATGTTCTCCCCGTGTTACCGTGGGTTCTCTCCGGGTTCTCCGGCTTCCTCCCACCGTCCAAAGACATGCATGTGTGAGGCAAAATTTGTGACTCTAAATTGTCTGCATGTTCTCCCCGTGTTACCGTGGGTTTTTTACCGTGGGCATTCTCCGGCTTCCTCCCACCGTCCAAAGACATGCATGTGTGAGGCAAAATTGGTGACTCTAAATTGGCCCTAGTGAATGAATGTGAGCGTGAACTGTCTGTAATGTCTATGTCTCTGTGTTGGCCCTGCGACAAGTTGGCCACTGTCCAGGGTGTACCCCGCCTAAGGCCCGAAGTCACTGGGATAGGCTCCAGTCACCCGCGACCCCGAAAGGAAACAAGCGGTAGAAAATGGATGGATGAGGACAATGGAGCGAGACCACGGTTGAGGAAGAAGCGCTCACAGCTGGATTTGATCAAAAACTATGCAGAAGTCCATTGCATTACAGCTTCGACTTTGCACAGCAAGTACTATTTATCACACATAATTTACTTTACTTCACTTAAATTTATAATAAAGTGAAAATACAGAATAGCAATTATAGACAGTTACTGTATGAATAGACATAAATGTCTTAATCAAATGTCACATGTCTTAATCTAATCCCTTCCCTCTCTCCCTCTGTCTTCTACAGATACACTTTCCCTCAAACCCTTTGCAGCCAGGGCTGTTATGCCAACATTGACAGGCATGAAAAAATCAGGCCTTTCTGTGCTGACGAGGCAAAAGACATGACACACCTAGCGCTAAGGGTCCCAGCACAGAAGAATGCACAGACGAATATGCAGAAGAGGATGCGAATGTGATCTCTGATGTAATTGGACTCTTAGATTATTTTAGCATTTTTATTATGTACATATCACCACTTCCTATTGCACTACATAACTTTATACCTTATATTTCATTATGTACATATGCCGTTTAGTACTCAGTGTTCAATGTTTTGTTGTTTGTGTTGCACTGAATCACCTGTGACTTTTGTTTATCGACAAATGGCAATAAACCCTATTCTGATTCTGATTCCGATTCTTTGATGCTATTCAGGGCCTTTTGTAACTTGTATAGTAACTTCTAATTCTGAGTCAAGTCCAGTTCAAGTCCTGATGAAATAACACTACATCAATAACAACACTCCTCTTGAGTCTTTAGTGACAGCTGTAGGGGGAAGGTGGTGTCAGTGTGACAGGGGGAGGGCTTATCTCAATGAGATGCAAATGAGCCCCTCTGTGACTCTGGGTTCACACGATTGAGAATTTTTATGAGGCCGTTTTCTCAGTAAGAGGAATTCAGAGTTGTATACATTGAAATGACCACAATTTATTCAAATAGTATCAGATCTACATGAGTGAGACATAATTTTTGAATCTACACTTTCAGAATATGTGAATAACTCAAAATGTCTGTGGGGAGACCTGTGACTGGTTTAGCCACGGTCAGTCACATATGTGAGCGGGATGTCATGGAAATCACCTGTAGCAGCACCGATGACGGCCTCTGGACTCCTCAAAGTGGACGCTGTTGAAATGTCAACTCCGCTGTTCGTACTCAAGAGACTTCGGTGCCAAATTCATCAAATGTGTTCTTGACATTTATATTTATCCGGCCTGTCGTCATATTTCTTTGAAATATTACATTAATGTTTTATGAAGGAAATATTTTTTGAAATTGAAATTATATTTATATTTTGTACGCCTGTTCAATATGTTTCATTTAAAAATCTAAACCAAGTAATAAAATAACCGCGGCCTTAAATGTACTCATCTGAGTGCTAAATGTTGCAGATTGATTATGTAGGAAAATGGATAAATACATACAGAGGGCGGTGGGGGAATGTAGTGATATGGGGATATAGGGTTTTAGGTTCAGTGCATGTCTGAGCACAAACCTTTTTGTTTTTCAAGAAAATTGGTAAACTGATGACATTGTTTAATCTGTTTTTCACTGTCACACTTTGAGGCAACTGCTGTTGTGATTTTGGGTGTTACAAAATACATTGAATTGAAATGTAAAATCAATACTATCAACCAAATGTCCCTGGACTTAGCGTTAATGGGAGCCTTTGCCAGGGGCTGTTCCAGGGTGCTATTTTCTACCTTCACAACCTTAATGCTGCCGTACAGAGGCTTTACTTGGCCACTGGAGACTGGAATGGGATGGTGCCAGTCCATACTGTACATAGTGATAGAGTTTGATCCAATGACTGATACCTGTATTCATAAGCACCACCTGTGTGGGTGATGTTTGCAGTCATGGCCTCATATCCAGGCAAAGATTTAGACTTATCTGAAAGAAAATAACAATGGTGAAACGTCCCTGCCCGTCCTCTGGGATGCTCCTCAAGCTGTTTAGAGGTAAAATGATAGCCATTGCCTTGGTGTAAAAGAATTAAAGGGAGAACAAACTGAATGGTCTGTAAGAAAAACTAAAACTGCTGAAGGTAAATCATGCCAGGAAGGGGAATCCTCAATTTCAACACCAAATTAGTTAAGAAAATGCTCATTTGTCATTTAAATCTTTCGACAAAATATTTTTCTCTAAAATTTCAGGAGATGAAGATGAAAGATTAAAACATTTGTTTCTGTACACCCTCAAATTGCCTGCCATGACTGAACAACAACAACAAAAAGAGCTGAAATAACAATTTCGGAAATACAAAGTGCAATGAAGAGACTAAAGAACAGCAGATGTGTCACAGTTCTGCCTTTTGCCCTTTTGTTTATCCTCTGTCCAGTTCCATTTTCAGCCCGATCTGGTCCATCTTTTGTGAGCCCTCTTGTTTCCCTGCTCTCATTCCCTAATCATCCCAGGGTCACATATATCTGCTCGCTCTGTTCATTTAGACTTTGCTAAATTGTTGACAAGTGGATCTTTTAAAATGGAACTATAACAGTCTCCATCCATTATCTTTATTGTTTTATACAAGCCTCCCCAGCACTGCCAAAGTTGTATTGATTATTTTACTGAAATGCTTTCAGTTGTATGCACAGACTTTGATGGTTTGGTCATTCTGCATGTTGATAATATTTGTGACGGAAATGCTAAAGAGCTTGATGCTGTCCTTGAAACCTTCAGTCTTACTCAGCATGTGAGAGGCCCCACTCACAGCAGAGGGCACACTCTAGATCTCATAATTACAAAGGGGTTCATATTTCAAATGTCAATGTGGTCGATGCTGGTGGTTTGTCCCAAACCACCGGCTGGTCCTGCAGTTGTTCAGAGGAGACACATAAATGATGGCACAGGTGCACTGTTTATGGAAATGATAAACTTTGAAAATGTCTCATGTTCTAATGTAAATGACTTGTTGAGCTCTGTTACATCTAGTGTTTTGAATGTTCTGGACACCATTGTCCCTATGAAGGCTATTTAAAAAAAAAAAAAAAAAGCAGAGAATGGGCACAGAAAAAGGGAGTGCCGCAGGGCCGAACGGAAATGGCGTAAGTCAAAGCTCCAGGTTCAAAAAGAGATTTACAGATAGAAGCTGAACATGTACAACCTCATTTTATGGAGAACTAGGGAAAGATATTTTATCTGAAATAATTAGACGTTACAGTAACAACTTTGCCACAGTAAACAGATTGACAAACCCTCCAGCTCAGCAACCGTTGGAACAAATTTCCGCATCCAAGTGTAATGAGTTCGTATTATTCTTTATTGACAAAGTTCAGGGCATTAAAATGCTATAAATACCACAATTAAAAAAAAAAAACTAAAACCAACTTGACACTTAAGTTGCGTTTCCACTTGACCAGTTTAGTCCGGACTAAACTGACCCGGCTAAGTTGGTGGCCATCTTTAGACCGGATCAATTGACTGTGCGTTCCCACTCGTAATTGCCGAATCGGCCCACTCCCACTGGGGCCGATTCAGCAATTACACTCCGCCGCCTAACGGACACTCATGTTACCAGCCTGGCTGGCCCCTTTCAGAGAGAGGGGGGCATTGTGGGTAGCCCGGAAGCATGTCTTTGTTTTGGTTGAGTTTTTGAGGCACGCGTTTGTCTGCCACCGCCGGTCCGTATGCTCACTGCATCCTGGTTCATGTAACGAAATTAAATCGTGTCGCAAACGAGTCATATGCCTGCTCAACCTCTGGACTACGGTTAGGAGATTACTGGGCAGGGGAAGAATGTAACACTCAATTGCCGGTCTCGCTCCTGGCTGTTCCCACTCGCTCGCTCCAGCGCGAAACCGGGGCCGCTCTCGTTTCTTGGCTGGGGCTAGTGAAGCGGCTCTAATCCGGCAATTTCACTAGTGGGAACAAGTTGGAGCAAACTGAGCTGCTTTAGACTGGTGATGCTCTTTGTGACAGATTTATCAGTTACAGGTGCAGGAGTTCATCTACATGCTGCCTCGATTTCTAAAGTCGTGCTGAACAGTTAATTAGCACCATTCACTCACATAGTTAACATGTCGCTTCAATCTGGAACATTCCCAATGTCTTTGAAAACTGTGGTCATAAAGCCTCTCCTAAAGAAGAGCAGTCTTGATGCCGCTGTACTGAGTAATTACCAGCCCATCTCTAATCTGCCATTTTGGTGCAAAGTCCTTGAAAAGGTTGTTTACCAACAGCTAAAAGTCGCGCACACAATATTTACGAAAAGTCGCACGCACGATATTTACGAAGAAAATAGAACTTGTCCATATACGGACCGCAACTGTCAATAAACCGCAGGTGCCCACGTTGTAGCATTAGATATGAAACATGATATTTGCCCATAAATAAACGCGGTAGTGGTGCGTCTTTTGAACCGGAGCGCGCGGCGCACCCGCGGTCCGCTGCGCTGCGGGACTAATTAGACTAATATCTCAGTGAATATGAGTCTGATTGTAATAAAACACAGCGTTTTGACACTAAAAATAGAGAACACGAGTTACATAACGCGTTCCCTGGACAGTCCTTCTACTGTCCACTAGAGTCTTCTACAGTGAGTCAAATGCTTGCGCTTCATTCTAGATTGCTCCCGGTGGCCGTTTGGTAATTAGATTAGGTCTAATATTAGATATTAATATTTCTGCGCGCCATAGATTTTCTTCTGAGCGCACTATGTGCGAGCAGTGCGCAATTGCGCAAGCGCGCAGCTTAGAGGGAACAGTGCCCAAGGGTCAGTCCTGGGACCCCTTCTGGTCAACCGCTACATGCTGCCGTTAGGTCAGTTGATACGCAGCGAAAATCACAATTATGCAGACGACACTCACTGTCGGTAGGTGAATATGGACTAGTGGACACTGCATCCAACAGATCAGTGTGTGGATGCAAACCAATTTTCTATAGGCGAACTCAGACAAGACTGAAATCATCGTCTTTTAACAAGAAAGTGTTAGCGGTCACCTCCAGAGTCTCGTTCTAAAACCTACAAACCAAGTTAGAAATCTGGGGGTAATAATGGACTCAGACTTGAACTTTAACAGCCACATGAAATCAATAACATCAGCAGCTTTTTATCATCTAAAAAACATTGCCAAAATCAGAAGTATAATGTCTAAACCAGATTTGGAGAGACTTATCCATGCGTTTGTCTCCAGTAGATTAGACTACTGTAACGGCCTGCTCACTGGTCTCTCCAAACGAGCTGTAAAACAGCTGCAGTACATCCAGAACGCTGCTGCTCGGGTCCTGACTACAACCAGGAAGTATGATCACATTAGTCCTGTTCTCAGGTCTCTGCACTGGCCCCTGTGACTCAGAGAATAGACTTTAAAGCAGCTTATCTTTTATACAAGGGGATGAGCCCCGGGCGCAGAGCAGCAGTGTAAGACGCTCCTCTGTCGCTGAACTCTCGCCCGCTCTGTCACAAATGAAGTGTTCAGATTCAAGGCAGATAAAGACTAAGGCCAAAAAGTCAAACCTCAGAAAAACTATTTCAGGCGTCAGACCAAACAACTTAAGAAAATTAACACTCACAAATGACACAAATAAACAAATAAATAAGCACATAAAATGTGGACTGCCAAACATTTGATCAATTTCCTCCAAATCGCTTTTAGTTAATTAATGAATTAGTGACTTTAACATAGATCTTCTAGCTCTAGCTGAAAAAAGATGATTATGTCAGACTAAATGAGTCCACTCCACCCACCCATGTTAACTTTCAGACCTCCAGGAGCACAGGCCGAGGTGGTGGTGTGGCAGTGATCGCACACTCAAGCCTACTTATGAGCACTAAAATTAACAATGCATTCCACTCATTTGAAAGCCTCATGCTGTCAATCACTTGTCCAAATATGAGAACCCAAAAAGGAGTTTTGTTCATAGTTATCTACCGAAAAATGTAAATAAACCGACTCAGTCGTAAGCACACTCTGGATTTTGGCCTAACATATGGAATAGAGATTAGTGACCTCATTGTCTTCCCTCAAAACCCAATTCACTTGCAGGGACCACGCTACAACAATGGAGAATGAAAGAATGTTTATTGATGAATAACGACGATGGATCGATAATGGATCGACGGTGGATCAACGATGGAGCGACGATGGGGAGACGATGGAGCGACGATGCAGCTACGATCGAGCTACGATGTAACGACGATGTAGCGACGACCAAGCAACGAGAGTTGGCTGGGTAGAGACTCAGGATGGGGACTCTGTCTCGGATAATCAGCCGGCGGGAGCCGTCCCTTGGCTACAGCCTGGGGTAGCGCCCGGTTGAAATGAGGGGCAGAGAGCGAGGAGAGCGCGTGGGGTGGAGGTCATTGTTCTGTGTGGACGCCCAGAGGTGGGGTCCGTGAGAGATGACCGACTGAATGTTTCAGACTAAATTGTTCAGACTGAATGTTAAGATTGAATGTTAAGAACAGAACAGCTCAGAATCGGAAGAAAATGGCTCATGGTTCTTGTTCGAATGAACGCGCTGCTGACTGAGTGTCTCTCTGTCGAGAGAGCAGAGACAAAAGATGCTGTGAATAGGCCTTATAAATAGGGCTTCTGGGTAATTAGAGGTGTGGTTAGAGAGTTGGGCGTGTTTACTGGTGGAGTAGAGGTTGAGGCGTGGTCCCGCTCCTGAACCCACATTTGCGATTAACATCTCCAAGCCCATTGTAGAAAAAGCTTTAGTTGTAGTCATAGTCAAGATAAGTTTCAAGTTTCAGACTCAAAAACAGAGCAATGTAGTTTATTCTATCCAATGCAGTGAAGAAAGTTGTAAAGAACGTTACATAGGTGAGACTAAACAGCCTCTGCACAAGAGACTCTATCAGCACAGAAGAAATACAAGTTCAGGACCACAGAGCGCCGTGCATCTCCATCTTGAAGCCTCTAATCACTCGTTTGAAGACGGTGAGGTGAAGATTTTAAGCAGGGAGAAAAGATGGTTTGAAAGAGGAGTTAAGGAAGCTATTTTTGTTAAAAAAGAAAGACCTTCTTTAAACAGAAATGGAGGGCTAATTCAACCTTCCTGTAGTCTACAATGGAATATTGAACCCCTGGAGAGTTAGAGGACCAGGACATTTAGATGCTAATCAGGTACTCAGGGTGGGTGAGTCTCACAAAGACAAAGGGGAGACTAATAGCCCATTAAAGGGCTGAATAGGCTCTGTAGACACAAAGAGGGAAAGTTTCTGTTGAAACAAACAACTCTTTCCACCTCAGGAAGGCTCCGCCCTATGGGCTGGACTTCCCACAGAATAGTACAAATACCGGAGTTCTCGACCTAAATTCTCTTATTGACAATGACTCTTGGATGAGAGTCGAAACGTCTAATTTTTCTAACTGAGTCCGGATGATACAACTGAAGCTTTTTCTACAATGGAACACGCCTGGACGAATGAGGGATTACACCGACATCTCCAACCCAACTAATGTCAGATCATTTCCTAATTACCTTTCAGTTTATTCTTAAAGATCTTCCAGCCCCACAGAATAAAATAAATATTCAGTGACATGTCATGTGATCCTGCTGAGAACAACTTTAGTCCCAGTGTAAGTGATCAATTTGTCAACCTGACCATGAATTCTCTGAAGTCTGCTCTTGATGTTGCTGCTTCGTTGGACTAGCAAACCTTCGGACCAGTGAACCTTCGAACTAGCGAACCTTCGGACAAGTGAACCTTCGGACTAACAAACCTTCGGACAAGTGAACCTTCGGACCCGTGGGGGGTAACCAGTACAGCAACTCCCTGATCTGAAATGAAGTCATTTTTCAAACAAGGTAAACCCCAACCTCTAACCCTAAGATTGTTTTATTCCACACAAACAGCCGTTTGGGGGTGGAAATCACAAGAGTTTAGAACAGATAGAAAAATATGGGCTAAACATTTTTATAGTTTAAATTCTTTGACTTAGACTTAAGTACCGGATACGTGTCAATTTTTCAATATCTTTCTTTATAGTGGATAAAAGAGGAATACAATTTTCTCTAAGATTGTTAATAGTTCTTTATGGAGGACCACACCTTTCAGTTTTTAGTACGTTGAGTATGGATTTGTTTGGTTAAATAGAGTAAGATATAATCTGCTTAGCAGGCAATTGTATGCTCTAGTCTATTCCATCAATTGAGACACCGTAAATTGTTTCCATTTTTGTTGTTTTTTGTCTACTATATTGGGCCAATGGTTCCAAGAAAAAAGCGAATAAAAGGTTTTTCTCTGATCAGGACGGGGAAATTGAGAGTGTCCAATAACTATTTATTTTGGCAAATTTTATTTTGTAAAAGTATTGGTCTTCGTAAGAAAACCAATAGAATAATAATAGTCCATTTTAGTCCATTTGTAAATGGATTTCTTGTGAGTATATAATTCAATTATTTTCAATATCTTTGACTGCTTGATTGGACCCAGTATGCCATTAACATTAAAAGATGGTATTTGTAATTTTTCAGATGCCATTGTATATAACCATGTTGAAATCATTCCTGTAATTCTACTTTTGTTACACAGCTCTCTGGTCGAACAAAACACAAACATAGGGACCACAACAACCAAACACAATAGAACAAACAGATTTCCTGAAAAAAGAGCTCATGCCAAAGCTCACAGACTGATCCAATAAGGGATCAGAGGGTAGAGGGAATACCTTTTACTAGGTTAAAAAAAGGACCCTCTGAAATGGTTGATATAACTCTTTCACCTGGGCATTCACAAACCAATTTTTTAACATACTGCCCAACATTGGGCAAATACTCACATGTCTCTGGTACAGTCCAGTACAGTCCCTTTAGTTAAGTAAAATAAAGGGAGAAAATGTCACGTTGATCCTCAGCGTTGCTGGAAAAAGCAGAGGGTATTCTCTCTCAGGCAGGATTTCACTGGATCAAACGCTTTGCCTTTATTGACCACTTGTGCTGAGTAGTCATTAGAAAAATAGACTTGGGGCATGGTTGATCCTGGAGCGTCTGGCTGCTGTCATGACACACTGCTTGTCGCTGAATTTGTGGAACTGCAGTATAAGTCTTGGATGCTGGTTTGGGGCCAGCATGGGGGCCAGCGAGCGATGTGCATGGTCTATATTTATTTTCCCTTTTGTTGAAGGATTGAGCTATCAGGTCTCCATATATTTAACCACATCTTTACCTTAAGTGTCCTCTTTAATACCGACAATTTGAAATTACGGTTCTCCAGGTCATCCAGCTTGTCTGTAAGGAACTCGGTTTGTCAATTCTGCTACTTTGGTTTGTAAAGTAGAGACTGTGTCCCTCTGGTCAGAGACTCTTTGACATAGCCCGGGTGCCCAACTCGGCATTCTTGGATTTCAAATCATGCATTTCCGACATGGCCGCTTCTATTTTACATCCACTGTTTTTGTAATCGTGTCAGTAATCTTCTGTAAAGCCTCCATGATCACCGGGTCAATCTACACCATAGTGTCAAACCCAGAGCTACATTTGGAGCTGGAGCGAAAGGCGGCCGGAGAAGCAACTGAAGAATTCGAGCTGGAACCTGTGCCTGGGCGCTCGGGGGCTGGCGCCGATGCAGCTAACTTGATTGTAGCATTGCTAGACTGATTCTCTGTGTGGTTTTTATTTTTCTTTGACATGTTCACGAAATAAGTGTCCAAGCTCTTCGGTCTGTCTGTCTGCTCCCATGTAGAAATATTGGGTCTCCCCAGACTAACTCTAATAAAATGTTCACCTCTGCAAAGACGCCCCCACACAGACCTCCTCGATCTCGCTATGTTTATACAAGAATAATTTGAACCTTACAGGATGCTTCATGGATACAGGTGCATGCACTTCGATATGAGGTTGCGTCGTTGTCTCAGGAGACGCATGTATGTAAACCCAGGGTCAAATTTCTTATGGCATGTCGACTCTTACTTATTCCATAGGGCAGGCCTGGCCGACCCGCGGCTCCGGAGCCGCATGCGGCTCTGCCTGGTTTCATGCAGCTCTTTTACGTTCATATCAACAATTTGTGTTTGTGTTGTGCCAGACGGCGCTCTGCGTGTTCGAAGGCGCCCGCACGGTGATCCTCCGCATGGCAATCTAGATCACCGTGCGGGCGCCTTCGAACACGCAGAGCGCCGTTGTGTGAAGGGATTGCAATTATTTTTCTGAGTATGTTCTTATGTCAAATGAGGAGATGACTGAGGAGGGGACAAAGAAGCACATACTTTGCTGTTATAAATGGACATAGGGAAAATGAAAATCACTTTGTACTTACTATTCCTGCACATGTCCTTGGCGTTCCGCATGATGTAGGACAGACAGCGGTGAAGTATTGTTTTTTAACCAACACACCCAGATGTCAGCACATCACCCCGGTTCTTTTTACTCTTCACTGGCTTCCTGTTTCTTTTAGAAATAATTTTTAAATTTTACTTTTTGTTTTTAAAGCTTTAAATGGCCTGGCACCATCTTATTTGGCTGAGCTTCTGTCTGTCCAAAACTCAAGCAGGACTCTAAGGTCGTCAAATCAGCTTTTACTGGACGTACCCAGAGCCAGACTCGAGCACTGGGGTGATCGAGCTTTCTCTGTTGCTGGTCCCAGACTCTAGAACAAACTGCCCCCTGACATGCGCACCATCAAATTTTAACCTTTTTAAATCTAGGCAAAAAACGTATTTATTTTAACACTATGACATTAATTGACACTTTATTTTGTACAGTTTGTTTTTATTTAGTTCTGTATCTTGTATTGCCATGATTTTATTGTGAAGCACTTTTGTCACTTTAAGTGTTGTAAAGGGCTCTATAAACAAAGGTTGATTGATTGATTGATTGATTGATTTTAGGTCCCCGCAAATCAGTAGTTGTTCAAACCTGGGGGCCATCTCAGCTAAAAACTCAGAAAACTCCTGGATAAAGTCCTTGTATTTAGGTGGACAGTAGATGACAGCACAAAGAATAGGAATAGCAAGCTCTATTGTAAATAAAATACTTCAAAGCTTGAATAATTATTTACATGTAAAAGCTTACATTTGAAATTGTCCTTAAAAACTGCAGCGACTCTGCCTCCTCGACCAGATGCTCGCGGTGAGCTCAGAAAAAAGCACTGAGGGGAGAGGGGCTCAGTGAATGTGCTGTTGTCACCTGGTTTAATCCACGTTTCCGTCAAAAACATAAAATCCAGAACGTGTGACGAGAAGAAATTCTTCAAGATGAAACTTTTGTTCATCAGAGACCTCGTATTAATCAGGGCCATACGGATTGCCGCGCGGTCCGGTTGCTCGGCACTTCGAGGCAGCGGCCGAAGATTCTCCCGCACGGAGCCCCGTCTGCAGACGCTGATCCGCTGGGCTGGGATGATTGCAGCCGATGTCCAGGGCAGTTGATCGGACCCAGGTAACCTCCAAGCAGTGCCGCACGAGCAATCTGTCATACTCCCGTGGAAGCCGCTTAAGGTGACGATCGTCCCCCAAAGGCTGTGCCAGGTAGGCTCTCACCAATACTCCACTTCGCTTTCCCCGCTTTCTGTGTCGAGATTTGCGGGGCAGGAAGACGCCACAGGTAATGGGGCACAGACGCCAAGAATGGTGGGAGCGTCTTTGATTGTCCATTAAAGCTAGTGATCGCAGGTTGTGTCACCAGCGCCTTCAACACCATCCAGCCGCTGCTCCTGAGGGACAAGCTGGAGACGGCTGGTGTGGAGTATGACCTGGCAGAGTGGATCCTGGACTACCTCACAGACCGACCCCAGTTTGTGAGAGCCCGGAACTGTGTGTCTGACACTCGGACCTGCAGTGTGGGGGCGCCCCAGGGCACTGTCCTCGCGCCCTTTCTCTTCACCCTTTACACTGCAGACTTCAGACATGACACGGACAGCTGTGTCCTGCAGAAGTTCTCTGACGACTCTGCCATCATCGGACTCATCACGGACGACGATGACGCGGAGTACAGAGGACTGGCGCAGGACTTTGTGGACTGGTGTCAACGGAACCACCTCCTCATCAACGCGGGGAAGACCAAGGAGATGGTGGTGGATTTCCGCAGACGCCACCCCACTGCCCCCTCACCAGTGAACATCCAGGGACGGGACATTGAGAGAGTGGACTCATACAAGTACCTGGGTGTTCATCTGAACCACAAACTGGACTGGACTCATAACACAGACGCACTGTACAGGAAGAGCCAGAGTCGGCTCTACCTCCTGAGGAGACTCAGGTCTTTTGGAGTGACAGGGCCACTCCTGAAGACCTTCTACGACTCTGTGGTGGCATCAGCCCTCCTGTATGGTGTGGCCTGCTGGAGCAGCAGCATCACAGAGAGGGAGAGGAGGAAGCTGGACAAAGTCATCAAGAAGTCCAGCTCCGTCCTGGGCTGCGCTCTGGACTAGGTGCAGGAGGTGGGGGACAGAAGGGTCCTGGCTAGATTCACATCTATGCTGGACCATGAGTGTCACCCCCTGCAGGACACTCTCTCCGCTCTGGAGAGCAGCTTCAGTGAGAGACTGATCCACCCTCGCTGTGTGAAGGAAAGGTTCCGTAGGTCTTTCCTTCCTGCTGCTGTCAGACTTTATAACAAAAACTGTTAGTACTGAACACTCGCAATACTGACCTAACCTAATACTGATGTGCAATTCTGTCATATGTGCAATTGCTGTTGGAATTCATGTGCAATTCATGTGCAATTACTGTGAAATTCATGTGCAATCTATGTGCTGTCGTGACACATATTCATGTGCAATTACTGTCGTGATCACATGCAATGGTATTTATGTATTTATTTATTTATTTGTCTATGGGAGTTTTTATTTGTTTATAGGAGATCTTCTACTGAAAGTGTTTTTCAGACTTCCTATAAGTGATCTGTTCTTCTGTATCTACCTCTGTATCTACCTGCGTTGCACCAATGAAATTTCCCCATGTGGGACAATAAAGGAATATCTTAGAGTCAGAAAGTCCATTTAAAGGCGGTATGGACGATTTTTCGGCGATTTGAGAACGCAGACGGAAGTGCACATGCCACTCCCCCGTGTGGACTGATACAACACACACGTGCATTTGTTTATTAGCGCGACGGAGCGCATTGCATCGCTCGTCTCCTGTAGATTTCTGTCCACTTCTGCGTCAGTTCAAACTGTCTTTCTCCGTCTTCATTTTGCCCCGTACACTGAGGGAACTATATTATGATAGATCCATGCGCTTAGACATGCGGAAATGTGGGACGAGCCTGACGCGGCTGCAGGTGAGCGATAGGTGCGTTTTATGATTGATACGTGGCAGGACAAATGATTTATCCACGCCACAAGGAAATATGATAAAAAATTTGCTGAAAAAAATCGTCCATACCACCTTTAAGAGAGTATTCTAACCAAGTATTTATTAGATCAAAATTATTCAAATGACAAGATCTTATGAAATTACAAACGATGATGTAAAAAGTGAGAAAGTTGCTGTTGCCATTAGCGATACAAACTTTGTTCTCGTCACGGTCCGATCATCAAGACAGCAGGAAGCTCCACTTCTCTTCCCTTTGCCAGAAGCACGCAGAAATAAAACTCTGGAACTCCCTGGACAATCATTTAAAAACTAATGTCTTTATCAACTAATGTCTATATCTTTAAGAAATAATATTCAAGCAATAACAATCAAATAACGTGAATTAAATAATTTTCAAAAAAGTAAAAAAAATGTGAAACAAATAATGTTTCAAATGTAAACAATGTGTTCAGAACTATCTTGTGTTATCTTGCATCTTGTATTAATTTTAGCTGCCCTGTACTCTGTAGTACTCTGTATTGAATATTACGGGCCTATAGAATATTGTGATGTTATTTGAAATCAACCAATAAGCAAATAACTGGGATGTTGAACCATTTGGAACTTGAGTAGCTCACATTTGTTTTGTTCTAGGGAAAGTTGATCAGAGGCAAAAAGTATGGAGTGGATTTAATATAATGGGAACATACTTAAATTTTATTCACACCAAAGTATGATAAAGCTTAATTTGACAAATTTTGGTTTCATGTTGGATTAGATATTAAATTAATTTCCTTGTGTTCAGTTGTTAAGAATAAATAGACTACTGTAACTCCTGCTCACAGCGTGTCTTAAAAGCTCTATAAAAAGTTTTCAACTGGTTCAAAATGCAGCAGCAAGATTACTAACAGGAACTAAAAGAAGAGAGCACATTAAGCTGGTGCTGGAGTCTCTTCACTGGCTCCTGTCGAGTTTAGCATTAAATTTAAAATCCTGTTCCTAACTTACAAAGCTATAAATGACATGGCCCCATCCTACCTCAAAGATTCTATAGAACCATATTATCCAAACAGAGCTCTTCACTCTCAAAATGCTGGACTTCTGGTGGTCCGAAGGGTCTCTAAAAGCACATGTGGCATGACAAGGGCTCCCTAGCACAAATTTAAATAAAATATATAATTAATATAAACCAACAACACCACCTGAGAGAAAGCTCAGGACCTAAATTTAAAAAAGCTAAAATAAGGCGCAAAGATAAGTAAAATTGATGGACAGAGGCAATAGATCAACTAACAATAATTTATTTAGAGCTTCAATAGTAACTTAAAATGTTGTTGCTTCAGTTCCACATGAATTCAATATGCTGTCTCATTCAACCCTGTTCGAGATTTGGGCTTTCGTTTCACATTAGAGTTCACTTTCTCCGTCATCGTCCAACCAGATTTTCCTTTGTCCGGAGTGAGCTTGTCGAGCTGCAGCTGACCCGCAGCCACAGTGACAGTCTAAACAGCAGTGATTGTCCGTAACAGTCCTCAGTAAAGGGGAGGCGGCAGCGCCGTCTGATCTCTAGATACAGATAAGCACATTACAAACAATACAATACATTTTCGCACAACAACAGAGGTGCTAGGCAGGGCCGTCACATTAGATTGTACAGTCATTCAAAATAAAACAATGTATAAGAAGAAGACAAGACAGCAGTTCGTCCTCAGTGCCATAGCTCCTCACAGCTGCTCCATAGATCTCCCAGTTACCTATGGACAGTATTATTAGTACAACAGTAACCCTTTTACGTGGGGTCTAAGTGACCGGACAACACATACCACTTTCCTGACGCACCACGACTCAATCCACAGGTTTTACGCCAAACAGCCGGGGCATATGACAGCGGAACCGACCAAACGTGGACAACGCGTAACTGACAGTGGGTCATAGCGAGCCACTAGACACACACAGGAGCTTTACACGAGCGAGGCGAAATGTCAGCAGGAAACGTCGCAGGGGTGAGGCCCTAGGAGCAAAGTAGTTTAGAATTAATTAAAATAGTCCAATATATATATATATATATATATATATATATATATATATATATATATATATATATATATATATGTTTACACCTCATACCTGAGGACGACGGGGAGCCCAACCCTCGGCATAAACCCGGAAATGACAGCAGTGTCAGAGGTCAGAGAACGAGAGCTAGAGGGGAGCGGCCTTTTATAGGCATCACCTGTTGGCAGAAGATATGGCAGAAGATGGCAGGCGCTGACTGCTACACACAGTAGGAGGTCGAGGGTTTAGCTCCCAAGTTCCTGTGTTGTGGAATCAGCTCCCGGTCCATGTTAAAGAGGCCGACACAGTCTCTTCATTTAAGACCAGGCTTAAAACGTTCCTCTTTGAAGTTGCTTATGGTCAGGCCAGTTAAGAACAGAAACATAACCCTACAGTTTCAGCTACGCTGCCCTAGGAGCAACTATGTTGCTGGAAGTATCACGGACGTGCATTCAGAGGAGGCAGGGCCTCACCTGTCAATCTTCAAATTTTTAAATATTAAAAATATATATATATATTTTGTCATCTGGTATGTATTATAAATCCACTTTCCGTTTGAATCCAATATCGAACAATATTTTGTCAAATAAAGACTGTCAAAATGTTCAGATGTTTGTCATTCAGATACAGGGAGGAGGCTGCAGCTGCTCAGCCTCTGGAGCGTACGCGCGCACACACGCACGCACGCACGCACACACCTCACAAATTGAGCTGGTGCAATGCAAATGATGAGTCACTCTCTCTCTCTGTTTATAACAAATAAAACACCCTGACCATGTGTTCAGTGCTTCCATATCCTCGATAATGTATGAAATGTATTTCTGAAGCGTGTTTTAGGCTCAGATAAAACTGCAGTAAAAGTTCACTCAGAGAGGCTTCATTACATGCGCCTCATGGAAGAGGGTGCTTCTGAGCCCAGCCGTGTGTGGACAGGTTTCACATTCTTCTTTGTTATTATTGTGTTTGTAGAATCTGGATGATTACATTTCCAAGTTAAAACGTTTCGCAAATCTGGATTTTCAAGCAAGGCAAGAGGTTATAACGAAAGAAAGACCTACACTGGAGTTGAACGGGTTGCTTTAGACGGAGTTATATACCTAAAAACGGTGATGTCATTTATTGAACACATAGCCTAATGGTTAGTGACACGGCCTCGTAAACAATAGAAAGTGTGTTTGACTCCCGCTTGTCCCAAAAAAGATTTTTGGGTGCCTCAATCGCCCTGAACCTTACCGCACGTCACTGGGAAGTTTGGCTGCTCGAGCACTATCCCCTGCTTCTGACTACTAATTCTATCAAACAATATATAATTTCACTTGCAATCTATTAATTGCCTTTTCTTCTTCTTCTCCCACTTCCCCGGGAGTGGAATAGGCACATCGATGACCTGTTGACTCCTCGATGCTCCTCGAGTCCCTGGAGTAGCGGTCTCTACTACATATGAGCGGTTCATCATCGGCCTGGAAGAACTGGTTCCCCTCCTGAGTGGGTCCAGCTCCATTGTCTATCTCGCGTCTGCCTGTCCGTCTGCTCTAGGTTTTTGTAGTTTTCCTGGCCAAGAAGGAGGCTCTAAGGACAGGGGACCCTGGGACATTGCCAAGTCCTATCATTAATCAGTTTTTCACTGTCGCTGTTGTGACTACTAATTCTATCAAACAATATATAATTTCACTTGCAATCTATTAATTGCCTTTTCTTCTTCTTCTCCCACTTCCCCGGGAGTGGAATAGGCACATCGATGACCTGTTGACTCCTCGATGCTCCTCGAGTCCCTGGAGTAGCGGTCTCTACTACATATGAGCGGTTCATCATCGGCCTGGAAGAACTGGTTCCCCTCCTGAGTGGGTCCAGCTCCATTGTCTATCTCGCGTCTGCCTGTCCGTCTGCTCTAGGTTTTTGTAGTTTTCCTGGCCAAGAAGGAGGCTCTAAGGACAGGGGACCCTGGGACATTGCCAAGTCCTATCATTAATCAGTTTTTCACTGTCGCTGTTGTGATTTTGGGCATTACAGAGATACATTGAAATTTAATTGAACCACCTGGCGCACCAGCGGAACTGATTGAGGAAGATTTGATTGGCGGGCCACCGTAAATTTTCTACCATGACATCATCAAGCAGCTTCTGGACTTTCTTGTTCTTCCCATTCATCAATGTTCTGTGAAGGACAACATCACGAAGGCTCCTTGCAATGCAGCATTGCCCTTTGAGGTTTCAGTGAGGTCGAGGTGTACTGCTATCATGCCAAAATGGGTAGGTAATTACACACTGTGTGTTATTTTATTACTTTTATATACACTCTTTTTCATTTAATAAGTGCATAGGTCTGCTCACACAGTTTGGAAATGAAGATTTTATGTTAGGCGTTGCTCTTTAAGTTCATGAACATGAAAATGATTGATGCAGCAACATTCCATAAAATCCAGAATCGGTTGTGTGGACACCATTGAGGACTTTTGGAAAAAAGAAAGTGCTAAATAAAGATAAGTTTATTATCTTCAGTTCGGGAGCAGGACCACACTCCCCTTCACGTCTCTTACGGCGGCCACACTAATTAAGCACTCTGCACTCTACTCAATTACACCTGTGTTCGTGGTTTCGTGCGTTGCCGGCTTCATACTCACATTCCGTGGTTTTAAAAAAACTCTTTTGCTTACCTTAAATGGATCTACCCAGCCTCCTTCCCTCTGATGAGGACCTCACCAGCCCGACCCAGTCTTCACCTCAACCCTCTCAAGAGAGCTTGACCAGGGGTCATTCCGGGCTACAATCTCGCCACCCTCGGTCCCGGAGCTGTTCTCCAAAGCGCAGCTCTCGTTTACGGTCTGTCATTTCTTTTCCCGTCTCACCTTCCTCTCTCTGATCTCACTCCAATACGCCCAGTAGCTTCCTCCCCTGGCTCCACCCTCGCTCGAAAGGCAAGGCCCCGGGCCAGTAGCCAGTATACCCGGATCCCCCTCTACTAGGGCTGGCTCCAGATCCTTCCGCTCTCCCGGATCCTCTATGCACCCTTGCTGTTCTCCAGAGCTCATCGTCCAGTGTGCAAGTTTATCTCACTGGTAGATTAACTTTTGGATGCGGGGGTGGGCGTGGCTTTGGCTCGGGGTCCCATTCATTGAACTCGTAGCAGGCCTTGCATCATCAGTGTGTGTAGTTGATGATATGTCATT
The DNA here is from genome assembly GCF_026437365.1 of Eucyclogobius newberryi. Taxonomy (NCBI): domain Eukaryota; kingdom Metazoa; phylum Chordata; class Actinopteri; order Gobiiformes; family Gobiidae; genus Eucyclogobius; species Eucyclogobius newberryi. Next base: position 6,959,551 of record NW_027316056.1, read on the forward strand.
AACTGGGGTTCGGGAGCAGGTCCACGCCTCAACCTCTTCACTCTCCAGCTAGCCAGGCCTCCTAACTAAAGCCCCTTTTCCCCCAGCAACCTATTTCTACCTGGCCATTCAAGCATTACCGTTTGTCTCTGCACTCTCACACTCTGACACTCTCGAGAGAGTGTCAGAGTGTCAAGACGCCCAGCGTAGACCCAGTGCAGAACCAGAATGGATCCGGAACTGGCCATAAACCCATCCGATTCAGACTCGGACGCTTTCGGCACCTTCCAAGCCGGACTCCTCTCTCCCCGGGCGGCCCCTCACAGATCTGTGAGTCTAAAAGTGCTTATACTCCCCCCACGCCGCAGCAGGCCCCCACTCCGAGAGCATTAACTCGCTTACCGGGTCCGCGTCGTCACCACAGGGATCCACGTTCCCCCCCGCTCTGCTCACCTCTCCACTGCCGATCGTCGCGCCGCTGCTGCCTCCTCCTTCTCCTCCTCGTTCAGCCATCAGCCGCAGCGGCCCCTGTACGCACCAGAGTTCCCGCCGCAGCAACCGAGCAGACCCACACAGACCTGAGAGCACGTCCCCAGGTAAGCGGGACATCAGAGACTGGACCGTGGCCAGCCTGCAACGAGCGCTGAAAAAGGGGGGCATAGCCTTCAGCAGCTACGACAACAAAACCAAGTTGTTTATCTCCACCTGGCATCCATCCGCGACTATGCTTCCGTTCTTCCGGGTTCCTGGGCCGCAGCGCGCGCAGACTGTGACGTTACCATCCCAGCACCTCAGCTCCCCCTGGTGGTGGGAACCATGTTGTTTCAACCCCCGTGCCTACCCCTTCCGTCTCTAATATACCTAATCTTCTCCAATTCTTCTCATCCCTGTCATCGCAGGCTGCACCTAACCCCCAAGCACTTACATCCTTTCATCCCTCCTTCTACCGCTCCTTCTTTATCTTTCCCTGGCCTGATGGCCTCCAGCACCTCACCCTACGACACCGCAACCATCAGGCCTGCAGCCCCAGGTACCACAGCTCCGCAGGCGCTCCATTGTCCAGGGCCTCTTCATTAATTTCTTCCCTCTGCTCTATCACTTGTCCCCTCCCTCCCTCTGACCTACGCCGCCTCCGCATTCTACTTAACAACCGCTATTCCTCCAACCCAACAAGCCTTCCCCAGCCTCTCCCACTCTTCACCAGCAGATTTTAGCCAGCAATTACGCTGAACTAGTTCTACTAATCCAGCTATCTTTCGCTAACCTCAATCGGCCACGGGAACTGCAAAATAGCCAGGGCCAAACTTCACTCATGTGCCAAACCACGCCCTCACGCTCCAGGGACCTCATCCCAACCGAATTCACCCTCGCTTTCTCCCCCTTCCATGATACTATTTGCTCCCTTTTTCCAAACCGCAGAGCCAAATTAGACGATTACCTGGCAATCACCCTCGATCTCGCACTACGATTCGGGGGGACAGGCTTTTACACGTACCATGTGTTATTTGCCACCCAAGCAGCGGACAGGCTTCAACAATTCAATCTTAACACCTACTGGGCAGCGCTAGACACCGAGCTCTACTGCAGGGTAGTTCGCCGCTCGCAGTTCCCTCTCGTGCGACCTCTCTGCGGCGCTCCCTCCCATCCAGCCGCACTCTGCTCTGTGGCGACGTTACCCCCTAATCGTCCTCCAACTTAAAATGTTTTCAATTGCCTGTCCTACCCCCCCAGAAAACGTACCCTCGTGTCGCTCAAAATCAGTTTTTCAGTTTATCGTTTGTCAGTTTGTCGGCCACTCTAACTCAATAGCTGACTCTCTTTCTCGCTTTGATTTTCAGAAATTCAGACGCTTGTCGCCGAATTCTGACAACTACCCCATCCCGGTTCCTCCATTTTCAGTGACAGCCTTTATCTAAGCGACCCCGCACTCCCCCACCTCGTGGCAGCTTCACACGAAGCCATCGTCATACCTGACGGGTGGCACCAATTCAAACACTCCCTCCAACTCTTATCGGCTTCCCTCCTACTCTCCCGACACCATTTGCAGCTTCATATCTTTCTGTCACCACTCCAGGGGTATTCGTGTCCCCTCCTTTCAAACTTATCTCGCCGGAGTCACTTTCTTCGGGTTCCTTCGCTGCTCAGAATTCGCTCCTACCTCAAGTTACAATTACATTATCCACTCGAGGTTGCCCAACCTTTCCATTAATTCCCCCAATCTGCAAATCTTTACTCTCCGTCGGAGCAAGACAGATCCGCTGGGGAACACTTTTCCCATCCACCTCTTTAGGCTCGCCCTCCGCGTTAAGCCCTTACGAACCTCTCGTGCGTTACATCTCTTTTCAAGCCTCTATCAACTCCACGGGCAACGACCCGCTATTCATTGCCAAAACCGGCCAGATGGCTACCAGATTCTGGTTTAGCGAACATCTCAAAGAAATCCTCAATCGATCCGGCTTATCTCCTCTTTCATTCTCCACCCACTCATTCCGCATCGGCGCAGCTATTTCCCCGGCCAGAGCCGGCATACCCGACAACGCTATCCTCGGTCATCCACCACAATCTATCTGATCTTTTAGAACTCATTCCATCCTGTGCACTTTTAATTCTTTGAGGGTTCTCGCATCCAGCCTCATCACCTTCTTTTCCTCTTCACCATCTATCATTATAATAAATACTATTTTCGCATATGTATTTGTTGTGGCGTGGTCCTTGCTAGTGAACATAGCTTTAGCGATACTTACAAACACCTGTCCCAAAGGTGCATACCACTGTAACATATAGGTCTTACCAAACTATACGACACTAATGATATGACACTTCACCTGGTGCAGATCAGGTGCAGGGATTTTATCAAATGAGCAAAAAAGGTAGGCCAAACTTACATTTCTTGTGGGATGTCAAAAAGAGAGTGAGTATTGTTAATTCCAATTAGTATTACGAAAGATGTTTAGTTGGAGTAAGATATTGTTAGAGATTCTTTGTTAGTATTAGCTACATTGTGATAGACATTTAGTTGGTGTTAAACATTAGGAGAGCATTTTAGTTTTGGAGATCATTTTAGATAGTTTTACTGGCTTTTGAAGATCATTTCAGTTAGTGAAATAGGGAGTAGGACATAGAATAGTTTATTCTATAGAGAGCTTAGGGACTGTGTCAGGGACAGTATGGACCCTACCAAGTTTAATCGGTTAGGCTGAGCAAAAGAATATGTCTGTTTGCCGTAACCCGACCGACCCGGTACGAAACTAGCCAACTGGAAAAAAAATATCAGCACTTTGCGGAAAAAATGTCAAAATCTTTTATTTTTCAAATATTTCACAGACTCACCGACCGCTGTGTCGAATATTTTTTATCACGTCTTTCATCCCAATGGACTGATAACACACTGCGCAACACATGTGCAACTTCATATTCAGCCCTCCACATACGTTTGTAACATAACAGAACGCGCATGAGTGTCGTTATGTTGAGTTTTTACAATTTTGTTCGCTTCTGTCGGTGCCACTGAACTGTCCATAGTACATGTCACTCTCTATCACGGTGACTTGATTTAAATTTGACTTACGCAATGCATTCTGGGATTGAAACATGCCCAGCAGTGTCATCACAACAAACATGGCGGCGCCCGTGTCCCCCGCATGTTCCCCCCGCTCGCCTTCGCTACCAGAATAAAGGATAACGGCGTACAAAAGGTCGATTGAAATATCTTAAAATCGTGAGATTTTGTCTCCCGATCGGGTTGATAGAGACGTTTTCCGTCATTGACTGTTGAAGCCTGACCCCTGGCGGTCACTCCAAGTCAAAAAAATTGCAAAATTTTGATCTTTTCTTTGCCTTCAAAGTAAAAAAAAATAAGAATTTGCCTACTGACAGCAAACAGACAATTTATTTGGGGTAGCCTTATTAAAATTCTTATTGATGGGTGGCTTCCCTCTGGACCCGACAATCAGCTACTGAGGAACTCTATCAGACAGCGTCCTAAGAACTATGTGCTGAAGGGAGAGTTTGCTTGTTTTAAATGGTTACACTGGATTATTGCTTAGCCAGGCACCGTCAATCTCAAGCAAAAACAGCCGTACCTTCCAATAGAAGTAATGTGATTTCCATCATTATCAATATTGTTTCCATTATTGTAATAACTTAATTCCTTTATGTCTAAATAGTTTACTGAGCCATTGGAATTGGTCAGTGTGGACCTCGTGGGGAAACTCTGCCCTACAGCCCCTGGCCACCATTAAATCTGTGTGATGATAGATTATTTCACCAAGTGGCCAGAGGCATACCCCCTCAAAACGGCAGAGGAGGTGGCAAAGTGCATTTTGCATTTTGTGTACCGTTTTGGGGCCCCACAGAGGACCCTCACCAACCAGAGGACAGAATTCCGTAATAAGGTAAATGCATGTTTGGGGATGTCAAATGAGTCTTGTGTATTGACTTGCTGCTTAACTAAATACAGAGCTGTGTGCAAGGCTGGGAATAAAGCGCAGCTTTTGCTCGCCCTACCACCCTCAGATAAATGGACTGGTCGAAATAATGAATGGGACATTTCGAGGGTGAGCAAATGTCAGAATTAAGATAACATGTTTATGTGCATTGTCTGAACTCGTCTGTGTTAGCTGTCTCAACAAAGTTGTAAAACTGAAACCCAACACTTGGGATTACAACCTGGAACCCACTTTGTTTGCGTTGCACACGAAAATGCAACTGACGACCCGCTACAGCCCATACAAGCTCTTGTTTGGACGTGAGGCTTGATATCCATCGCAAGTCCCAAATCTATATAATGTAAGTACAATTGTGCTGAAAAGAGATTCTCTTTGTTTACATGTAATAAGCTTATTTAGTGAGGGTCGTGTAACTGCCCTGGTTAAACTTGGAGGTTTGTGAAGGGCTTAAGCACCAACAGGAGGCGCATAAAGAGGCAAAGGCCAACATTAAGAAAAGCCAGCAGAAGACTCTTTTGAAAAGGTTGAGGGATAAAGAGGGAGAAAGACCACTTCAACCTGGGGGATGAGATCCTACTGAAGAATATTCGGCAAGAGCAAAGGAAGGGGGGGAAGATGGAGTCAAATATGCTGGGGACCCTCAAAATAACCAAAATATAGGGCAAAAGTGTGGATCTAGCCAGCGATGGCAAAGGAATCAGAAAAAATTTGCTTGGATCATTACAAACGCTATATTGTCCCAAAGCTGCGAGTTCCAAAAGCTTTGTATTTGTCATGCAAGTCCTTCAACAAGTGTGGGCTGGGGTGGAGCCAGGCCATTTGCTGTGGTCCAAAAGGCAATATAAATTGTTCGCAAGTGACTTTGTCAATTTGGGGCCAAATTAATGCGTACTTCACGCTGTTTGGCCGCGAGGCAAATGCCATGGTGCTGGACAGCATGGCATTGACAGAGGTGTGGCCGGGTCGGACCCAACGCCTGAGACTGGTAGGTGAATTTAAACGTGCACCTGTGAAACTGCGTTTTACACAGGTGCACGTAAAATGTACCTGTGTGTTTTACACACAGGTGTTTATTCTCCGTGTTTTTGCAGATCGATGTCTCTAGGCAGGAGAAGGCGGTAGGAGCCATCTGTCCTCACAACCACTAGACGTTGGTGGTAAACATAAGTGAAAGTCCATAAGTGGCATTGTGAACAATTGTGCATGTTCTCGCACTTTAAAATATTAGGCCTGTAATTTTCATCATAGGTACACTTCAAATATGAGAGAAAAAAATTAAAAAGAATCCAGAAAATTACATGTCTGATTTTTAAATGTATTTGCAAATGACGGTGGAAAATAAGTATTTGGTCAATTACAAAAGTTCATCTCTGTTATATACCCTTTGTTAGCAATGACAGGTCAAACGTTTTCTGTAAGTCTCCAAGATTTTTACACACACTCCTCCATGCAGTGCTCCTCAAGAGCAGTGATGTTTTGGGGACTGTCACTGGGCAACTCCCTCCAAAGATTTTCATTGGGTTTGAGATCTGGCTTGGCCACTCAAGGACCTTGAAATGCTTCTTTTCCACTCCTTTGTTTCCCAGGCAATGTGTTTGAGATCATTGTCGCGCTGAAAGATCCAGCCACGTTTCATCTTCAATGCTCTTGCTGATGGAAAGAGATTTCACTCAAAATCTCGTGATACATCCTTGCGTGGAGCACCCAGATCATCACTGGTCTTATATGTCTTTGTATGCCATTTTCTATTGCTCCCACAGTTTATTTCTTCACACCAAGCTTTGCTATTGTGGACTCGGGTCGACATTTGTGTTCCTGGTGTCCTTAGTCAGCTCTGTGGCCATAGTGGAGTTTGGAGTGTGACTGTTTGAGTTGTGGACAGGTGTTTTTTCATGCTGAGAATGAGTTCAAACAGGTGTCATTAATAGTGGAGGACAAGAGCCTCTTAAAGGAGAAGCTAGAGGTCTGTGAGAGACATAAATCGTGCTTGTTTGTAGATGTTTGTTAACTTGATCAAGATAAATACAAATAATTTAAGTAATTTTATCCTATGTAGCTATCATTTGTTTTGCAGCACAGCTCCTGTGGCTGTGACTGTCTGTGTAATTTTCTCTATCACTGATTTCCAATATGCGGTACCTCTATGTAGTCAAGGCAAAAGCATATTATTTGCAGGAAAGGCTCTAGACAGATACTTATGCAGGGCCTCAGAAGTGCAGTCGAACGTAGAGAAGCACTACGGCAGAGTGTGTGAAGAATGGACTGGAGAGGACAGGAGGTGGGCATGTTGTTGCAAATAGAAGACATGTGGAATGAACTTGGGCATTTGAAAACAACACTTCTGTGCTCGTTGGTGGTGTAGTGGTTTAAAGCATTGCAACTCTTGACTGTTGCTTATTCTCCACCTTTTTTTTTAGTCATCTTGTTCTTCTCAGTCACACTTTGGCTTTTGACATGCTAAGATATAAACTGGAGATAGTGAGCCTCATATCGTTGCACTGTGCATGCTTTCCATAAATTCAGCAACATCACACACTGGATTGGGACTGACCTGCCCAAAACATCCCTGGATGCAGCGATGTGATTTGCTGATTTGTAATACATGCAAAAACCTTTTCCACCTTTACGTTCCGCCCATTGCTCTAAAGCAGCAATCCCCAACCTGTTTCCTTGCAAGGACCAGCACAATCACTTTTTTTATTTTTACAGGGACCGGTTGAAAGGGTTAAAGCCGGTAACAACAGTGTAAAATATGTACAATTTAACCCTTCGGGGTCCGGAGCTTTTTTGGCCGTTTTTGTGTACCTTCAATTTTGCCCTGATATACTACATAAAGAAATGTTTACCAGACCAATGTTGGGCATCTTTTTTTTCAGCACAACCTCACCAATATGATCAGTTAGTTAGTTTTTCACTTTGACATATTATTTCAACATACTGGACCTAAACACACAGAGAAAACACAAAGTCTGTCTAGAAAAATTATGTTTTTTTCATTGTAAAACCCTCAAACATGCTCAACCAAGCATTTAAAAAGGTTCAAACTGAACCACAAGGTGCAAATATGAACATATAAAAGTATTCTTGTGATATATACAAGCAATAAACCACTATTTACAATAAAAAGTAGGTAAATCCTCAGGCGTTTTTCTATTTGTGCTACTTCTCAAAACAGTTTCTGTCCAAAATGAGAGCCACATCACAGGCCTTGTACTTCCATGTGAGTGATGTTCAGAAGGAACTCTAAACCAGGTCTAAACCAGGACTAAACCAGGTCTAAACCAGGACTAAACCAGGTCTAAACCAGAACTAAACCAGAACTAAACCAGGACTAACCCAGGACTAACCCAGGACTAAACCAGGACTAAAGCAGGTCTAAACCAGGTCTAAACTTGATCAACATGAAGTTCGCCCCTCATTTTGCTTCACAACTATATTACTGACAATGAAATACTTGAAATACTAAAACTATTCAAAAACAGCAGAGATTCCTCTCGTTCGTTCTTCTTCTTTGACTATTTGTCATGTGACTAATGTTTACATCCCTCGTGTGCATCCTGAACATCCGTGTTAGCAAATCTAAAGTTTTTTTCCGTTTCGTTTTATGAAAAAAGAAAAGTTATTATAAGAAATGCAACGCGCGCAGAAAAGAGCGCATATTTTTCCACACATTTTTAATGGAATTGAAATGATCATAACTTTGGTTTTAATGGATGGATTCGCATTAAAAAAACACTCAGGCGTAGCGTCAGGTATCCGCTTCCACATGACATCGACGGCAGCCACTTAGTTTTCATGCTGCGCGGTCCTAAAGCCGACCATGTTTCAAAACGCACCAGTGCGGGCGTCGACCCCAAAGGGTTAAAATGGCCTATTACTCATGTTTGCTGTTTATTAGAATAATTTGATCTATTTTCATGGTAAAACACACATAGAATATAGGGAAATAGCAACAGACTATTAAAGAAAAATATGAATACATAGTAAAACATAGGTTACATTTGCCTCTGGGGACCGGTAGCAGATGGCCAGCGGCCCGGTTTTGGGCCCCTGCTCTAGAGGGCAGAAGTTGAGCGTTGCAACATCTGTCTGCACCGCGCTTCTTTCTTATTTAGTCAGACAGGCCTAATAACTGACATGACTGATCTCCAGTGCTTTAAACATGTTCTCCAGTCGCACTGCAATCCCACTGACACAGGACGTGGGTCAAGAATGAATCATTTTATAGCGAATTGAGTTGGGCCGGCTCATGAAAGGCTGACAGTGGCCGCGGTCTTGAGTTTCCGCAGTACATGCACCTTTGCATTGGCCGTGTCATTTTATTTCCTCATCAGGCTCTTTTTCTATGAATATGAATTAGATTATAATAAAACACAATATTTTGAAGCTTCACATACAGAGAACATGTTTGTGCTGTCCCCACTATCTATCTGTCACTAGCTCTATCTATCAGTGCCTGCCTTCCTCCACGTCTGCTCTGCTCTTCCTGCGCTGTGGGCTCCTGTGTTAATGTGGATGTGCCCAGTTCATTTTAAATTAGTCAAACTGAACTTTTGCAAAACCAGCTAAACTATTTCTGAAAACCAGCTCAGAGCCCTGCACTGCACTGTTTGTTCTCCGTGAATGTGAGGCCATTACTAGTACTTTTGTGAATTTGAGATATCTAATGTTGCCTGAGCCTGGTCGCCACCACAGACAAGGGTTCCCTCAGAGTGGTTTACTATCAGGTCTATACTTTAGTATGGAAAGTTAGGTCGCCTCCTGGTGGAGCATATACATTTATTAAAGTAAACGCACTTCCATTAATTGCATTAACCCCCCTGCACCGAATCACCAAAGCAAGTTCCTATTGTGAATTCTGTTCATTGACGATGGCAATAAATGTTTTCTGATTATAAGTTATACAAGAGAGGACAAGAAGAATCAGAGTTCAGTCTGACTGTGGCCTTCTAATTTTTAGTTGCCCCATATTTTCTTCATGATATGAAAACAGCATCATTAGCATTATACTTCTTCCTCAGCCCAGTCAGTGCATTTAGCTCATAATGCAGCTGTACGTCGGACAGACGGATGAGAAATTGGGATGAACGAACGATTAGTCTATATAATGCGATCAAAGGGACCAAACACTAATTACATACAAACATCAAACAAGATCCCAAATATGGCACAATAAAGAATCTAGAAGGGTTGTAGCTGCACGAGAAAGCATACATTTGTGCCAAATGGGTTATTAGTTCATAGCCTCGGGTGGTGATAGACTTACAAGTGTGAAAAGACCTGTTTCGTCACACTGTTTTGAATAAAATATTATCTCTAAATTATGCATCGCAAACACAAAAATCTAGCTACTTTTATATAATCGTACCACACCATTCTTTATTGTGTTTACTCTATGTCTGTTTATATTCTCATTCCTGCTTATCATTACGATCACTGAGACATCCAAAATAAACATCTGCTTTGTGTTTTGCATAAAAGAGTCTTTAAATAGAGCCCCGTCTGGACCCACACAGCTGAATAAACAGCCCTGTCTGCTCCAGTCACTTATCACAGCACACACTTCAGGCAGCAGCTTTGAGCCCTGTGCCTTTCTCAACATGGACAGTACAAGCTGAAAATCTCAACACTAAATGTGTCTGTGCTGTTCAAAAGTGCATCTCTAGTGAAAGGTCTAGGGCAGGGCAGCATGATTAGCCAAAATGGAAGAGTTGAATTTTTATGATTGCAATTAGCAAATTACAAAAGCTGCAATTGTAACGGTAATACGATGTCCTCCAGAGAGATCGGGATAAAATGTCAAAGTCAAATTGTATTAGTAAAGCACACTTACAACTTTAATAGCCCAAAGTGCTGTACAGAAAAGTGCAATAACACATAGATACAAATAATTTAAATACACATGAAGTTAATCACCTAAAATAATTATTTCAGTTTTCTTCTCATTTAAATAGAAGATTAAGAGTCATTCTGTCTTTAATTTCTCTGAGGCAGTGAGGTATTTAAGATAAGATATTCCTGGCAAATACAAATGTGCACGTCATCAGCAAAGCAGTGGAATGAGTTATCATTATTTTAAAGAGTGATCCTAATGGCAACAAATAAATCCCGAAGACAAATGGACCTAGGATGGAACCCTGAGGTACACCACCGTTCAAAAGGAGCAGTTTTAGATGGATGTGGGCTGACAGAATACTGCGGCCAACGGTATCAAAAGCCGAGGACATATCTAAAAGCTGAAAGGAAGCAGGATTTCCAAAATCAAGTGTTAAAAAGAAGATAATTAAAAACATGTAAAAGTGCAGTTTCTGTGCTATGTTGTTGCTTAAAGCCTGACCTAATTTTTTCAGAAACGTCGTTACTGGCAAGGTGAGACTGCAATAGGCGATAGACAACCTTTTCCAAAACTTTAGAAGGGAATGTATAAACCAGAGGGAAAATATCCAAAGGAAAGTGATGCATTATCAAAGTTAAATGGACCAACTGCATCAAAGACTTCTTTAAGTAGTTTAGAAGTTAAGTCACAGACACGTTTTGGCTTTTTAGTGCGAATGGGCGCGAAGGAGTTCAAAATACCATTGCAGGCACTATCAAACGCAAGAGCCAGCTCCTCACATCCCTCCAAGAAGAACCAATCCACAGGGCTGTGCGGGACCTGGCAGTGTTATAGTAAACACCACAGAAAGATGATCGGAGATACGCGTGTCCACAATTTATTTCATGCTCACGCCATGAGTTAGAACTAGGTTCACTTTATGACCCTTTTCATGCGTGGGACCACTGACCTATTGAGTGCGATTAAAAGAAAACAGCCTGCAGACGGACTCTGTCTCCAGCTGGATACATCGGACAGGTTGTTCGATCAAGCCGTCGCTCCATAAATGTTCTTCACGTTCCATCATCTGCCCTCCAACCTCCCATTTCCTGGTTCCTCGGTTTTAGCTCCACATCGCTCTCCGTGTCCATCAACAGTACTTTTAGAATCAGCAAGACCTTGAGATCTACCCGTAGATTTTGATTATAGGTGCAAGGACTGGTGTTTATCATCAAATATTGAAATAAAATGTATGTAAATCTCCAACATCTAAATGGCAAAAGGGATATTTTTTTAATTGTTTATTTGAATTTAATGTAATTAGGCATATTCTATATTTAATTTCTTTGGATTTGAAAGAAATGTTTGACAACGATGGGCTCTTATAAGACACAGGAGCAGATTAATATTAGGCCTATAATGCCCGGTCCAATAGTTTATCAAATAGTCCTAAACATATTGCACTAACAGTGCCACAGTTTGACATCTCCTTTCTGCAGCTATTTTACATTAAATATTCAGGGGAGGGGCTTGACAAACTCAGACTCAGAGATTTTCTATCGCTCAGAATTTGGGACTAACATCAAAAACACTTACAATAAGCGGAATAAACAGGCAGGAAAAAACAACACCTCTAGAAAATGCCTATCCGAAGGAAAAAATGCTCTTAACATTCAGTATGCCACGGTGCTACCATGGGCCCGCATGTGAGTGCAGCCTCCGGGATGTTGGCTCTTCTGTTGGCCGGTTGGCTACCTCCGGAGTCTGAGCCTTGCTGTCGCAAGCCCTAGTTTCAGGTTCCTAGCCAGATGTAGATAAGACCCTGTAGCTGCACCGGTGTGGTCATACATTTATGATCCGTGGATGACCTAGAGAACACCCTGTTTTCCTTTTCCTTTCTACAGTGATTGTTACTGCTACGCATCTCCAATAGTATTAGACTCGCTGGGATTAGACTCGCTGGGTGATCTGTGGTCGTATGAAGTGGGACTGATACAAAACTAAACTAGAAAATCTGCAATGGCTGAAGCCATTGCTGGAGTGTCTGCGTCTCTCCCTCTCCCTCTCTCTCGCCCCTCCCTCTCCCTCCCTCTCTCTCTCTCTCTCTCGCTCTCTCTCGCTCGACTGGCTTCGTCCCAAAATTCTAAAGAATAAAGTCTACCTCTCTCCCTCTCTCCCTCCCTCTCTCCCTCTCTCTCCACAATACAAGAACATATAGTGCCTGCGCGTGATGACGTCACGCAGACACTATTATGTTCTTGTATTATGAGTGATGTCACACATTTTTAGGCCCGAGCGCCACAAGCTGGCGAGAGGCCTATTAGTCTCGTAAGGCCGTGCGAAGCACGGCTGCGAAAGTGCGCTCGCCCACTTCCAAACACTCACTAACGCACGCCTTCACTCACGCACGCCCTGTGCCCCTGGCAAGTACAGTGAATGGGCATAGCCCATTCACTCAGCTTGTGGCTTTAATTTATTATTATTCAAATTACATTGACCCTGTCACGGTCTCTGTGCGGCGAAGCTGCAAACTTTAGCAAGAATTTCAGAAATCTCCCAAATTTAACATTTCTGCCGTTTGCGCAGATAAAGTCCGAATTGCGTCAAATTAGAATCAGTTGTTAAACTCTTTGCCCTAAACCTACTTGAGGTGAAATAAATTAATTTGGCGCCACAGCGCCCCCTACAGATTTTATATGGAGGTTAAATGTTTAGTTTTGCAAAATTATATGAAATTTGACACACAACTCAATTTTGGCATCCCCGTCAAAAAAGTCAATGAGACCCATGTCATAATTGTTATGGCGTTGCCGTAACGATGACCGAAACCTTCCATGTTATTCCAATGGGGAAATCACCAGAACATGTTTACACTTTAGACTTTCACAAACTCCTCCCAGGGCTTTAGCCCTATTAACCTGAAATTTGGTGAGACTCATCTTCAGGACCATCAAAAGTTATCCACATTTTTATTCAAAAAGTCATGGTCTCTGTGCGGCAAAGCTGCACATTTTGCCAAGAATTCAAAATAAAATAGCTTTTTGATGGTAAAACAAAGGGGAGAAGATGTGACAGCGTCACAGATTCAGCAGTAGGCGTAATAAAAGGACAATTGGGGCGCGTTAGCGCCCCCTCCTCTTGTGGCGTGGCGGCGGCGTGACGAGGGCCGATCATTGCCGCTTGCGGCTTTAATTTATTATTATTACTATATTTTCCATTCCTCCCTCTCTCTCCATCCCTCTCTCTCCCTCTCCCTCCCTCTCTCCCCCCGAGGACCAAACAAGAGGCCGTTTTTGAAATGTCCATAAAACACCTAGATCTCATGAAACCTTATGACCGATGCTTGCAGGCAAATATGCGCAGTCTTGCTTATTTGCAGGAAGAACTTATTAAAATTCAAAGGGACTTGGGAATAAATGCGCAAGGTATGTAATGTAATGTTTACAATATGAATGTGTATAAATGTGGTAAAATGGTGTAATCTGTCATTATTCTGTTTCACTTACTGTCCCAGATACAAGAGGGAAAGATATGCTGAACAGTATGTTAAGTCCAGGAGCTGTGAGTGTTGTTTGCATGTCAAAAAGCAGAAAATAAAACACATTTGGTGAAAACATGTTTGTGTCTGTTTTGAAAAATTGTATATTTTGCCCCTAGCACTTTGGCCTATTAGTGCCCAATAATAATAAAAAAAAATAGGTGAAATACAAGAACATATAGTGCCTGGTGACATCACACAGACACTCAATTATTAAAACATCAAACTGTTAAACTGTGCATGAATAAATCTGCATTTTCTCTAATTATTACTTAAATTGGACCTGAGCCATAATCTCAAGCGGTATTGTTGATGATTCTTTTTTTTTTTATGGCTTGAGTTAAAAAGAAATGACAACGCACCAGTAACCTCTGCTACAAAGACATTCACGTTCTGATTCAAGTGGCACAACATTACTTATTCTTAATACTTCAGTTTACTTCAAATTTTATTGGGAATTCCCAAAACCTCCTTTCTCATTTTTGAATCAGGCTATTTTATTCTTAGAACAAATGAGAGTGTCTGTGATCATTTGATATATATTTTGAATTACATTATGAATGAATGAGCTTCTCTAAAAGTAGGATACAATATATCATACCCCAGGATTAAATTAAAAGCCAATAAAATTCAGCGGCAGCAGTGAACATGCTGGAGTCGGGCTGAGGGTCTGGGTCACTTGTGTCACCAAACAGAAGCAGTTACCATTTTTACTGACATATGCATTTATCAAAAATATGGTCAGGAGATTGGTTAAAATATGTGTCTGCCATTGTAATTATAGCACTTTTTACTTGGTACTTTTGGTTTCCATCGAGCAGAGAGTTCATCAATAACCTTTGCACTTACGCTGCGTGAGGGAGTGGTGGAAAGACTACTGCAAATTTGTACTTGAGTACATTATTATTCAGGTAACTGTACTTTTAGTTAGTTACAAGTACAACTAGTAACTAGAATGTACGAAAAAAAAGTACACATGAAAAATACTAGAATTTTAGACGAATGTAATGTGGGCTTTTTAAATCACAACCAACGTGTTCTCTGAGCTGAAAACAGGTTTTAAAATGTACTTTAAAAAGTACAATTACCCTCCAAAATGTACTCAATTACAGCATGAGTGTTTGTAATATTACTTTCCACCTCTGAGTATGTTCTGTTCATGGCATACTAGAATTTGATTTCATAATTTCAGATGGAGAGCAGAGTGTCATATAACTGCTGATATATAATAAATCCACAAGTAGCCTATTATTCTTATGATGTGAAACAACTGACAGCACTATTTGAAACAACTATTTGAAAAATGTCTTAAGATAAGATAAGCCTTTATTTGTCCCACAATGGGGAAATCCCAGTGTTGCAACACAAAGTAAGTAAAAGGAAGTAAATAATAAAAAAAAATAACTTCATGTCTTCTTTTTTTTATTAATGGGAGACACTGGTCCCCCGAGGCAACCACTCTTGTGATTGTGGGCGTTACAAAAATGAAATGAATTGAATTGAAGTGGTTACTGTTTTCACTTTTTTCTCTCTGGAATTAAAGATGTTCTATTATTTCACTGAATCCACTTCAATCATAGATTCGATGAGTCACTGTCGGGCAGTTTTCTCCAAATCCTTGATTATAAGGCGCTGGTACAGCTGGCAGCCCGGTGTAAACGCTCTCTCTTCTTTCTCACACTTATTGTGCTTTATCTCCTATATTTTGTAAATATAGTTAGTATATTTTTTCTATTTTACTGTACGATAGGGACACGCACTGGAATAGTTTTTTAATTCAACTGTTTTTGACTTTTTTTGGCTGGATTTGAGCGTTTTTCGTTGCGTTCGTTGTGTTGTTGTGACGTGAGCTAGCTCCGAGCGAGCCCACCAGCCCCCCCCGCGCCCTCCGGCCGCGCTAAAGTACGGCGTGTCGTCGGTACACGTTTATATACACGTTTATATGAAAGAGGAACTCCACGAACGATCGGGACACGCACTGGAATCGCTTTAAATTAACTTGTTTTGACTTTATTCGGCTGGATTGAGTGTTTTCGTCGTTGCGATGTGTCTTGGCTCTGAGTCCCCCGGCTCCGGCCCCGCCCCCCGGCTCGGGCCCCGCCCCCCGGCTCGGGCCCCGCCCCCCGGCTCCGTACCGCGTTTCCACAAAGGAGGAACTCATGAAACTGTGGAGAACAGTCGTCTTACCCGGAGAGCGTCACGTTATCCCGTCGCAATACTGACCTAACCTAATACTGATGTGCAATTCTGTCGTATGTGCAATTACTGTGAAATTCATGTGCAATCTATGTGCTGTCGTGACACATATTCATGTGCAATTACTGTCGGGATCACATGCAATGGTATTTATTTATTTGTTTATGGGAGTTTTTATTTGTTTATAGGAGATCTTCTACTGAAAGTGTTTTTCAGACTTCCTATAAGTGATCTGTTCCTCTGTATCTACCTGCGTTGCACCAATGAAATTTCCCCATGTGGGACAATAAAGGAATATATTATCTTATTATTATTATGACCGCTCTATTGATGGATTGATGACTGTTATAATCTCCCTCTATAATTATAGGGGAGTTGGAAAGGTCTGAGAGAGAGGAGAAAGGAGGGGTCATCAGAGTTTGGACCATAGATGTTGCCAATTGTAATTGGAATATTGTTTTGTGGATCTGAAATGGTTTTATTGTGGCTAAATCAAATGTTATTGTTTATTTAGATGGACACTCCTCTTTGTTTTGAGTTATAGTAGGAGGAAAAAACGTGGTTAAAATGTTCAGTTTTAGAGGGTTGATTGTGAGAGGTGGGTTTCCTGTAATAAACATATATCAGCTTGCATATTATCGAGGTCATTTTGTACTTTTTTGTCTGTGAGCCAACTCCTTGAACGTCCCATGCAGGTATTTCAAAATTGTGGATGTGTGTGCGTGCATGTGTATGTGTACGTGCATGTGTGTGTGCGTGCGTGTGTTTTTGTGCGTGCGTATGTGTGCGTGCATGTGTATGTGTACGTGCATGTGTGTGTGCGTGCGTGTGTATGTGTGCGTGCATGTGTATGTGTACGTGCATGTGTGTGTGCGTGCGTGTGTTTTTGTGCGTGCGTATGTGTGCGTGCATGTGTATGTGTACGTGCATGTGTGTGTGCGTGCGTGTGTATGTGTGCGTGCATGTGTATGTGTACGTGCATGTGTGTGTGCGTGCGTGTGTTTTTGTGCGTGCGTGTGTATGTGTGCGTGCATGTGTATGTGTACGTGCATGTGTGTGTGCGTGCGTGTGTTTTTGTGCGTGCGTGCGTATGTGTGCGTGCATGTGTATGTGTACGTGCATGTGTGTGTGCGTGCGTGTGTATGTGTGCGTGCGTGTGTATGTGTGCGTGCGTGTGTATGTGTGCGTGCGTGTGTGTGCGTGTGTTTGTGCGTGCATGTGTGTGTGCGTGCATGTGTGTGTGCGTGCGTGTGTATGTGTGCGTGCATGTGTATGTGCATGTGTATGTGTGCGTGCGTCTGTATGTGTGCGTGCGTATGTGCGCGTGCATGTGTGCGTGTGCGTGCGCGTGTGTGCGTGTGCGTGTGTGCGTGCATGCGTGCGTATGTGTGCGTGTGTATGTATGTGTGCCTGTGTATGTGCGCATGCATGTGTGCCTGTGTGTTTGTGCGTGTGTATGTGTGCGTGCATGTGTGCATGCGTGTGTATGTGTGCGTGCGTATGTGTGCGTGTGTATGTATGTGTGCCTGTGTATGTGTGTGTGCATGTGTGCGTGTGTATGTGTGCGTGTGTGTGTATGTGTGCGTGCGTATGTATGTGTGCGTGCGTGTGTGTATGTGTGTGTGCCTATGTGTGCGTGCGTGTGTATGTGTGCGTGCCTATGTGTGCGTGCGTGTGTATGTGTGTGTGCCTATGTGTGCGTGTGTGTATGTGTGTGTGCCTATGTGTGCGTGCGTGTGTATGTGTGCGTGCCTATGTGTGCGTGCGTGTGTATGTGTGTGTGCCTATGTGTGCGTGCGTGCGTGTGTATGTGTGCGTGCCTATGTGTGCGTGCGTGTGTATGTGTGTGTGCCTATGTATGTGTGCGTGCGTATGTGTGCGTGCCTATGTGTGCGTGCGTGTGTATGTGTGTGTGCCTATGTGTGCGTGCGTGTGTATGTGTGCGTGCCTATGTGTGCGTGCGTGTGTATGTGTGTGTGCCTATGTGTGCGTGCGTGCGTGTGTATGTGTGCGTGCCTAAGTGTGCATGCGTGTGTATGTGTGCGTGCCTATGTGTGCGTGCGTGTGTATGTGTGCGTGCCTATGTGTGCGTGCGTGTGTATGTGTGCGTGCCTATGTGTGCGTGCGTGTGTATGTGTGCGTGCCTATGTGTGCGTGCGTGTGTATGTGTGCGTGCGTGCCAAAAATCCTCTATTATTCCTTTAATACAGCCACGGGGAAGTTTCTTTGTCTCTGAATAACTGTCCATCAATGTATAGTTTATCTACTGTAATGGCTGCTTTTATTACCTTGGATGAGCTCTTGTGGAAATTGGTCGTTGAGTCCGTAATGAGTACCTTTTAGCTTCCTGCCTTGTCGCGGAACCTGTTCTTTTTGTTTTATTTTTTATATTTTTGCAGTTTTTTCAAATTTTATTTCATCCTTGTCCAGTCAGGTGAAAAAGTGAACGAAAAAGTTTGCAACTCTTACCACCCCCTTCCCGATTAAGTTCCTTTTGAAACAGAAAAAGCTGAATTTCATGACTCACACCTCACTACAAACCGCCCCCCGCCCCACCCTCCGTTGTACAGACGAGAGATCGGCATCACCAAGGGAAGTTTGTTCTATAGTTTTAGGGTTTAAGTTGGATATATTTAGAGCTTTAAAACATGCTTTTTATTTATTAAACATGCTAATTTATTTGAAATGACAAACTGGCAACCAAAGCACCAAACCTGCCCTGATTGGTCAACTTCATTGTGGGCGAGCAGAGTGAAAGCAGGACATAAACACAACAGAACGTGGTCCTCATGTCCAGAAGAATATATTCCCCGGTGCCGAAAAACAAATGAAGAAAAGACTTTGAAACTGCAATCTCATCAACACTCTCCAGGTATTGAACTTATTCTTACAAAGAGACTGTTAGAGCTGCTGTTTGAAATACATGAGTCCGTCAGCGTCCTGAGGCTGGCAGCGAGACGAGAGCTCTGGGCTAGGGCCCTGCCATGGGGGCCCCGCACATACTTGTGTTAGCGGTATGTGCGGGGTTATATTATGTATGATTGAATTATACTAAGCATGACATTTACACCTGCTCTGTAGTGTTAGCATGAGGTGAGGGAGTGAGGTGGCGTCTCTGGTTCGGGTCCGGACCCAAGCGCCGTCTCGTCCGGACCCGAACCTATGACATGAAACTTTGGAGTGAACTGTGTACGTCCCTCAGTCACGCAGAACGAGCAGAGCAGCCTCAGTGTGTTAGAGATTAGAGGGTCTTAAGAAGGAGTTTAAAATGAACTGGGAGTTTGCGTCTTGCCTTTGTGTCCCCGCTCTCCCTCTCTCTCCCCCGCTCTCTCCCTCTCTCTCTCCCCCTCTCTCCCCCTCTCTCTCCCTCTCTCTCCCCCTCTCTCCCTCTCTCTCTCTCCCCCGCTCTCCCCCTCTCTCTCCCTCTCTCTCTCCCTCTCTCTCCCCCTCTCTCCCCCGCTCTCCCCCTCTCTCTCCCTCTCTCTCCCCCACTCTCCCTCTCTCTCTCTCCCTCTCTCTCTCTCCCTCTCTCTCCCCCTCTCTCCCTCTCTCTCTCTCCCTCTCTCTCCCTCTCTCTCCCCCACTCTCTCTCCCTCTCTCTCTCCCCCTCTCTCTCCCTCTCTCTCCCCCTCTCTCCCTCTCTCTCTCTCCCTCTCTCTCCCCCGCTCTCCCCCTCTCTCTCCCTCTCTCTCTCCCTCTCTCTCCCCGCTCTCCCCCTCTCTCTCCCCCTCTCTCTCCCTCTCTCTCTCCCTCTCTCCCTCTCTCTCGTTCCCCGACCCACGCTGTCCGACTCGTGATGTCTGTTTTACTTTGACTTCATAAGAAGCGCAGCGCTGACTGACGGAGGAACATAAAGGTTTCAGCATGTAACGCCCATCAGCCAATCACATCGCAGCAATGTTTCAAGCAGAGGAAAGTCAGAGTCCAGTGTGTGATGTTCTGATCAGAACAAACATTTATATTCTAATCAACATTTATAAAACATTTAAATTTGCATTAAAATATGGACATTGAGAGAGTGGACTCATACAAGTACCTGGTGTTCATCTGAACCACAAACTGGACTGGACTCATAACACAGACGCACTGTACAGGAAGAGCCAGAGTCGGCTCTACCTCATGAGGAGACTCAGGTCTTTTGGAGTGACAGGGCCACTCCTGAAGACCTTCTACGACTCTGTGGTGGCATCAGCTCCTGTAGGTGTGGCCTGCTGGAGCAGCAGCATCACAGAGAGGGAGAGGAAGAGGCTGCACAAAGTCATCAAGAAGTCCAGCTCCGTCCTGGGCTGTGCTCTGGACTCGGTGCAGGAGGTGGGGGACAGAAGGGTCCTGGCTAAATTCACATCTATGCTGGACCATGAGTGTCACCCCCTGCAGGACACTCCGCTCTGTCCGCTGTGTCCACTGTCCGCTCTGGAGAGCAGCTTCAGTGACAGACTGATCCACCCTCGCTGTGTGAAGGAGAGGTTTCGCAGGTCTTTCCTTCCTGCTGCTGTCAGACTTTATAACAAACACTGTTAGTCCTGAACATGTGTATACTGTCATACCCATGTGTAATACTGACTTAACCATGTGCAATACTGACTTAACCATGTGCAATACTGACTTAACCATGTGCAATAATGTCATATTCATGTGCATATAACAGCTGTAAATAAGAGTGTTTTACTTACCACTATTATTAGTATTATTTTGTCTTATGTTAGCTTATTTTTATTTTATTTTTATCTTTTTCTTTTCTCTATTCCTTAATAAGAATATGAGAGGTTCTGTCCATAGGAGTTTTGTTTATAAGAGTTGTTCTATTGAGAGTGTTTTTTTAAAACTTCCTATAAATTATCTGTTCTTTTCTTCTGTATCTACTTGCGTTGTAACGCAATTTCCCCATCGTGTGGACAAATAAAGGCTTCTTATCTTATCTTATCTTTTTTTTTTTTTTTTAAAGCGCCATTACACTATTTGTTGAGTTGGATGAAGTGTCTGGGGAGGGGGAAGTCTGGGAGTCCCTGCTTAGACTGCTGCCCCCGCGACCCGGCCCTGGATATGCGGAAGAAGATGGATGGATGGATGGGTTATAAATTATAATAAATTAGTAAATTGAAAGTGAAAAATAACTAGGTCTATTATAATTACGTATGCTATAAAATAATACTATATATTATAATATATACGTGGCAAAGTGGCAGAAATGCAGTCTCTTCATGATAGCTAGGTGTGGATCTTCACTTCTCGTTCTGTTCTTTTTCTGTGGGAATTAACATTTTTGCACTGTGTAATTATATCAGTGTTAATTAATAATCAATCAATGCTTATGCCATTTGTTTGTTAAATGTAACTTGTTTTGTCACTTTGGCAAGAAGGAACAGTCGGGAGCTGTAAAAGATAAAATTAGTAAGGATAACTATTCCATTTACAGTTAAATATAGAATGAACATTTTATCTTGATTGTTTGAACAGTTTATACTTCCTTGTGCTATGTGAATATATGATGAGTGAATGCTATTGCAGTCCATTCCTCCAGGTTCAGTGGTGATTACTTTAATTGTCATATAACAACACATAGTTATTAGTATTAAGTCGGTGTAATCCCTCATTCGTCCAGGCGTGTTCCATAGTAGAAAAAGCTTCAGTTGTAGTCATCTGGACTCAGTTTGAAAAAAAAAAAAAAAAATAGACGTTTCGACTCTCATCCAAGAGTCATTGTCAATAACAGAATTTAGGTAGAGAACTCCGATATTAATACTGTTCTGTGGTAAGACCCGCCCATTGGGAGGAGCCTTCCTGAAGTAGAAAGAGTTGTTTGTTTCAACAGAAACTCCCCCTTGTATCTACCGAGCTAGCCTATTCAGAATCTTAATGGGCTATTAGAAACCTCTTTGTCTCAGTGAGACCCTGGCTCAACCACCCTGAGTACCTGATTAGCATCTGAATGTCTTTTACCTTTCCAGGGGTTCAGAATCCCATTATAAATAACAGGAAGATGAAACCTAAGCCCTCCATTTCTGTTTAAAGAAGGTCTTTCTTTTTTAACAAAAATAGCTTCCTTGACTCCTCTTTCAAACCATCTTTTCTCCCTGCTTAAAACCTTCACCTCACCGTCTTCAAACGAGTGATTAGAGGCTTCAAGATGGAGATGCACGGCGCTCTGAGGTCCTGAACTAGTATTTCTTCTGTGCTGATAAAGCCTCTTGTGTAGAGGCTGTTTGGTCTCACCTATGTAACGTTCTTTACAGCTTTCTTCACTGCATTGGAACGAATAAACTACATTGCTCTGTTTTTGAGTCGGCAACTTGTCCTTTGGGTGAACCAGTTTTTGTCTTAAAGTGTTTCCTGGTTTAAAATAAACAGGGACTTCGTGTTGTCTAAAAATTCTCTGCAGTTTTTCCGACAGGCCAGACACATAAGGGATAGAAACACCCTTCCTTCTCTGTTCAGTTTCCCTTTTGTCCTGCTTCTTGGTTCTCTTCACTCTGTTGAGAGCCCAAGCGGGGTAACCACAGGCTGAGAGGGCATTTATTAGTATTAACACATACAATGTGACCCTGAGTGGTACATAGTGTTTTATCTATTTAACGTGGTATTCAACAAACTACCCTAACTATTTTTCATAGCCACTATTGTATTGAGTAATTAAGTATACTAATGTATTAATAACTAGCTTTAGTCACTTTCTCCTGGCACGGTTTCATATCATCATCATTTTATAACCATTGCAATTTCAACATTTTAATCTTACTTGAGCCGACTGGACCACATTAAAATGCACCAGAATACACGAAAAAGGTCTGAACACTTTAGGGGCAGTGCCCCCAGACCCCCCTGTTTATTCATTTAAAGTGCTAACGTGGCTGTAGACCCTTAACGCCCACAAATATGCCCAAAAACATATCTGGGAGGTGTGTTATTTGTACAGGGAGTAGAGGTGATGTCAGCGGAATATCAAGTTGCATTGTGGGATTTGAGTCATCAATATTTGTGCTTGTGAGGTGCTGAGAATAAACTAGCCAAGATGGCCAACGGATGCCCTGGCATTTTGGTGCACTTTGTTTGCATCGAAGCAAGTTCATAGTTTGTGAAATTGTTCACTGACAATGGAAATCAAACTGATTCTGATGACGTGGTGGGGGGCCCCCAAGGAAAGTTTTGCTTAGGACCCCCTTATTGCACATGCCTCCAACGTTCTTTGACCCCATGACTTTGACTGGCCTTAACATGCCTCCCCTGTGCTGCAAGTGCCTTCTAAATAATGCACACGGATGTAACAAAGATCTACAGCTCAACACTTGAAAGATCTATCTTCAGGCGTCACAGACTATGCAGGAGAGCTCCAATTTTGACTTATTTACGTGATTTTTGGACAACCTGAAATGACCAATGATGTTTATGTCAAGGGCGGGATTCGAATGGCTGACCTTTGCATCAGAAGGGTCCGTATATTATTGGTATTTGAAAAAAAATGGAAAATCAAATAATTGTTACTTTTTTTAATGACACAATAAGGTTATAATACTTTCCCATTGTTTTTACTTTTTCAATTTTATCAAACTGAAAAATATATTTTTTTTTCTTTGTGACCCTTTTTATTTTTTTATTTTTTTTTAATCAATTGAACCAATAATATGCATTACAATTAAGTACTAATACCTTAGTAGTGTAGACACTTCTCCTTTTGTGTAGACTAAGGATGATATATACTGAATGTAATGAGCTGAAAAATGCTCGTGTATATTGACTCCTACTGAGGAGAATGATCATTTCTGCTAATGGATCTGATTGTGCAAATGAGAAGCAGGTGAATTTAAATACAAAGATAATGACATAGACAACGAGCTATCAAGTGTCATTAAGAAGTAATGATTTCCATCTTCTCTTCTCACAATGCAACATGACCAATCAAGCTGGGCAGACTGATGAGCCCTCAGCTCCACACAGGAAAAACATCAAGTTCATATCATATTTTGGCTTCTTGACGAAGATTGTGCATTATTTTGTTTTCACTCTATTAGAGTTTAGCTGGAACCAATAAAACGGTAATGCTCCATTAATTTGACCGAAGCAGCAAAATAAAATCATTCATTTTGACGATTTTAGACAGCAGAAACAAATAGTTATCATTTATATTTCCTACATTTGCCAATGAGTAATACGTCTCAATTGTCTAGGAAGGTTCTATAGCAAAAAAAAATTCAATTCTGTCAACTGAACATTAGTTTTAATGCAAGGCAAGTTTATTTGAAGAGCACAATTCATACAGAAGGTACGCTCTTTCTATCCAATGCAGTGAAGAAAAGTGTGAAGAACGTTACATAGGAGAGACTAAACAGCCACTGCACAAGAGGCTCTAGCAGCACAGAAGACATGCAAGTTCAGGACCACAGAGCGCCGTGCATCTTCATCCTATAAGCCACTAACCACTCTATTGAAGACAGTGAGAAGATTCTAAGCAGGAGAAAAGATGGTTTGAAAGAGGAGTTAAAGAGGCTATTTTTGATCAAAAAGAAAGACCTTCTTTAAACAGGAATGGAGGGTTAATGTTCAATCTTCCTGTTGTTTATACAGGGTATTCGGATGCTAATCAGGTACTCAGGGACTAATTAGCCCATTAAAGGACTGATATTAAACAAGAGGTGCCCTGACCGTATCATTATTTCTCCATAGCTTCTTCAGTTCCTCCAACAGAGAACAGTTGAGTTGCTTCCTTATATCGGTGTGATCGATAAAGTGATATATTTCTCATTAATTTTTGTCATAGGGTTTTAGAAAAAAATCTAATATTTTGAGTTTAAAGGAGCTGGTCCAGTTTTCCACAGAGGCTAAGATGGGTTAGGGTTGGTTTTCAGTCTAAAAAGTTTCACAAACAGATAAAAACTAAATTGTAGGTCTCATTGACTACCACAGCTGATTAGCCTTGAGCAAACTTTCAAACATTTACATTTCTTCAAGCATGTTAAAATATGTGGTTGTTAGATTTATGGAAATTTTGTTCCAAATCGGTAAATTAACAGACTGTTGTTTAAATGTCCCATAACTTATTTAGCTTAGCTATATTTCCTGTTTCATAGTCTACCTGAAGGACATTTCTGATCAAAACGTTGCTTTGTGCCACACGCATAACACAATATGTGCAAAATAACACCCATCTCTTGATGCTAGAAAAAGGCTAGCTTCGGCTTGCCCTCAGATCCTCTCCCACGTCCTCTGCAGGCTCCCTTGGTTAAAAGCAAAGCGAGGAAAAACAAATATGTTCAATTGGCTTTCCAGCGATGCGCCTGTTGAATTCTTTTGTAAAAAATATTATGAATGACATGCGTGATATAGAAAAGTCTGGATGGAATGCATTTTTGATGTAGGTGGAGTAGCAAAGCAAAATATCAAATTTGTCGACGCTGTGGATGCAATCTTTGGCTCTCCAAACACCCCTCCCTCTATTTCATATTATTTAGTCTACAAAATTAATATGTAGTAATATGGGTCAGCCCTATACTCCCTGCTACCGCTGTTCCCCGGGGAACAACGGTACCTCCAATCGTGAAAGGTACCGATGTTCCCCCTGGCTGAATATCCACAACAATTCCGTCCCGCTGTATATAACGAAGCAGCAGCGGACACGTGTAGTTCAGTCCCGCTGTACGTAACGAAGCAGCAGCGGACACGTGTAGTTCAGTCCCGCTGTACGTAACGAAGCAGCAGCGGACACGTGTAGTTCAGTCCCGCTGTACGTAACGAAGCAGCAGCGGACACGTGTAGTTCAGTCCCGCTGTACGTAACGAAGCAGCAGCGGACACGTGTAGTTCAGTCCCGCTGTACGTAACGAAGCTGCAGCGGACAGGTGTAGTTCAGTCCCACTGTACGTAACGAAGCAGCAGCGAACACGTGTAGTTCAGTCCCGCTGTACGTAACGAAGCAGCAGCGAACACGTGTAGTTCAGTCCCGCTGTACGTAACGAAGCAGCAGCGGACACGTGTAGTTCAGTCCCGCTGTACGTAACGAAGCAGCAGCGGACACGTGTAGTTCAGTCCCGCTGTACGTAACGAAGCAGCAGCGAACACGTGTAGTTCAGTCCCGCTGTACGTAACGAAGCAGCAGCGAACACGTGTGGTTCAGTCCCGCTGTACGTAACGAAGCAGCAGCGGACACGTGTAGTTCAGTCCCGCTGTACGTAACGAAGCAGCAGCGAACACGTGTAGTTCAGTCCCGCTGTACGTAACGAAGCAGCAGCGGACACGTGTAGTTCAGTCCCGCTGTACGTAACGAAGCAGCAGCGGACACGTGTAGTTCAGTCCCGCTGTACGTAACGAAGCAGCAGCGGACACGTGTAGTTCAGTCCCGCTGTACGTAACGAAGCAGCAGCGGACACGTGTAGTTCAGTCCCGCTGTACGTAACGAAGCAGCAGCGAACACGTGTAGTTCAGTCCCGCTGTACGTAACGAAGCAGCAGCGAACACGTGTAGTTCAGTCCCGCTGTACGTAACGAAGCAGCAGCGGACACGTGTAGTTCAGTCCCGCTGTACGTAACGAAGCAGCAGCGAACACGTGTAGTTCAGTCCCGCTGTACGTAACGAAGCAGCAGCGAACACGTGTAGTTCAGTCCCGCTGTACGTAACGAAGCAGCAGCGGACACGTGTAGTTCAGTCCCGCTGTACGTAACGAAGCAGCAGCGGACACGTGTAGTTCAGTCCCGCTGTACGTAACGAAGCTGCAGCGGACAGGTGTAGTTCAGTCCCACTGTACGTAACGAAGCAGCAGCGAACACGTGTAGTTCAGTCCCGCTGTACGTAACGAAGCAGCAGCGAACACGTGTAGTTCAGTCCCGCTGTACGTAACGAAGCAGCAGCGAACACGTGTGGTTCAGTCCCGCTGTACGTAACGAAGCAGCAGCGGACACGTGTAGTTCAGTCCCGCTGTACGTAACGAAGCAGCAGCGAACACGTGTAGTTCAGTCCCGCTGTACGTAACGAAGCAGCAGCGGACACGTGTAGTTCAGTCCCGCTGTACGTAACGAAGCAGCAGCGGACACGTGTAGTTCAGTCCCGCTGTACGTAACGAAGCAGCAGCGGACACGTGTAGTTCAGTCCCGCTGTACGTAACGAAGCAGCAGCGGACACGTGTAGTTCAGTCCCGCTGTACGTAACGAAGCAGCAGCGGACACGTGTAGTTCAGTCCCGCTGTACGTAACGAAGCAGCAGCGGACACGTGTAGTTCAGTCCCGCTGTACGTAACGAAGCAGCAGCGGACACGTGTAGTTCAGTCCCGCTGTACGTAACGAAGCAGCAGCGGACACGTGTAGTTCAGTCCCGCTGTACGTAACGAAGCAGCAGCGGACACGTGTAGTTCAGTCCCGCTGTACGTAACGAAGCAGCAGCGGACACGTGTAGTTCAGTCCCGCTGTACGTAACGAAGCAGCAGCGAACACGTGTAGTTCAGTCCCGCTGTACGTAACGAAGCAGCAGCGGACACGTGTAGTTCAGTCCCGCTGTACGTAACGAAGCAGCAGCGGACACGTGTAGTTCAGTCCCGCTGTACGTAACGAAGCAGCAGCGGACACGTGTAGTTCAGTCCCGCTGTACGTAACGAAGCAGCAGCGAACACGTGTAGTTCAGTCCCGCTGTAAGTAACAAAGCAGCAGCGGACACGTGAAGAGACAGAGGCACATGCACGATCTCATGCCCAGACTTCATCAGCTGTTTTCGGCTCTGGCTCCAATATGGGTTAAAATCAATAAATTTCCCATCCATCCATTCATCCATTTTCTACCGCTTGTTCCCTTTCGGGGTCGCGGGTGACTGGAGCCTATCCCAGTGACTTCGGGCCTTAGACGGGACAAATTTCCCTTCATATAGAATTTTGATGTACAGTCCTGACTTCACAAAATTAATCTAATATCAACAAATTACTCTTTTAGATCTATTTGATGCAGCTTGCCTATTCTGTATTTTCTATTTCAGTGTATCTCTGCCCTGTATTATTGTTATCAATTCAAATAAATACATATTTGTCTGCTTACCCAGGGGAGTAAGGAAGTAACAAAAAAACTAATAAAGTAACAAAGTTTGAAAGTTTGCAATCAATGAAAAAACAGGTGCATGTCATGGAATTAGACATACACCAATGCTATTCCTTAACACACAGAGAACACAATTCAACTTAGAATATGAAACGACACAGAAATATCAGACGTTTGTATGGCAAGCTTGGGAGAAAACGCCGTGACTGGTCACGCAGGCTCCTGCGTCTCACCCAGTTTTTTCTCATGCAGGTTGGTTTTATTAGATATTCTGTAATAGGCGGGTCACATTTCTCATTGGTCAGCTTCACATCAAGGCACTTGTCTTTTACGACAGTTGGTATTTTTTCGTAGAGATAAAGCTTGGTGAATGTTTTACCCATTCTCCCCTGGGGTGTTACCCCCCCTAGGGTAAACATCCTTTGCTCCATCTTTACGATACCTTCACAAACAAATGCTGTCACACACCCGTTTTTCTCTTAGACCAATGATGCAGATAACATATCACTATTATGCAGATAAAATACATCACAGAAATATAATCATATATTCACATTTTATCACAGTGCACCAAAAGATTACGCTGGCTGTAAGAGAACAAAAGAGACAACCATAAACGAGGCGATCTGGCCAGACGTTCTTAATGGGTGCATCTCCCAGGTGTTGATCACACGATTGGCTGAGCCGCAACAACGCCTCTCCAATCTTGATCCAGAGGGACAGAGGCCCAACCAGGTTTCCAGAGAGGGAGGCAGAGGGTCCAATCATGGGCAGGCACTCGCTCTCAATATGTGCATAATCGTTACAAAGGCGCCGGTCCAGCTGTGTAAACGCTCCGCTCTTTTCTCACACTTATTGTGCTTTATCTTTTGTATTTTGTAAAAAAAAATTCTACTTTACTTGTACAATAGGGACACGTGCTGGAATCGCTTTTTTTGGAACTTGTTTTTGACTTTGTTCGGCTGGATTATTGAGTGTTTTCGTCGTGATGTGCGCTAGCTCTGAGCTAGCCCCCGGCCCCCCCCGCGCCCTCCGGCCGTCCTGACGTACAGTATGCCGCCGGTACACGTTTATATAAAAGAGGAACTTCATGAATGATCGGGACACGCACTGGAATCGCTTTAATTCAACTTGTTTTGACTTTGTTCGGCTGGATTGAGTGTTTTTGTGTCATCGCGATGTGCCCTGGCTCCGAGCCCCCCCGGCCCCCCTGCGCCCCCCCGGCCGGCGCCGTACCGCGTTTACACAAAGGAGGAACTCATGAAACTGCGGAGACCACTCGTCTTACCCGGAGATCGTCACGTTATCCCGGCGGACATCCTAAGATTTTTATAAGAGATCTTCTACTGAGAGTGTTTTTCAAACTTCCTATAAGTTATTTGTTCTTTTCTTCTGTATCTATCTCTGTATCTACCTGCGTTGCATCAATGGAATTTCCCCATGTGGCACAATAAAGGAATATCTTATCTTATCTTATAATCAACAAACGAGTGTAAAGGGAGAGACAGGTTAGAAAAATAGAAACAGGGGCCAGTACCTTGGCCCGTAACAATATTTGTCTCCTTTCTGATCTGATGGCATGTGTGCAAAAATTATGACTGAAAATTATGAAGAATCAGAAAAGGTTTATTGCCATTGTCAGAGAACACAATTCACAAGCTAGGGACTTTCTTTGGTGTTAAGGTGCAACAGACAATGAACAATAATAAAAGCAAGATATATAAAATGATGAGGTGATGACTCCCTTTGTCTCCTTCTGTCCTCTATCTAATACGACCGTTTGTGGATCATTTGAAAAACGTATACGCATTAACCAACATCTGGAACACGAAGCAATTGATGACAAGGTGCGTTTGACTGGGTGGAAAAACATGGAGCCCCACGGGATCAGCAGCACAGGTTGGAAAACGATCAAAATCTGTCTGTTTCTGACATTTTGTCTCTTTAGCGCACAAGACAGAGTGCCATGTGCGCTCGCTTCTCCCTGTGTCCTGTGGGTGCCAGTACCCCAGACTATAAAACAAATTCACAAATTCAATTAGCTGTGTGTCTTATACTTGCTCCTCTCTCTGGTCAGCGCTGACCAATAGCCATCTGAGTCAGAGCAGGCCTAATTGTGGTAAATGTGTGCGATCTCCTGCTTTGCGCACATGCAGGGATTGGCCTTTTACGCACTTGATTGGCTCAAACACGCCCACTGACTCAGAACACATGCGTTTTGAATGCGTGGATTTGTTTTATAGAGTAATTATAGTGGCATTGGCCTCCACAGGACACAGGGAGAAGTCCTGGCATGTCTTGTGCGTTCTTGGGTTCTTGCGTAGGTCGTAAGACTAAATAGCAACTTCAGAGATAAAGACAAGGATTCACATTAACCACACTTCAGGTCAGACACTCCGCTGGGTTAGCTCAGATGAAGCGCGTGCAAATACACTTTTTATTTAATTAAAATGTTAGAAGTGGATAGGCTACTTAAAACATCTTGTCGTGTGTGTGCATGAGGAGAGATGAAGATGGGACTCGTTTGGACCACATAAACAGTGGACTTAGTTTGGCATAAGAAAGAAATGTTACATTAATCACTCAATCGCTTCATCCAGTAAACTCAGCACAAAACCTCACCGTAACGTTCTCTGAATGCACTGCCATTTGTGGATCGTTAGAAAATCTGGAAAAAGTCTGGATAAATAAACGTGGAAATGTACAATCTGCGCCCGTGCGTCAATTACCAACGGGACGATTACCAACAGGACCTGCACCGTAAAAAAATGATGCACAACTATTGGGGATGTGAAACCGTAGGATTCAAGACAACAGGCGTACACACAACATGCATGGATTAAGACGCACAGCTGAAGCGGCTCTGGGTGAGTTATTTAAACCATTAATGCCTCTCATTTGCATTAAACAACCGAACAAATACAGCTCAGAGGAGTTTTGTTATGCGTCTGTCGCGGGGAAAAGCGGGACTTCTGTAAATGTGCAAGTACCTATGTTCCCCGCTACAGATGTTTCCCAATCTTTCTGTGTGGGAAACAGCACAATACCAGGATCTTTATACATTTTGGGGAATAATTGTTTCCTGGTGTTGGATTCAATGGTTTCGTTATGTGAAGGTGAAGATTCGTCGTGTTTCCGCTATACTTTACTTTATAGCGGCATTATTTGCTTACAGCATGGCTCGTCTCCAACTCCTGGCTCCCGGGTGTTTTGATTTTTTTTTTTTAAATGTTCCCATATTTTTGCCTTAAATTTGGCTTGTTAGCTCCTTCCTCCATCTAGTGCACTCACTGACCCGTATGGGAAGAAACTACTTTTTCTTCTGGCAGAGCGGGCGCGCTGTTTACCGCCCTCTATAGGAGTTTGCTTCTAAACGGCCGCCGGACAATTTATAATAAATTCACATTATTTAAAAGTATCGATGCAGTGACTCTGTATTGATCCGTGACGATATATTGCCGTATCGATTTTTTGAACACAACCCTAATTGGTACCTCATATATGTGCCCAAAGTGTTTTTTTGATTGATTCCTGCAGTCTTTAGCTAGAGAAAATTCTCTCTCCTTCTCCTCGGATGAGCAGACGGACGGGGCCACCAGGATGAGTCAGCCTGGTGAGTGCTGTAGCACACTTCCCTGTTTCAGCTCATCATCCAGGATGCACTCTGTACCTGTAACATGCTCCCCTCCCCCCCGCCCCCAAGCTCCAGAGGAACCGCGTCTATTTAGGTACAGTTAGCTTCAAACGCTAATTATTTTGTTCTAACGCTGCTGCTGCTGCTGCTGCTGACATGTGCGCTGTGTCATGCGTGTGCACGCTTCGGCCTCTGTTTACACCCCCATCGTCTCCACGCTAGGCTACGTCACGGGTTGGGCAGAGAGAGGCAGAGAGAGGCAGAGAGAGGCAGAGAGAGGCAGATCGCTCTTCGCGAGGGTGGGGGAGAATCTCAAAATAAGCCGTCTGTATTTCCGGGTTTGTAAGCGGGCCCAAGAAATAGGTGTTATTTCAAAACTATTATGTTATGGGCGTTGCGCAACACTTATTATTATTTATAATAATAAGTGTTGCGCATAAATTAAATATCCCCTTAGAATAGACTACAAAACGGAGAAATAGCATGATATGGGATCTTTAATATTTGATAATATTTCACTTGCAATTAGGGATGTGTACCGCTACGATGGACCGGATCTGGACTTATAAAAACGTTTCGGTTCAGGTCCAAAAAAACCGAAACCCCGGTGATTCGGTTCTGGACTCATATAAAATATAGCACTCAAATACTATATCCTTTTTGTTGTAGAATCTAGACCATCTTAAACCTTCCATTGATGGCGAAATTCGCACTGGAAACGACGTAAACACTGCCCTGCGCCGCTGTCAATGGCGCACACGGACCCTAATTAGCGACGCACGCGTCTTCCGGGCAGAAGATGAAGCCGTCGAAATAAGTTTAAAGCATGGATCTATTATAATGGTTTAAAGATGCAAGAGACGGGAGCGCCTCGTACGTGTGAGACGGGAGCGCCTCGTACGTGTGAGACGGGAGCGCCTCGTACGTGTGAGACGGGAGCGCCTCGTACGTGTGAGACGGGAGCGCCTCGTACGTGTGAGACGGGAGCGCCTCGTACGTGTGAGACGGGAGCGCCTCGTACGTGAGAGACGGGAGCGCCTCGTACGTGTGAGACGGGAGCGCCTCGTACGTGTGAGACGGGAGCGCCTCGTACGTGTGAGACGGGAGCGCCTCGAACGTGTGAGACGGGAGCGCCTCGTACGTGAGAGACGGGAGCGCCTCGTACGTGAGAGACGGGAGCGCCTCGTACGTGTGAGACGGGAGCGTCTCGTACGTGTCGAGCTGCGCGGAGCCGTGTATATATGAACATTGAAGTGAAGCCGGTAAGATCACTGGCTTTATCTGAACTGTTTAAGCTGTGGCCGCCGCGTGCGATGTTGTGATGGTTAATGTACAGTGGGTGTCGTCACGTGTTAAAGGGGCGGGGTCAGCGTGTTAAAGGGGCGGGGTCAGCGTGTTAAAGGGGCGGGGCCAGCGTGGTCTTGTCTGGGTGTAAATATGAATGAAATAACTTAAGTGTTATGTTGTGGTGTGATGTATTTGGCATTAAGTAAATACAAAGTCAAAGTAATATTGCTTAATTGCTGCATTCATTAATTGGAGTTTATATTTTGTAATAGTATTTTGTATTTGTATTCTACAGTTGTTAAATATGGTCTGGTGTTTAATGCTGCTAATATGATGTATTATCTTGACGTGTTGTGTAAAATATTTTCATATTCTACTTTTGATACTGCTAAGTTGATTGCTTTATAGTGATTCTAGTTGACTTTTATGCTAGTTTTTGTAACTCTGTTATTTTACACTGTCTTAATTATTTACACTGGTGTTTTGTCTGTTTGAAGGTTTTTACCTGACTTTTGATGCCAATGGATCTGAACATTAAATAGTGGAAATGTGTCTAAAAGCTAAACATTGTATCAGATGAAACAGCTGCTTTGACCCTTGACCCAGACTGACCCTGTCAACAATACTCTACATGCTTTTGTTGTTGAGTTGAGTCTTTAATTGTTCCTCAAGTGATGTGTGTTAACTGTTAGTAGTAGCTTGTGATTTGTAAGTTGTAACTTCTGTTAAAAAACAGTGAATAAAGCAGACAAGTTGAGTTTATTTCAATCTGCAGTTAAGCCTTGTGTTTGATAGTCGTCCTTGTTCAAGTGTCTTCAACTTAATTGAGCCAAGTAGCTTGTGTTATGCTGTTATAACATTATGCAAAAATGGCATGAGTTCAGGTCCGGACTCATTAGGTCCGGACCTGAACCTGAACCTCTGGATTCGAATCCGGACTTGAACCTGAACGTGGCTTTAGGTCTGCATCCCTACTTGCAATCTGTTCGTTGCTTTTACTTCTTCTTCTCCCACTTCCCCGGGGGGAGTGGAAGAGGCACATTGATGACCTGTGGACCCAGATGCTCCTCAACTCTCTGGTTCTCCCCCTGAGTGGGTCCAGCTCCACTGTCTATCTTGCGTCCGCCTGTCCCTCTGAGGGAGTCACATCTCTCCTTCACTGTGGAACTCACAGGTTTATACTTTCCCAAAGAGGTTTGGTAGTTTTTCCTGGTCGAGAAGTAGGGTCTAAAGACACGGGATGCTGGGACATTGCCAAGTCCATATGAACATCTGTTGTTGTTGTTTTTACTGTAGCCCCTCGAGGCAACTGCTGTTGGGATTTTGGGGGTTACAAAACTAAATGCAATTGAAATAATGATGATGTTCCTAATGTAATTTCAAAGTATTTTTTTTTTTCATT
Source organism: Eucyclogobius newberryi (assembly GCF_026437365.1). Taxonomy (NCBI): domain Eukaryota; kingdom Metazoa; phylum Chordata; class Actinopteri; order Gobiiformes; family Gobiidae; genus Eucyclogobius; species Eucyclogobius newberryi. The sequence goes on from NW_027316056.1 coordinate 6,993,854, forward strand.
TCATTCAAAATGCTTGTAAACAAAAAAACATATAAATCAAGGTCAATATTTGTCAGGTTGCCGTGGTAACATGCTTAGAGATAGAGGTATGCCAAAGTAATTATTTTTACTTAACTCAAATGATCAAAGGGGCGCTGTACAGCCTTTGTAAAATATTGATAAATATTTTATACACAATTGCGTTCATCATTTTGCACAAAACGTATATTCGTGCTGGGAAATAGGACATCTCATGCCTGGGATTCGCACGTTTTTAATAAAACGGCTTACCAAGTCCACATTTGGAATTGTATAAAATATCTAAAGAATTACATCTAATTGCACATGGGTGTGATTCGTTTAGACAAATGTTCAAGCTTCTTGAGCACAACCGCATATATTTATGACATTCCAACAGCTCATTGAAGCATACAATCTCAACAATAACATTTACAAATTAAAGCTATAATTAAAACCAAGATAAACATACTATTGATAACCCACTGAACACACCTCAACTTCTCCAAAATATTAGGAATATTAAAAACATGAAAAAACGTCTACATTATACAAACCCCTCAATACTGACGATATACACACAGGAAAATGGAGTATGGATCGATGCACAACTTACACCTGAACTCTACACCAACTTACAACTATTTCAGCATTTTTGAATCAATGTTTTCACAGTTAACTTTTTTCCAATCATCATTATACCCTGATAGAGGGACATATTGTGTAATGACTTCTTGAGGAGATTGGACAAGTGGAGTTAAGTCGTCACAGTGCAATGATAATTTGTTCAGCAGCTATTGTCACTTCTTATTTTAGCAGCCAAGGGTTCAATTACCCAATTACACAATAATCCCTGTTTGGTTCCTCTGTTTAATATAATTGATTTTGAGATCCAATTACTGGCTATTGATTGATGCCATGGGTTCAGTATAAAGCATTTTGATCCATTGTATAATGGTATTACCATAACTATATTTCTGTAGGGTACAAAACATAAAAGGACCAATTTATGCGGTCAAAGGCTTTTTCCGCATCTATTGTACAAACAGCTGCTGAGAGGGGGAGGGTTTTTGCTTGATGTATTACATGAAATAATGCCCTTGTGTTTTTATAGATGAATGTCGCCTTTGTTAAAAAACTGTTTGATCAGTATGAATTATTTTTCCAACAACTTTAGATGGATGAGATGATTCTTGCTATGATTTTGTGGTCTATGTTAGCTATTGGTATGGGGCGATAGTTGCTACAACTTAATAGGAGGCCACTCCCCTATGTGGGGAAGTGCCTGACTCTGCCCAGCTCAACACACAAACATGCTAAATCTGAATACCTGTAATTGGCAAGCTCGCGGAGGGACGAGATTAGAGGACATGACGAGATTAGAGGACATGACGAGATTAGAGGACATGACGAGATTAGAGGACATGACGAGATTAGAGGACATGACGAGATTTGAGGACATGACGAGATTAGAGGACATGACGAGAAATGTGGCTGCCGGAGCACAGCAGAGTTGAACTGAAGCTAACTTTATGCAAATTCAGAGTGATATTGCCGAGGCGACAGCCACTCAGTGAACACCTTTTGACAGACACTTGCATGCAGGCTGCGAAATAGACGGGGCCCGGGGCCCCGCAGGCTCTCAAATCGCCGGCGGGCACGAGGTTTGAATTAGGAGGGGGCCCGCCGTACCCCTGTATCAAAATTCCTTGAAAAAAATCAAGATTTAACTAGTAATTTGGCCATATTTGGGGCCTTTTCATCGCTTAAGTTTCATTCTGAAAGACATGCCACTTCGCAGTCTTCTCGCTTCTCATTGGCCGAGCGGTGTCCGTGATCTAATTTCGATGAATGCGGGCATCTGATTGGCCGCTGCATTCGTGTCGCGTTCGGTTGTACTCGGAAATGCCCGGTCTAATTTTGCGCCAAAAGTGATATCGAGGTTGGCGGGCGTCAATCTCTCCTCAGTCCACAATTCAGTCTTTTTAAAGTTGTTTGCAACAAAAGCTGTAATTTTGCACATTAGGGACAATGTCAATGTGGAAGTATCTTGAAGGGGGAAAACCCCCACCACCAAAAAAACAAAAAGTGACACAAAAAAAAAATGTGATTATGAGAAGAATGATAGGGGGACAGGCAGTATATGGACTCGTGGGACACACCTGTCCCCTGCATCAGTCTGAAAGGAGCAGGATTATTGTACTGCACCGTGTGTTTGGCCTTTCCTCAAAAGGGATACAAGACACAGGTGTTTCTTTGACAAGCTTTTTGTATTTAACAGAACGCCCGATACTTGATTTGTCCCTGACAAGAAGATTATGATTCAGAATATTTCAAATATTTATAAAAGATAAAAGTACTTTGAATTGTTTTACATGCTAATAACGAGGTTTAAAACAACAAATGTATCTTGTTCTTATGACGCCACGATGCCGCGTGCGCCCTTGAAATTGCTGGGGGGGCCCTAACTTTTTTAGCTAGGGGCCCCCTTGGCCCCTAACTTTGAAAATCTATTTCTCAGCCTGGCATGGAATTGGTCAAAGCACAAAACACGTAATTTGATAACTTCCTGTAGAGGTTCCTCTAGAGCAATGGTCCCCAAACTACGGCCAGCGGGCAATATTCGGCCCGTTGAGCCTTTCATTCCGGCCCGCCAAGCATTTTATGTATTTAGTATTTTATTTTACTTTATTAGACAGTAGATGGAATGAGAAAGAAAGGAAGGGGAATGATGAGGGAGAAAGGAGGACATGCAGCAAATGTCGGAGTCGGGATTCAAACTCACGATACTGCGGCTCGCACAAGAAAATCTATGGTGCGCAGAAAATAAAATTCACCACAAACGGCCACCGGGGCCAATCAAGCAGGAAGCGCAAGTGTTTGACACACTGAAGAAGACTCTTGTGGACAGTAGAAGCACTGTCCAGGGGACACGTCGTGTCCTCTACATTTTTTTTTCAAAACGCTGTATGTTTTATTACAATCAGAATTATATTCACTGAGAAATTAGTCTTATTTGTCCAGCAGCGCAGGGTGCAGGCACGTTCAATAGACAACTGGCGTGTCACTATTGTGTAAATGAGACTTTCTTGGCCAGAACATGTGCATCATTATCTGGACCATATTTCTGTGTAAATATGTCGCAACGTAACACTCACTCGATGAGTACGAGCTCAGGAGCAGATGATCCAGATGTGAAGACACAGACACAGGTAAATCAGCTCACACAGAGTCATCAAGGACAGAGGGGACAGTAGGGACAGCTCTGATTTGTTCTAAAGCAGGACTAAAATCATGGATATTAATCATTCCATGCTGTTACTACTAGATAATTTATGGGTAGAAGAAATGCTAATAAAAAACGGTCCAACACTCTTAAACTTAACGACTTTTATGCTTCACTGAAGGAAACAAAACCTCCGGAGGAGGAACAGAAGATGCTGGTCTTGTTTGGCTCGACCTACATATGTGAGACATTCAGTGTCATGAACATGAACAAAGCCCATCACAGATCCAGCTTCACTGACCAACACCAAAGGATCGATCCTGAGAATTGCCACAACAAAACTTACACCAGACTTTGATGCAAAACAGGGAGATCAACAACACTGTTCCCACTGAAATTGAAGGTCAATTTTCCTGCTGTGTTTATTCAACTGAAATGTAATTAAATTAAATTAATCATTATTTAATGCATTTGGAAAACAATTTGTACATTGAGCCTTGCATTTGTTGCTTTGTTACATGTTACAGGTCAAATCTTGCGTGTAATTTATAGTAATTCATTCGTTCATACAAACACACCATATTTTCCTGGCCCGGCCCCTCGGCCAAATTTTAGAACCCAATGTGGCCCTCGAGTCAAAAAGTTTGGGGACCACTGCTCTAGAGGGTTAGCCACAACACAGGAGCAAAAAGGCTCATAGGAACCTCAGGAGCTTCCAAACCAGCGTAACAGAGCTGTGAGGAATTGCAAAATCCACTGCGCAGATCGCCCCACAAGCTGTCGATCTCTGCACCATGCATTTGTAACTAATTCCAAGATTTACTGCATCAGGCTTCATACAATACAATTATCTGCATAAGCCAAACTTTATGTATATTACACTACAATCTTTCAGAGCGCCATCACTCAATTTATGTGTATATTGCATTGAAGCATTTGTTTATGTCTAAAGAAAGCCTAAAGCCACATCTCATTTGCAAACAGTCAGGAGCTCAGTGCTGCTGATGCAGACGCTGCTGCTGGACTAAAGACAGGATTTAGTAGAATATTTACTCTCTCTCTCTCACAGAGGCTGTGCTGCTGACGCTGAGTCTGTATAGAATATTTGTTCTGACCTGTTGCATGTGTGTTGATTGCTTCGTACACGTGGTTCATGTGTAAACTTTTCAGAGTCAGCGATTACAGTCTGTGGGTTTTTTTGCAGAGCTTTTGATTCAACAGCAGGAGTTTCATGTGCAAATATGTTGTTTCTGTTTACTGTCATTTTGCACATTTCCTTTAAAATCAGCACAGATTGAGATGCACTTATTGTAGTCCTTTTGTGGGTGTGGTTTTTCTTACACAGCTGTAGAGACACGTGACTTCCCTTGTTCCTGCTGCTGATTAGGACGCTTGGATTCTCCATTGACCGCTGTAGCTCCTTCTCTTTACGGTCTAGGACTCTTATCGTTGACCCCATCACCTACTACCAAAGGTAAAGGAGCAGGAGCTAGGAGCCCCTTACCTTGACTTTTCGTGTTGAGCACTGACAAGGACACACAGGGACAAATGGACACAGGAGGGATTTGCGGCAGTATAAATTGTTTGCAAATCTTAAGACCAAGGTTGATCGATATAAGTAGAGTTTTAACATTTAAACAGTTACCAAATTTTAACAAGTGAAATATTATGTATATATTTGCCTTTATTCAGAAGGTCAGAATCTGAGCAAAGATTTTCCACATTTCTGTTACGTACAAGATCACTGTGGTCAGCTATCGCGCCCTCCAACAACAAGCTCCAGGGTTCAATTCCCAAATCAAACTGGACCTTTCTGTGTGGAGTTTGCACATTCTCCCCTTGTCTGCGTAGGTTTCATCTGGATTTCTCTTACTTTTCAAAAGATGCAGTTCACTCTGACCAAAAATGATGGCATATTGTCTTGCTCGAGTAAAAAAAAAAATCCTTCCTTTTATCTCTTCTCATTACAGTTTTTATGTGAAATGCTGTTTAATATTCATTCAGGATTACACGAACCGCCACTGCATGTAACGTATTAATAATAAGCCCATTAATTAAATCTGCTATCCCGGCCGAGTGTGAAATTTGTAAAAGCTGGGTTATTTTAATCACAAAAATATTTCATTTCATACATTTATTAACATTTTCAGAATAGTAATGTGGCCACTTCAGCTCGTCGGCTATAGATCAATGGATAAAAACGCTGCTGGAAATTAGATGAGTCTAAAGTGTTTTTGAACGCTTTTTGCATGATTCATGATTGTATTATAACAAACACTGTTAGTCCTGAACACTCATAATACTGACCTAACCATGTGCAATTCCGTCATATGTGCAATTACTGTCGTGATTCATGTGCAATCTATGTGCCGTCGTGACACATATTCATATGCAATTACTGTCGTGATCACATGCAATGGTATTTATGTATTTATTTATTTTTATCTTTATTGTTTTTCCCCTCCATCCCTTGTTGGGAAATGGGAGGTTTTGTCTATGGGAGTTGTTGTTTATAAGAGATCTTCTACTGAGAGTGTTTTTCAAACTTCCTATAAGTGTTCTGTTCTTCTGGATCTACCTCTGTATCTACCTGCGTTGCATCAATGAAATTTCCCCATGTGGGACAATAAAGGAATATCTTATCTTATCTTATCTTATGTCTCAGGGTCCTGCCCGAGGAAAACAAAAAAGTCACAAATTAAGTGTAATTTTGAGTACTTTGGTGGGATTTATAGGGTTTTATTTATTGTATAGAGCCAGTTGGCCATGGATGTATGATAGAGGTCTACTATTACTAATATTTCAATATTCATTTTCAGAAGCCCCTTCCTTATGGATAAAAATAGAATACCGGGGCCCTTCCCTGGAGCCAGATCTGGGGTGGGTGCTCAACGACAAGCGTCTGGTTGCCGGTGTCCATCTTCACGAGGGACCCACCACCGGCTCCTCAGCTGCTCTACTGTGCTGTGCGGAAGCCGTGTGTGGATCTGGAAAGAGGGGTTCGTCCCAGGTATATAGCCGCCCAAATAGTGCCTGATCAAAAATCGGCATGAAATTACAGCCGATAGCCGTTTTTGCTCTTCTGAGGCCCAACAAAATCAAAATGACATTGAAATTGTGAATGGGGCCATTGTTTATTATCAGAACACTTCCAAACATGGAATCTGTTAAGGAACCGTTAATTATCAGGCACATTCAGGTGTGTTTTTAGACATATTATGCCATAACACAAGTAGATCATCATTTTACATTTTGTAAACTGCATTATTGATGTAAAATGGCTTAGTAATATAAATAGGTCTATTGTTACTTTAAAAGATTCAAGGCAAAACAATACCATCTCCAAGGAGACAGTAGAGCAGGGGTAGGAATTTCTTTTCCTCCGAGGGCCATATTCGAATCCAGGCAAGTAGCAAAGGCCAGCCCGCGATCGCGAAAAATTTAAAATATCAAATAAATTAAATATCAAATAAAATATCACTTTTCTGTCAAATATAGGCTATTGAATCTATTATTTAATTCATTTCACATTATCTTTATTAAGGATACACGTGCAGACAGATGCCTAAGGGCAAAAAAATTAAAAATAACATTACGAATATATATATATATATATATATATATATATATATTTTTTTTTTTAAATATTACTTGGCATGTTTGGCCAGATTATAAAGACAAACGGGCTGTATGTGGCCCGCGGGCCGTAGTTTGCCCACCCCAGCAGTAGAGCCTTCACCAGTAGAGTAGTCATTTGATTAGATGACATGTATTGTCAACAATAGAGTCTGGATAAAGTTATGAACAATGGTTCATGAACAGCAGTGTATTCATAATTACTAAGGAATAGTCCCACCTGGTCCAAAGTATTTTTGTTGTTGCCATTTGTCTAATGTCTCTTACTATGTCAGTCCAGTCCTTGATCATTGGTTAGGTTTGTGTCATTTGTGTCCATTTCTTTGGGATAGCCTTGTTTCTGCACTAGAAAGTATGTTCCAAAGGTATCGATTTATTGTGTCCATGGCAGGAGTTTTGAGGTCCAAGTATAAAATTAAAGGGATAGCAATGTCAAAAACAGTCTTTCAGTCCAATATTATTCAGCGTCAGGACAGTCCCAAAACACATGATAGTGGTTTACCTTCTGTCTGCCAGTTTCTCCAGCAGTCTGTTTCCACATGAAAAAACGTGACACATTTTCCCAACAAATTTGCCCCCACTGGGATGTACAAACACTTTCCCACTCTTCGTCTGTCAAAACGAGATTACCATCTCCTTCCAATTTGTTTTTTTAAATATTCAGTGGAGTTGCTGTTCAGATTATTAATGCATTGATATAATCTAAATATTATTTCTCTTGAAAATTCAGATTTATACAAGGTAATAAAATGATCAGTCAGAGGGTTATAACGGTTGTTGCTTTGTTTCATTTCTTGGTTATAATAAATCCTTATGTAAATACCTATGAAAGTCCTGTTTTTCCTGTTATTCAAGACTTTTAAATTGATTCTATTACAATCTGGTGAAAAACATTTATATAATTTGTTATCCAGACTTTGAATCGTCTACATCCTGCAAGGCCACATCAGTCCCGCAACTGTAGGTCTCTTCTGATGTAACCCAGCTGCTGAGGGGCAGTTTGGGTTCGGGGATCGAGCCAAGACATCCGGACGGATGTCCTCTGTTCCTCTGCTGCCGCTCTCATGCTCTCTGATAGACAGCTGCCTCAGAGTGCAGAGCTGTGCACACCCACCACTTTTTAGGGTATGCTAAAAAGTAAGTATTTAGTAGAAAATGCAGCAATGTGAGGAGAGGCACAAATTAAAGTTTTACCCCGTTTATATTTGTTTTCTGCACACCTCAAACCAGGCCACAAGCTCAGACCTCTAACATCAAGTTTTACAGCTTATTTAACATATTTAACATTTGACAAACATTTTGGCCTATTACCCTAATAAACACCCTCCTCTTGGACCCTCAAACTTACTAGATTTGAACCTTGCTGACTTTGAGGTTGCCCACTTATGGCCTGAGCCTATATAATGTCTGTGTTTTGCTCATTTTCTTCTGACAGAGCCCCAACCTCCCTGTTTTATTGTGGGATTTAAAATACGACTTATTTATGAAACGTAGCTATAGACATATGTCGACACTGCATCACCATGTGTCAATATTAGAGTTCCACCACCTGATTAACGATTAAAGAAACATTTGTAAACGTGCATCCCTGGTTGGAGTGAGCAGGAGCAGTGCATGTTGTTTGCTGTTGTCAGTCGTCAGGCTTTGCTGGCTCCAGGGCTCTGGCTGTAATGTCCTGGGGCTTGTGGCTTGTTACGTCTAAATTGCTCTGATGAGGCTTGGACTGCCTAGAGCCGGACCTCTCCTGCAACTCGCCCTAAATCCCCTTTAGACCTTTAGTGTGTTTCAGTTTGAGACATTTAGCCTACATTCTACATCCAAGTCCCAGCTTTTGAGCAAACAAAATTAGGTTATACCATAGATGGCCAGGAAAATAGTTTAAGACCATCAATATATTTTTTTTTTTTCTTACAATATGAATCTTCATTACTGCTAAACATCTGTGTGAATTAGTATCACTTTTTACTCTTAAAGTACCATTTTAAAGTGGAGAATACTTCTTCCACCACTGCAGCTGCATGACTTCTGCCAGAGTTCGGACTTAAAGCCAGGGCCTAGTTTGTATGATTGTTCTAGAAATCCCAACAAACTTGTGTAATGGTCAGAAACAAAGAGCTGAGCATGTATCTCTTTGATAGCGATAGACAGTTTCTGTGTTTTTATTTCATTATTTTGAGTATTTCTTTATTCCTCAGTACTATCAGCTCTAACATGTTTACCAAATCAAAAGCTTTAGAAAAGCTGGGTTTAGGTTCTGCTGCATATCACAGAAAGGTTGTTTCTTGAAAAAGTTATGGATTTTAGCAAGATGAATCGATGCAAGCAAGCAGACTGTCTTCATTCATCTTCTCCTGACATTGCTCTGGGCTAATGCTTTCAAACTCAGTCAGAGCAGTATTTCTTTTACACTGCAGATACATCAAGCAAAATCAAACAAAAACGAGTCTGGGTTCTGTTTATGGCTTTGTAGAATGTCATGATTTATGATTGACGGAAGCAGCCTGAATAACTCGATATGCTGTTTTGAAAGATCTATCCAAATGTATGATACTCTTCATGCTCTTTCGTATTTTTATGGATTTTTGATTAGAGGGCTGATTCTGAATGCACTGAAATAAAGAAAATACAGCAGTTTCAGAAAAAGTTGACTGTCTGAATGGCATTTTGATCACTGATCGCAACGACGTCTCACACTCCAGTACACATTAACGCTAACACAAATCTGTAATTGAAGCCAGGTTTAAAACATGAATTCATTAAAAGGGTATTATATGGGGTCATATTTAGGTCATATATAAGGTCCTTTCTCTTTCAAGACAAGAAAAAAAGGTTGGGGAGTAATAGTTGCTATTTTACAGACGTCCCTGGCTAAAACGACTCCTGTCCAAATGTACCAAGGAGAACTTGTGGAAATGCTCTTTTGCCCTGAGAGCTATTTGTCCCCTCAAACTATCTTTCTATCATGACTGACTGTCATAATGTTCCCAACAAAAGACTTGATATGACACCAAAATGACATGCTCCAAATTGAACTGTAATGATACCCCGTGTGACACACATCAGCTGTTGGCCTGTGGCAAATATAGCGTGATGAAAGAGGACAGTATTTAGCTACCAAACAGAAAAGGGGTCATCATAAATAATTTGAAATTGTTCCTAGAGCCTAAAAACAAAAAATAACAAAAAAGGCAAGGCAGGGCAAGTTTATTTGTAGAGCACATTTCATGCACAAGACAATTCAAAGTGCTTCACAGCAGGAAAAATGTATAATAATCGCAAAGAAATTAAAAAAACAGAAATACAATAAAATTAACTAAATAAAAAATAAAAATAAAAAACACCTAGCCACAAAGGGTAACGTATTTTCGGTTAGTCAAGACCCGAGCAGCAGCGTTCTGGATGTACTGCAGCTGTTTTACAGCTCGTTTGGAGAGGCCAGTGAGCGGCCGTTACAGTAGTCTAATCTACTGGAGACAAACGCATGGATAAGTCTCTCTAAATCTGGGTTTGACACTATATTTTTGATTTTGGCAATGTTTTTTAGATGGTAAAAAGCTGCTGATGTTATTGATTTGGTGTGGCTGTTAAAGTTCAAGTCTGAGTCCATTATTACCCCCAGATTTCTAATTTGGTTTGCAGGTTTTAGAGCGAGACTCTGGAGGTGACGCTAACACTTTCTCTTTGTTTTAGTCTTGCCTGAGTTCAGCTGGAGAAAGTTGTTTTGCCTCCACAAACTGATCTGTTGGGTGCAGTGACAGAGTGAATCCACTGGTCCATAGTCACCTGCCGACAGTGAAACATAGATCTGAGTGTCGTCTGCATAATTGTGATAGGACACATTTTCACTGCGTATCAACTGACCTAACGGCAGCATGTAGAGGTTGAACAGAAGGGGACCCAGGACTGACCCTTGGGGCACTCCACAGGTCAGGGTCATGTGGTCTGAGACACAGCTACCAATTTCAACAAAGTACTTCCTGTCTTCCAGATAGGACTTTAACCAGTTTAGGGCAGTGCCAGTGATGCCCACCCAGTCCTCTAGTCTCTGTAAGAGGATCCCATGATCGACGGTGTCGAAAGCAGCACTCAGATCTAACAGAATTAAGACTGAGGCTTTGCCCGAGTCAGTGTTGGATGTTGCGGATGTCATTTTCAAGGACTTTGCCCCAAAAGGGCAGATTAGAGATGGGCCGGTAATTAAAGTGCAATGCACTTTATGTCGGTGACTCCCAGTCGCACTCACTCCAGTCCTTTTTGCTCTCCATTGGCTTCCCGTATCTTTTAGAATTGATTATATAATTTTACTTATTGTTTTTAAAGCTCTAAATGGCCTGGCACCTCCTTTTGGCTGAGCTCCTGTCTGCTTGAAACCCAAGCAGGGCTCTAAGGTCAACATATCAGCTTCTGCTGGACGTCCCCAGAGCCAGACTCAAACACTGGGGGGATCGAGCCTTCTCTGTCACTTTCAAAACGTAAATTTCAATCCATATTTTTTATTTTATTTTACTCTTCAATCATGACGGGTAAATTGAGAGTCCAGAAAATAATCTATTTATATTTCTTTAACTCACACAATATCTTGTTTGGTAACGAGATCATTTTCTGTGAGGTCAGATCATCAGAATCATAATTCTGAACAAATAAAACATCATTAATTGGAGGGAAGTCCATGCATAATGAAGGGCCCTCCGAGCTTAGACCCCGAAGCAACTGCGGCCCAGTTTCCCATAATTAAAACATTTTAATTTTATTTTTGTGTGCTCTGCGCTGCTCTGCCGGTCACGGTCACAGCGGGCCAGAGAGCGTTCCTCTGGGCTTAAGTAGCTCAGCTTCACTACATGAAGATAAGTTTGTTATCTTAAGTTACGGGAGCAGGACCACGCTCCTTCCTGCGTCTACACTATTTAAGCATCCAGATCACATACACCTGTCTCCCCTCCCACCCTCTTTTAAATTGTTCTAATTATTCTAATTTATGTCCTAGATGTGGGTATGGAGGCCCGGGAGCCTGCAGCCCTCATCGTCAGAAGCCCCAAAACGCCATACATTTCTGTACATTTGTGTTTATGTTTCTCGCATGCAAATAAACACTTTGCATCGTAGCTGGGGTCGTGATCCTTGCTAGTGAAAGGAAGTGCAACGCGAGTGTAAACAGCAGAAGGGCAGGGCACAAAAAACGTCTTTCCAAGAAAAACACAAATTGGAACAAATTTGCAATGTCAGACACAGTATTTCTGTTTAATGAGCATGCTCAATGTACAGCGGCAGCGCCTCACACGGGCTATGCAAGGAGAATCGGGAAAGGAATGGTACAACATTACCATGATGCAAACGCAGAAACTAACACTCTCTCATGTGAAAAGCAAACAAGGACCGGGACAAGATCACTGTAGAACTCCCTAAAAAAGCAAGAAAGGCTGCTCACTGTCCTGCGCAGTTTCAGGTACCATCGTTTTTGAAGTGTTGCTCCTCATTTGCATGTGTTTGTGCTGCACAGAGAAGAGGAAATCTAAAGTACGATGTACATTTTAGGATATTGTTATTACTGCGGTGTACATTTTAGGACATTGTCATTCATCGTTATCACTTACTGTTTTTCAGTCATCGTCAGTCGTCATCTCTTGTCATCATCACTTATTTAGGACATTGTCAGTCATCGTCGTCACTTGTTGTTTGTCATAATCATCATTATGCATCTATCTGTACAGCAATCTGTGCTAGTTTATAAGTGAATTTACTAATACCTCCTCATCTTACCTGGCCAGTATCGCAAACTAGCGTGTAGTCCCTTTGTGGTCCCTTTTCCTGTTTGTTATGGGCGGAACGGATGTGCAGCGCAAGTTTAAGCACCTAATTTTTGTAAAATATTTTTTAGTAATGGTTTGTGATATTGCTCAGGGGCTAACTTTAAAACTGACATTTAGTCATTGGGAATGACCTTCCTCGAACTTTTCACCGGGAAAGTACCCTATGAATGCAAAAGAGGAACTGGCCAGAAAGTGTGTGTTTGTGTGCGTGTAGTTTTATGTGTGGAACTAACTATTCATATATATATATATATATATATATATATATATATATATATATGTATATATATATATATATATATATATATATATATATATATGTATAGGGGAGTGTGTAGGGGAGTGTGTATAGGGGTTCAAAAGTCCCTCATGATGCCAAGAAAATCAAGGCCAGTTACGTCGACCGGATTGGCGTCACCGGGGCCCCATCCTGGAGCCAGGCCTGGGATGGGTGCTCGTCGGCGCCTGGTGGCCGGGTCTTTTCCCCGGTAGTCCTCCACGTCGAGAGGAGCATCTGTTCCATGTCTGAAAAATGTTATTTGTTTATGTCAGATTAAAGTTTCAATGTGTGTTTAAAACGCGTTCAGCACATTATTTTACACACGACGTATATCAGTAACAATGACAAGTGACTGAATCTGAACCCAACATGGCGGCGACCGAGACCGGTCCCGCTGATACAGCTCAGGTAATAATTAATTTTCTCTCTCTAAAAAGCTTTTTTTGATTGCATTACAGTCTGTTCCACTTCACACGTAGTAAAGTCTGCTCAAAGATAGTGTTTAACCATAAAATAAATAACCATAACCCTAACCTGTTAATATTTACTGCATTGTTCACGGTAAAGACGAAATTAAATTTAAATATTTTTTAAAAGGCCAAAATCACAAAATTTGTCTTTGTAAAGGAGCAATGATTAATAAGTTTAAAAATAATAATAATAGTACTACACTGTATGTTTTATGTTTCTAACTCAATTTGACAGTCGATAGCTTTTCCTTTGACATCACTACATCTGAGAGCATGTGCATGTGCATGTTTATGGAGATATTCGCTACGTTTTTTAAATTTCAACTCCTGCATTTGAGGGCACAAATGTGAGTTATAAATAATGATTATCAGGACTATTATTTATCTAGATCACAATTCGAATCTTTATCAAATGTGAATAATATTTGCTTTTCAACTCTTAATGTAGATATTCAGAAGTGTACTTTAATACTTTTCCTTCAGTAGATTGTCAATACTAATACTTTTTTAGTTTAATTGAAAAGTTTGTGCTCTTGTGAGCAAAATTAACACTCAGGTGATGTGTGATCTGTATAAAATGTTTATCTAATAATTAATCGTGTTTCACGTTCTGTAATCATCAAAAAGTATAATTTGCAATGCAATGAAGTCTTGAGCACCATGCATTTTCTTTTTAAAAATGCTGGACTATGCTGTCAGATGTAAATATTTAAATAGTTACGATAGAGACAAATCAATTTCCCTCCCCGTTCGCTGAAGCATTTGATTGCAGAACACAAAGGCATCTTTGCTTTCGACACTAGCAACCATCCGAGCAAGCCAGAGGAAAAACGGTTGAGCTGGAAGATTTGAAGGTTTGAAGTTTTGTGATTGGCCTAAAAGATAGTGTGTTTACACTTAACCTAACCGTCTGCATCGTGCATTGGCCTAAAAGATAGTGTGTTTACACTTAACCTAACTGTCTGCGTCATGCATGCAGCGAGGTGCAGCTGTCGCATCTTTCAAAAGGTATAGCAATTTTAAATTCTATTTGTCAGTCAACCTTATGTCATTGTACATTTTGTTCCAGCTTACATTTTGAGTAAGAATGACTTCGAGACGTGTTTTCCGCAGCCGAGAGTCTTCTGAAGGTCTGTAGCATGCTCTATTAAGTATTTGCACAGAAAATGTTGGATTTTCATGTATGATCATTTTTGTTTTAGAGCCCACAGTATGGATTATGGGTAACAGTTACGTTCGGCAAGGCCGTGACTTGGCAGCGCAGACCATCTGGCCTGCGTTGGAGATCCTGCTCATCAAATGTGTTATTTGATGGAAAGTATAAAAACAGCAAGACTTCAAGATGGCGCCGGGGTGGCTGGCGTGCCGCTTGGCTCTTCAACTACAGATATGAAGCCTGTGCAAGTTCACCTGGAAGACCTAACTTAAATCTGCGTCGGCCATCATGGAAGAACACTTCTCCCCAGCTCCATGATCGCACTCAAGCGGGCGTCCGCCTGTCCGTCTGTAAGAGTCAGATCCCTCCTTCACCATGGACTCTTCCAGGTTTCTCCCAAAGAGGTTTTTATAATGTTTTCCTGGCCAAGAAGGTGGGTGTAAGAACAGGGGACGTCTGCGTCATCGCCCCTCGCACCTGTTCCTAATCCTCAATCAACGCTCTCAAGTCACTCCTCCCCGCTCCCAATCAGCGCTCAGGCGGTTGCATTTAAATCCCCAGGTAGATGGCTCGGCCGCTTCAAACCGTGCTGCGAACGAAGCACAAGCTATCATGTCAGATTTTGACTCAGATGATCTTCCCGGCTCCCCGCTCCTTCTTGACGAGGACCCCGGGCCATCCGTAGAACCCTCAGGGCGGAAGAGCGGAGCTCGATTCCTATATATCCTTGATCGGAGATTTTAACCTCAAATACGGCTGTTATCTTTTTTACTAGTACCATAAAGCTTTCGCTTCAAAATGCGCCACCATCCTCCGCTCGTCCAATATAAGACTCAACTGGTCCATATTGGACACCGAAATCCTCATCATGATTACCCAGGCCATGCAATGTCTGTCTTGCGGTGCCGCCGGTCATACCCGCGTCCTATGCCCGTCCTTGCCCTTCTCCGCCGCCCCGATTCGTCCAGCCGCCCCGAATCATCCCGCCTTCCCATCCCCATGAACACAGACCGCCTAGGGAGGAAGATTGAGGTATTTAATAACGTCCCAATCTGCAATAATTTTAACCGGGGCATGTGTTCCCAACCTAACTGCCACTTTCTCCACATCTGCAGTCTATGCAAAGACGCTCACCCCAAATCAGTGTGCCCCCGCCGCTCAACAAAGGCGGGCTTTCGTGGTTTCAAAAATGAATTAATGCCAACCTGTCCACGCCCATTGCCGTGCCCGAGCAAGCCACCGAACCGCGTTTTTACCCCGACCGAACTTTCGTTAATTTTATTCTCACGGGCCTTTCCCAGGGGTTTTTTCATTGGGGTCCCCTCCCTACCCACCGTCGTGCACGTTTCTCGCAACCTCCAGTCGGCATTGCACGAGCCGAGCATCGTGTCTCAGCTATTAATTAGAGAGGTTAAAAAAGGCTATATGATCATTCGTTTCAACTCGTCCCCCTTTTCTATTTTCAGCCCGCTCGGCATAGCCACTCTTAAGTATTCTGGAAAAAAGCGTTTAATTCTCGATCACTCTTCCCCGTATTCGGGCCCCATTCCCAACATAAATAGCCTCATCCCGCCTACTCCGTTTTCCCTGCATTACGCCACGGTTGATCACGCCATTTTATTAAACAAGCAGGCCGTGGTGCCTGGCTTGCGAAAGCAGACATTACGGACGCTTTCAAAATCGTCCCCATTCATCCTTCCCAATGGCATCTCTTCGGCGTCAAATGGGAATAAAAGTTTTATTCCGCGGTGCGCCTCACCTTCGGTTGCAGGAGCAGCCCCTGCCTGTTCAACACGATTTCCGAGGCTCTGTGCTGGATTCTCCTAAATAACGTCGGCCTCCCTTCCGTGCTTCACCTTCTGGACGATTTCCTCCTCATAGACACTCCCTCAGCCCTGCCCGGCGGCTCTCTGCCCCTCCTCAAACAGTTTTTTCTTCGCTTAGGCGTGCCGCTCTCAGAGGAAAAAACTATTGGCCCAGCAACTTCTTTAGAGTTTCTGGGTATACGCCTGGACTCTGAGGCAATGGTCGCATCTTTACCCGCATAAAAGCTTGCCCGTATTCGCGATATCGCGCAATCCTCAGTCTCCGCCGTAGTAATTTCCAAGCGCCAATTCCTGTCCTTATTAGGCCACCTCAACTTCGCCATGAGAATCATTCCACAGGGCTGCTCCTTCATTTCCAGGATGCTCGACCTAGCCAAATCCCTCCCTTCCCTTCTCGACCCCGTCTCATTAGACAAAGGGTGTCGGTCCAACCTTGCTCTCTGGTGCCGCCTCCTCCACGACTGGAACGGCATTTCGTTTTTCTACAATGACATCCAGTCCGCCGACTCTCTTGAGTTTTCACACAGACGCCGCCGCCTCCACTGGCTTCACAGGGTTTTACCAAGGGAGCTGGTTCGCGGAGAAATGGCCCCCCTCACTCTCAATCCCGCTGGCTGCCGCGCTGTGCGAAATCATCCCCATTGCCTCCGCGTGCCACATCTGGGGCCACCTTTGGAGCCAAAAACGTATTGCGGTGCGCTCCGATAACGCGGCAGTAGTAGAAGTCATTAATAAACGTCGTTCCGCCTCTAAACCCGTAATGCCTTTCATGCGCCGTATCACCTGTCCGCCGTAAACAGTAACTTCATCCTCATAGCCCGCCACGTCCCCGGGTATTCCAATTCAGTTGCAGACGCCCTTTTCTTGTTTTAAATTCCAGGCCTTCCGCGGACTCTGCCCCACCGCGGACCGCTCGCCCACGACTGTGCCCTCTCTCGAAGAGTTGACTCTGGAATAGCCAGCCACCAACTTGAATCTCTCCTGGACACTACCAATTACTACATCTCCTTGGCCCAGTCCACTATGAAGGCATGCACGCATGCCTGGCACTCTTATTCCCTATTTTCCTCCGCCCATCACGTTCCCCACGCTCCGTTTAACTCCACGTAGTAATTGCCTTTTTAACCCCCTGCTTCGAACATTGCCGGTTCAAATTACCTTACATCCGGTCGCTACTAGCAGATGGCGAAATAGACGGGGGCCCGGGGCCCGCAAGCAGTTGAATCTCCGGCGGGCCCGCGGTTTGAAATAGGAGGGGGCCCGCTGTGCCTTTCCTCGAAAAAAATCAAGATTTAACTAGTAATTTGGCCATATTCGGGGCATTTTCATCGCTTAAGTTTAGTTTTGACAGACATGCCCACTTCGCACGTCTTCTCGCTTCTCATTGGCCGAGCGGTCTCCGTGATGTAATATCTATGAAAGCGGGCATGTGATTGGCCGCTGCGTTCGTGTTGCGTTCACGTGTCCTCGGAAATGCCCGGTCAAATATTCGGGGCAATTTATATATGTTAGGAGTTTATTTTGTAGGACGTGATTTTATATATTCCACAAGATCTCCTTGTGTCAAATGCTGTAAACAGTATTTATTTTATATATAAGAAACATTATTATATTGAATTAAACCGTTTTAAAGATCATAACCTCTGGTTTATATGATTCAGTATTTGTGCTCTTCATATCAAATAACAGATAAAATTACTTTAAATTGTTTTCCATGCTAAAAACGAGGTTTAAAACAACACATTTATCTTGTTCTTATGACGCCACGATGCCGCGCGCGCTTGTGGGCCCCTGAAATTGCTTGGGGGCCCCTAACTTTAAAATCTATTTCTCTGCTACTAGCCAGTATTAATTTCCATTTTAAAAAGCACAATCCTTCCGCCCAAAGCCTGTTTTCCAATCCGGCCATCAAATTACTTCTCAAAGGCTTCGCTAAACATTCTCCTGCTTCACCCGATAAGAGCTGCCCGATTACCCTTCCCATCCTGCACCGAATCCTCACAGCGTCACGTTCTGCCCCCCTAACACCCTATGTAAGGCTTCTCCTCCACAGCGCTTTCCTTTTAGCCTTCTACGGTTTCCTAAGAATTGGGGAATTCACCTCTCGCTCCTACCAATTCGACCCATTTTCAGATTTGGCTTTCTCTGATCTCAGTTTCCATTCAGACCACTTCAATCTAAGGCAAACAAATTCTAAAGGCAAAGGCCCCTGTAATATCGTCATTGCTCGCACATACAACTCGTTCTGCCCTTTTCGAGCCATGGTCAAATGTGATCGACCACGGGAAAAAACGCCACAAGTCGGCCCAGACCAAACAGAGAAAAACAGGGTTTTAGCTTTTTTTCCCCAAATTTGTCATTTTCGTTTTTTTGCATTATGTGAAAGTTGAAGTTATGAAGGAGCCCCTCCGTGCTTCAGATAACAGTATTCATTACCTTAAAAGTACACATTAATCCGTTAAAAATTGGTAGTTTTCGTGCTCCGCGCAGGGGGCGTTACCTTTTTTTTGCAGCGCAATGTTGATCTTTTTCCACCAATCAGCTGCGAACTACATGGCTACAGCTACGTGTCCTCCGTGTTCTCCTCTCATGGACTCCTCTCAGAGACATTATTCATTCTCCAGACTTTCTCCAGAGCGTATGATTCCCTGGACTACATTGCAACGGAACTGAGGTACTTTTACTCCAAAGTATTGCTTTAACGCTGTGTTTTAAGGTGGTTTCGTGATGTCACTTTAGCCTCGTCACTTTTGCCTCAAGACAGAGCAATGCTAAGCTAACATGCTGCTTCACTGCACTCTACGTTATAAATACGGGCTTGAATTTAATGTGACCACTTTCTGAATAATTAACATCACGTAGTCTCTTGAAACTAGCTGTTTTGGGATGGTATAGTGTCTGTATCTTGTTTTTTTACTTTTTTTTCCTGTAGCCCGCGTTAGCCGCTTTAGCTCGCTACAGTCCAAGCTAGCACTGGGCCTTGTTCTTTTTTCCTGGCTTCTGCATAACAAAAACGGGCTTGAATTTAATGTGACTACTACTGAATAATTACCATCACGTACTCTCTTGAAACTAGCTGTTTTGGGACGGTGTAATGTCTGTATCTTCGTGTTTTTTTACTGTAGCCTGCGTTAGCCGGTTTAGCTCGTTCCAAACTTATTTGTTTCACTTTTCAGAAGAGGCGCTCACAGCTGGAGTTTATCAAAAACTATGCAGAAGTCCATTGCATTACAGCTTCGACTTTGCACAGCAAGTACTATTTATTACACATCATTTACTTAACTTCACTTTATTAAATGTACAATAAAGTGCAAATGCAGAATAGCAATTATACACACGCAATAATGTCACATTCATGTGCATATAACTGATGTAAATAGTGTTTATTTTACCATTATTGTTAGTATTATTATCTTTATTTTCCCCCTCCATTCCTTATTGAGAAATGAGAGGTTCTGTCTATAGATTTTGTTTAAGAGTTCTTCTATTAAGAGTATTTTTTTAAACTTCCTACAAGTTATCTGTCCTTTTCCTCTGTATCAACCTGTGTTGCAACAATGAAATTTCTCCATGTGTGGACAATAAAGGAATATCTTCTCTTATCACATGTCTTAATCTAATTCCTTCGCTCTCTCCCTCTGTCTTCTACAGATACACTTTCCCTCAAACCCTCTGCAGCGGGTCAGCGCGGAGAGGCGCGCTGACCCGGCGCGCTGACCCGGCGCGCTGACCGGAGCGGCGCGCGCGGGGTCAGCGCGCCAGGTCAGCACGGAGCGGCGCGCGCGCAGCTTCCAAAGATCAAGAGTTATCAGCACTTCAGGTATTAATATTGAAACTCTCACATTGTGTTAAAAATAAAATTAGTTAATGAGTGTTTTATGTAAAATAGTTTGCCATTTCTTAAATGTCCTGTTATTTGCTTACAGCTTTGATGCCAAGAGACCAGGTGTGGTGCTTGCAAAAAGTCACTGTGAAGCAGATCCAGTGGAATTTCAGCTACTACGCAATTCGGCTGATCTGCCTCCGGTTGACAATCTCCATGTCCTGGTCCCAACTGGACTGAACATTGACAGGCAGACCTATCTGCATGAAAAAATCAGGCCTTTCTGTGCTGACGAGGCAAAAGACATCACATGCCCAGCGCCGAGAGTCACAGCACAGAAGAGTGCTTCCAATTGCACTACATAACTTTATACCTTTATATTTCATTATGTACATATCATGCCGTTTAGTGCTCAGAATTCAATGTTTTGCTGTTTGTGTCACACTGAATCACCTGTGAATTCTGTTTATCGACAAATGGCAATAAACCCTATTCTGATTCTGATTCTTGGATTATAAAAGGCCCTGAATAGCATAAATGTATTTCCATTTCAATATAGTAACTTCTAATTCAAGTCCAGTTCACATCAATAACACTCCTCTTGAGTCTTTAGTGACAGCTGTAGGGGGAGGTGGTGACAGGGGGGAGGGCTTATCTCAATGAGATGGAAATGAGCCCCCCTGTGACTCTGGGCTCACTCAGGTGAGAATCTTTAGAGGCAGTTTTCTCAGTGAAAGGTTTTGAGAGTTGTTTACATTCAAATGACCACAACTTACTCAAATATGATCAGATGTGCATGAGTTAGACATCATTGTATAGCTAATTCACACTTTCAGAATCTGTGAATAACTCAAAATATCTCCGGGTAGACATGTACCTGCTTTATCCACGGACAGTCACATATGAGGCAGCAGTTGCAGGACATGTTCTTCAACAGATGCTGTTCATCATCTGTTGGGATCCGCTCACTTGACGAGGATTTAGTTGTATTTTGGTCGCTCTCGCTGTCCACTTCAGTGTAAATATCCTCTGTGTTGGCTAGATATTGTCCCGGTGTGACATCACATTTCCGGATTATGTGAAGGCAAAAAGACGGCAGCAGCAAAAGAGCGTAATTCTTTTATCAATAGTATCTGAATATATTAAGACTTGGATACTAACAGCCAACAAGGACTTGAAAGCACAATCACAAATAACTTTGCAGCCCATCTTTAAGTCTCGTCTAAAAATGCACTTTTATTCTCTAGCATTTAACCTGGCATGAGAATTGTGTGGTCCTCTGGCTGTCTATTATTGTATATATTGTTTTTAATTAGTTTTTATTCTGTTTGTACGTATTTATTTTTTATTTTATTTTTTAAGCTATTTTACTTCTGCTCGTTTTGTACTCTGTGCAGCACTTTGGAGACTATTTGTTGGTAAAATGTGCTATACAAATAAAGTTGGACTGGATTAGATTAAATGAGCAATTTGTTTTGTCTTGTATTGTGTCTTTCGCACTTAACTTAAATACTGACAAGTAATGACATTAAGTGTCCTTTTCCATGGGAGTGTCCTACATCATAGCTTTAAAACCCAACTCAAACTATGGCTACAAGCAAACCAATCAGTCATAGAAATAGCAATTTACTATTTAACATTTCCTTGTATCATATTATTTTCTATATGCATGTTGTATTGTTTGTTTATCGGCCTAAAGGACTGCCGAACTAAATTTGCGTTATAGCTATAATCAGACATATTTATTCAAAAGAAGTGTATTATTCCTATTAAATAAATTATACAAATATGTATATTGCTTTATTAAAGATTGACATGATACAAAAAAGACGGTAACGCACGAGAGAATGGAAAACAATTGACCATTGCATAACTCTTAACAGAGAATGTTTTATATCGCACGACAAACAGTGGAAACTCTAAATGGGCAAATGTAATTTGTTGTCAATTAAATCAGACTTTAAATCTTAGCACTTTACAACATGATACATGTATATTTATAGATGGGTATAACAATTCAACATTACGTAAATAGACCATTTCAAGTCGGAATATTCCAAAAGTCCACGCTGACAGTCTTTCACGTAACCTGTTGTCGACGTGCTCGCTCCCGACGCCAAAGCCTCATAGCGATTTCGTCACAACGGTAGAAGGAGCTAGACCGTATTCAGGAAGTAATGCGGAAGTAAGACATGCGCCAGTGAGCACGCTCCATTGGCTACAATGGGCGGCGAGAGACAACTTATTTTTTAAATATATTTCATTATTTAATTTTTTCAAATGATTAATCATATAAAAAACAAATGGGTAGAAAACAAAGACAATTCACAGAACCCAAAGAAAACATCCCATTTAGGTAGAATGTCATCTTTTCCATTTATTTTCCCAATGTCCAATACAATGCCAGTCCTTGCACCGATAACCAAGAATTTTGTTCATTGACAATGGCAATAAACCTGTTCTGATTCTGTTCGTTGGTGCATTTTTTGTCATAATTTTTTTTTGTGAGGGGCTTTTTCCCCGCAGCCAGGAGGATGCTCCAGAGATCGCTGCTGGTTGTGTTCATGGCAGGAGTCCTGAGGCCCAAATACATCGTCCTGAAATCCATTGGGATGGGGATGGTGATAAATTGTCTCTAAGGCTTTGTTGATCTCAGTCCAATACTTGTTTTTCCTCCAGATAAATTTTAATGTTATTTGACATTTTTTTGTTTAGCAGGCTGGCATTGAACCACCACAATGGGTTCTTTCGTCTTTCCTCCAGGTCTACAGTTATGTAGATAGGAGCATGGTCATGGTTAAGTCCTTTGTGCCTGTATCTGCCTTCAGGGATTTTACTTAAGTCTTTATTGAAGATAAAGAAATAGTCTATTCTGTAATAAATTGTATGTAGATTAGAAAAATGCGTGTACTGGGGTGCATTAGGGTTATTTCCAATTAAATGAATGAATCCCATCTTCATTAATTTTACGGAACTTTTCATTTATTGGTCCTTGGTCGATACGTCCAATGTGGTTGAATGCGGAGATTCCAATCTCCAGAACAAGTGTTGAAGCAGGTACCGTAAATGCACATAAGTTCAAGCAGCCTAAACAATGTGACTAAAGGTATACTAAAAACAAAAGACAATGAACAATATAAGTGCACGATTGGTAACTCACAAGAACAACAAGGTGTGGGAGACAACACAAGTATTGTGCGTGTCCAGCTACAGGGAGATGCTGCCGTAAATGCAATAAAACGGGCCATTTTGAAGCAATGTGCAAAAATGTGAATGCTCTTGAAGTAACTGCCTGCAATAGTGATGAGGGCAGTGCCTGGTTTCTAGGGGCTGTTACCAAGGATAATGACAGTGAGGAGGACAAATGGTACAAGGATTTACACATAAATGGCAATGTTCCGGATTGACACAGGTGCAGATGTCCCTGTGATTCCGGAGAAGAAGAAGTTTACAAAACTGCAACAGAGCCCTCTTCTGATCAACACAAATATTGACCTTCACCAGCCCAGGTGGAGCGTTGGTTTGCAAAGGCAAATTCATGACAGCTTTCACTTCCACTCCATGCCACTCCACACCATAGCACACTGCATTTTGCATTTTATTTGACACATCATGAGCGCTAGCTGATGAATAGTCATCTCCTCTCCTACTTCCAATGGAAGGAAGCTGTAAGAATCTTTATCTGGGCCGGTGGGACCCCGTCTGATCATTTGTGGGTTTTTTTTACCTAGGGTCTGTTAATTTGTCCCAAATATGTGCGATTTTGAAATGCTTATAAAATTATTTATTTCTATATGAAAAAACGATGAAAAATCAATTTGTTTTTACAGTTTTACAAATATCAAAACAATTAGGTTAGGAAGCACAACGGGCTTCTGTCTGGAGGACCTGATAAGTGGTTGGGAAAGAGTTCAGCAGTTTGAAGATCCCAAATATCTCTATCTGGTGAAGCTTGTGACTATCTTCTCCTGCACCAGTGGAACAAGCAGAATCATCCTGTGACCTTCTGGATTTGGAGGACTTTTTAGGAATGGAGGGGGGAAAAATACATTAAAAATAAAAAATATCACTCTACTGCTGCCGTATGAGCCTTCATTTAGGAAGAGATCTTCTTAGATTCTCTGGATGACATGGGATTTATGGACTTTTTGGTGAATAGAGGACAGAGAACAAAGCGGTTTGCTTCCGAGCTCAATGGAAGACCCAGTTCCAATAAGAAGAAAGTGTTAGATTGCCAGCCGACAATCAATCAGGACAAGGCTGGTTCTTCCTGTGTGCCTCGTTCTATAGTAAGTAAAACTGAATAAATTCAATAAATAACGTGCCATTTCTTTCTCCTTCCAAGTGAATGACAATCTCTCATCAATGCCTGAGTAGCCTGAATGACATTGACTCATTCTAAGTACTAAAGACATAGCACCTTACCAAAGTGCTGTTGTCCCATTGCAGCCTATACCAATGAATGTATTTTTATTCTTATTTGCTGCTATTACTCTAACTTCACGGAGGGCAACCCTACATTAAAAAGCTTCCCAATGCCTCCATGATGTTCAGGGCTATGTCAAGGCAGAATGTGGCTGATGAGCTCCACATCATAGACTAAAAAACGACCGAAATTTTCGTGCTATATAGCGCTCATGAATAAAACCCACGCACACCATATTTATGAAGAAAAAAAACTTGTCTATATACGTACTGCACCTGACAATAAACTGCAGGTGCTAAATTGCCCCCTGGTTGCAGTTTGCCAGTAAAAATCTATATTTAGACGCACCGTCATAATGAACGCAGGGTTCAAAGTGTGGGAAAAAAAGTAGTGGATTAAAGTCCGAAAAGTACGGTGAACACTGTTAGACAAAGACTAACACAGGTCATTCACAAGGGTCTTCCTTGTGGAAGTGGCTAAGATGGTAGAGTGGTCATTTACATTACTTTTCAGATTTACCACCAAAACACAACCTATGCTTTTAAAGATGGTGTGTGATTTTGTACACGTACTGTGGATACTCTCCAACAGACAGACGCACCCACTAAAGAAAATCACTGAATGATTTACTTTCTTTAAAATTAATTATTAATTTAATCTTCGTTATTTTAGGGCATAAAGTCAAAAAGGAGGAAAACTCACAAGATACAAGTTCCTCTAAGTCTAAACCATCACTTTGCCTTTCCTGTGGCACCTGCCAATCAACAGGCCCTGAACAACCAGGCTCATTACCACACGTATCACAGTAAAAAGCCTTTCCAGGAACTTCCCGAGGAGACCATCATCATGGATCGCATCCCCGTCCAGGCCACCTCCCTTGAGGCCTTTCTGAACCAGGCTCATGAGAACCAGGCGCCTTTCGTGGTTCTTCCTATTGAGTTTTACCGTGCCAGGCTCAGCATCCCAGGACCTTTCCAACCAGGCTCCTGCCAGCAATCTGTATGATGTCTTTCTCAACATGGCTCCTGAAGACCAAGCATCTATCCAGCGCATTATTTTAGACCAGCCAGTAAATTCAATAAAAAAATAATCCAGTTGAGTGAGCACTGTTTTTTTGTGGGTAAAAAGGAGAGATAACTCAGATATTTATCCTATTCAGAGCTGCGCAAGCTGCACCCACTGGGTTGTCCCAGCAACAAGCCCATTGTATCTTTGGAGTTGCATACCATGCCAAACACAAGAAGATACACATGTTCATAATCTCTTAATTTATTCATCTACATACAATTGGTGGGCAATGTGTTTATGAAATACAATGCCTTGACTTAAACTGTAGCCATGTATGTATTAAATTTAATGTATTTTAGATTTAAAAAGAGTGAAAATATTAGCACACTCTTTAATGATCATTCAAAAAGTATGATTAAGCTTCATTTTAATGTTTTTAATCGATTGACAGCATTAACTAAAACAAAGTGTTGGAAAGAGCAAAGCCTAAACAAGATTTTAATCCAAGTCTAAAACAGTAAACTAGAATCTGTACAGACAGACAATATAAACCCAATGCAAATATCAGATGATCACATTTTGCAAATGATTTGTTTTTGTTCCGTTCCATTATGAAATAAATGGAAAGTCAGTCCCGCTCTATAATTGATATTCTACTGACAATATATTTGTAGATTGACACCCCCCAAAAAATATATATTTTTAATTTATTTGACATTGCCCCCTTTTATTACAGTTCAAAAAGCACTTAATATTTCTAGCACCATTATGTGCCATGTCAGACCAGATCAGCATGTCCTTGCAGCCCTTACAGCGTCTGAGGAGTGGAATAGGGCAGTTTTCTTTTAGCGCCCATGAAGCTAGCAGAAATCATGTTATTTCTTGTATGCTGTCACAATCACACACAAGCTCTCAAAGAACTATTAAGCCAATATTATGAGCCTTATTAAGCCCATTCAAGCAGCCTGCATGTGGTAGTTTTGCGGTGACATTATTCAACAAAACCTCAAGGCAAACAGATAAATCCCCTTTCTTTGAAGGCGCCATCGGCCGACTGAAGCATGTTCAAGTGCTGCACAGATAATGCGTTAAAATCAAAGCCGTTTCTATTTTTGTCTGCAGTCTTTTGCGTAATTTTGGGCAGTAAATACCCCGTAACTAATCACAGCCTGCTACCTGCACTCTTGCCTCACAGCAAGAAGGTCACGGGTTCAACTCCCAGGTAATAGTGGGATTCCTGAAAACCACAATTTCCTTGTGTATAATGACCACTTTGACTTGGTGTTTTGAGAAAACCTGATACAGACAGGATTTTGTGGACCTCCATTGGGATGTACATATATTTTCTCATGCTTTGTCAGTCAAAACAAATGTACCTTCTCTTTACCAGTTATTTTAAATACATTTAAATTAAATTGTTTATACATTTATATACAGCAGTTCATGGGCATTTTTTTTAACAGATTTTCAACAGCTGCAGACGTTTGAGTAAAATCATTGCTTTTAGTCTTATCATAGTTTAAAGACTAAACCACAACTAAATGTAAGTTGATATTTCACCTATGCACCTAATGTTCAGCTACTTTGTCAAATGAACAGCAGTGCAGACTTCTGTTCAGCCTTTCAAGCAGAATAGGAAGGACAAATTCAGTTCCTATTAAAAAGAGGCACTTTGCTACTTTTCTGGTGGGGGTCCGCTACCTGCTATTGCTTTGTCTGGGATGTTCCACAATGCATTAAAAAAAGGTATGTCTTGCATGTACTAAAATTAGAAGGTGAGTTATTTTATTACTTGGTTTACGGATCGCCGCACTTAGATTATTAATTTCTACAATATAAAATAAAATAAATTATCAAAATGTTTTTATAAAGTACCACCGACGACACAAAATAGTATTAAACAAAATATAAAAAGCAGTATTAAGTCAAAAGATAAGAGCGCGTGAAGCAATTTTTCCTGCTGGAGTCTGTGACAAAGCAGCTCCGTCCCTGCTCGCGGCCCCGGAACCGGGAGAGCGTGTGAAGATGCTCGCGGCCCCGGGACCGGGAGAGTGTGTGAAGATGCGCGCACCCGTCTCCCGGTCTGCTGTGCGCAGCGCCAAATCCCTTATATCGCAAAAACACATTTTAAACCCGTTTATCCCATTTCCTCCAGCGTGTTTTGCCGTGGCACCTAGAAGCGTCAGTTCTACCAATGCAAAACACGCTGTTGCAAGCTCCTGCGCGGCGCATCTCCCCCTGCCCCCCTCTCCTCCCGTGGTGCGTTTTGCGCAAAGCCGGAAGAAAAAATATTTTGAAATTGAAATTATGTTTCTATTTCACCTGCCTGTTCAATATATTACATTTGAACATCCGTAAACTAAGTAATAAAATAAGTGCGACCTTACCCTGAATAATAAGTTACATTGTGCGGCTTTAAAATCATAACCTTCAACGACAAAACATAGTACTGCTGAAGCTTCAGTCAATTACATAAATGTTCAATATTATCTCTTTCATACCTTTGTAGATCAATAGAAATGAATTTAATTGATCTAAAGCCAATCTTCCTCTCCTGCTTCTGCTTTTCTGTCCTATTTTCCCTTCTCATTCTTATAACCAAGTGAACAAAGGCCTGATTTAGTCTTATTACAGACACTAAAATGTGAATGAAACCTACATGCTGCGGTTATCTTTAATTAGACTTGAAATAATCCTCTGTATTTAACGTCATTAACATGTTAAAACTTCAATGAGTTGTATTTAAATGGTCCCAGAAAAGAATGACAGGAAATAAAAACTTCCAAAGAGCTAAAAAAATCTCTTTTGTTGAGCGTTTTAGTAATTCTGGTCTAAAATAACTTGACACAATCATGAAATTATGACGGGGGATTTGGGGAAAATTGAAAGTTAACTTAAATAAATCCCTGCTTTTTGAGGCTATATTTGTCATGGTTTGCGACAGGGGCGGATTCAGGCCCATAAAACCCCCGAATTTTTTTAGCAAAATTATACCTATGTTTTAGGTCAACAAATACATCTTTAATAATCGTCAATGATATAATTTAGAAATACATTATTGTATTGTTATACAAAGTGGGCCATGGAAAATACTTTTTTGGTTTATTTCAAGCAAGGCAGATAAAACATTAAAAACGTACTAAAACAAGGCTTAGGCAAAATTATTTCAGAAGAACATAGGCCAAAGCTGAACATATTTACAGAATTAGAACTCAGTCAGGTTAGTTTAACCCAAAACTGAAAAATAAATAAATAAAAAGAAACAAAAAGAAACAACAAACTTAAACTGTTTTTGGGGTCTTTATGGAGGCAATATGAGGCCATACCTACGAGGCTTCAATCAAGCAAACCTATCAATGACTTCATCAGGATTTACAGCATTCAGATTTTCCTTTTCAATTGTCATAATGGCCAAATCATTCAGTCTCTCTTGCCCCATAGTTCTCCTTAGCCAGGTGTGAAGACGACGCAAGGCACTGAAAGAGCATCACAGCCGCAGCTACTGACTGGAATACTGAAGATTGCTTTCAGGGTTGGGAACATGTCACTGCACCACTGTAAACACAATAAGTCAGTTCACACTTTGTGCAAAACAACACACAGTGATTTACAACACGGAACACACTTGTATGTATTTAGACACAGAAGTTTATCAAGATGTCAATTCTTTGCAATTCTAAAGCACTGACTGTCAAATGACCACACCCATGTGCCAAATGACCACACCCATGTGCCAATTGACCACACCCATGTGCCAAATGACCACACCCATGTGCCAATTGACCACACCCATGTGCCAAATGACCACACCCATGTGCCAAATGACCACACCCATGTGCCAAATGACCACACCCATGTGCCAATCCATTGAACACTGTCAGTAGGTGACCAAACACAAGTCAATGTAATGTTCCCAAGATGACGACGACGACGACGACGACGACGACGACAAAACTATTGATTATTTTGCTGGTCAATTATTTATAATTATATTCTGGATTCAGGCAAATATACGTTTTTTTTATCCTTCTCAAGGCTGCGTAAACCCAGACATTTACTAGACAAGGACATATAAGGCTGGACGATATTAACAAACATTAATATCTCAATATTTTTTTTTGTAGTATACCGATATTCAGATGGTATCAGATTATATTATCAGATTATATTATGTCAATCCAAAGAAATCTGTCAAAAAGTGTTTAAGATTTTAGTTGGTTACAATGTGACAAGTGTGTAGAATTACACACTAAAGTGCAGAAATATCACTGTACACTGTGGATTTGTAGGTTTACAGCATCACTTTTTTGTATTAACTATAAACAAAATACTCAGGCCTCTGGTAGAGGACTGTTTGGTATACAGTGGCAGTGTTTGGTATGTTCTCTTTTTCCATCCTCCTTAAAAAGTTTCTAGCCACAAGAAGTTCCTCTGGCCTCAGGACTATTTTGTAGTGATTTGCAAAGTGCGTCAGAACATCTTCGGTGAGAAAGGAGGGTGAAGTTGGATTGCAAGCCTCAATTCCTGCCATTATTTTCTCTCCTACCCCGGAAAACTGGTCCCCGAGCTCCTTGAGCATTCTGTCCAGACAAGGGTAAAAAAGCTCCCACCTGAAATCATCTGAGCTGGTTAGATTTGTTTGTGAGCCACAGCTGGAATCTACAACAAACTCATCAAGTCACCTTTGCTTGTGTCTATATCTGCTATGAGACTGGATATTGTTTTCTTGACACATCCATTGCCCTTCCGCAGTATCTGTCCGTAGCTCTTTTAGTGTATCAACCACTGACCCCTTGTACTGGACAGCTTTTCCTAGATCCAACTTTTCACCTTGCAGATCGCAGTGTAGGCCTTCAGTTATGCCAAGAAGTTTTGCAAACATCAATAACATGAAGACCGTCTTTGGTTTTGACAACTTGATCAAAATCCCTTTTGCTACTGGGCTACTGGGCTACTGATGGCTCCAAGACTGGCTATAATGGCGGGGAGATTTTGTAGAACTGCATTTACAGATTTCACTTGGCAAGCCCACCTTGTTGTTGACAGTTGAACAAGCTCATTTTGTACTAATCCAAGTTCTTTTTGTAATTCTTTGAACTTGTTGTGGTTAATCAACGATGTCTTGAAAATTGAATACACATTTTCCAAAAGCTCAAAGAAAGCTAAGGCTGCTGGAACGGCTTTACATGTATGGCAAAGAACAAGGTTGAGCTCATGGGCGTAGCAGTGCACATACACGGCTTCAGAATGTTGCTGTCTGAAGCGGGCCTGAACACCACCAACTGCCCCACTCATGACAGATGCCCCGTTATATGATTGCGCAACACACAGCAATTTGCTGAGACCACAGGACTGCAGGAGATCCTCAATAGCATCTGTTATGGATTGAGCATCAAATTTAGCCAGTTTTTGCATTCCGAGAATACTTTCTTTTATTTGGACTTCATTTGATAAGTAACGGACACAGACTGCAAGCTGCTCGGTCTGTCCATCTCTAGCCTCATCTGCCATAACAGAATACACACCTGCTGCCTCAATTTCACTGCAAATGTTTTCAGTAATTTCATCTGAAATGCTGCTGATCATGTCATCTTGTGAAAAATGAGACTGGTATGTGGTATGAGATGGAGGAGTGTAATTTTGCATGAAGGGATCGAATGTTTTTAGAAGTTTCAGACATTCAAGGAAGTTTCCCTGGTTCTGGCTCGACTCCTGTTCACAATGCCCACGGAATGGAATGCCTTGTTTTCCAAGAAAGCTTGTAACAGCAAAGATTCTTTGTAGATACTGGCGTCTCTCTGAAATTTCTGTAACACTTGCTGTGTGATTTTTTTGAAGTACATCTCCCTGTGTTTTAGTGGTTTTATAACAATGCCAGAAAGTCATGAGGAGGCATGGCTGGAACTCTTTTTGTGTTCTCTGAAAGTTTCTAAAGCACTTTTCCAGTTCAAAAACCCTGAGCCATTGAGGGTATCTTTATTATTGCGTACGTTTTGCCTTCCATAAAGTCTGCATGGAAAGCAGTAAGCAGCGTTCTTGGCAACAGAATTCTCAAGCCATTTAAACTGTTCAAACCAGCTCTTGTTAGTTAAATGCTCTCTGCTGCTCACCAAACTTGCTGAAGGGATACTGATGGAGAACAGTCTGTCTTGGACCACTTTCTGATGTTCCTAAATCACCTTCAAATTCTGTTCTTTGCTGGTCCTGCTCTTGACTTGTTTTGTTTAGTCCTGCTGTTGCTGTCCCTGGATCACTTCCACCTGGTTCTTTTCCCAGTGAGCATGCAGAAATCTGGCTGCTTTCTTGCCTGATTTCTCCTGATCTATCTGTATAATCAGAAAAATGGAGATGCTAAGTTTTATTTCAATGCATGTAAATGTTATAGTTGAAACAAAACCAGGTTAAAATTGCACAAAAAGTGTATTTATTAACCACAAATCATATTTAGGCAATAAAAGAAAGTTAACAAAAATACAGATGATGTGTGTGTCAGTACACCACATACGGACACACCCACATCAGCTGTATGTTTGTATGTATAATATGTAAACTGTGTGAATGTGTGTATGCTATAGTAGAGTGTGGTACAGGGAGACAAACTTACAAACTGCATAAATGGTAACAGAATTCAGCAACAGAGCAAGAGTCAGAACAATTGCCAGGTAAGAGTTGAGGAGCTTTGGTATGGCCTGTACAGCACTGCAACATCTACGATGGGCTATGCAATGCAAAATATCCTATTTTAATTTCTAGCTCAATGTAAAGCTGTTTTTTTATTTTATGTTTTATGGCTGGCATTTATTGCAGTAGTCAAATACAGAATTAGTTCATGTACACTTCTAAAAATATTCAGATGATTGTTTATATTTCAGATGATTGTTTATATTTTACTAAGTATGGCCAAAACTGCAACTAAAAGAAATTAGTTAGAACAACTAAATAGCTAATAATTACATGTCGCCTATGTGTGTTGTTTTCCTATATGTCCACCTGTTGTCACAGGTATATGAGCCAGGTGAAGACAGGTAGTTAGGAGGGGCGGACTTAACAGAAACATTGACCCTGGCGTGTGTTTTTTGATCAGTATGCAATACAATGTAAATTTTTTAATTGAATAGGTCAATGGATTTACTCATTTGCCTGTGGTGGCCTATGATTCTTTCTCTTCCACATTCCCTCTTTGTGCTATGGCCCAAACATCCAATAAGAAAATTACTTTACCAAGTTCATATAATATACGTTTTGAGTGCATGCATTTCTTTGTAATTCAACTTTTCATTGTGTAAATTGTTTGGGTAAGACAATTATGTTTGAAATAAGGCACAATCAAATGGGACTTGTTGGTAAAGCAAAGTCAGTAATTTCTGTGAAAAAGGTCACTCACTTTTTCAAAGAAACATCATTTTAAACCTATGGGTACAATCCTAAAGGGAGAAAACACTGCCCTGTCAAACCCTCATAGGTTATTGGGTGACAGAGTGCCTTGGGCCTTCAATGACAGCATTTAACACCAGTCCATACGTTTGTTCGTTAGTTCAGCTTTCTCACCTGGTTCTAGACTGACCGATGCGCTTTCAAAATGTTGGTCCGTGTCCCCCTCCTCTTCATCGCTCCCTCTTTGCGCCAACAACAAGGCATCAAAACAGATATTTTAAAATGCGGCATTGGATTCACATTAACCATTTCTTCTTTCTGGCGTTCCCCTTACCTGGGTTGACTTTTTAAAAAAAAGACCTAATGTCCATGGTGGGACTATAAAAGATGAAGTTTGTTATTTAACTATATGGTAGTTATCAATGAATGTAATGACACTGTTGACGTAAAATAAAGTTGACGAGACACGCACAGCTTAAACATTGAAGAGCTTGTAGTGGTTAGTCAATTTGTGAGAGTTCTTATGATTTAACTCGAGTGACTAACGATAGGGAATACCTTATGTAAATGAACAATATAAGTGTGTGCGAGACTGTGCGGCGCGCTCCTCGGTCCGTGTCAGAGATGCGGCGCCACCTGCGCCTGTCAAAATCAAAACACCGCCCCGAGCGTGAGCTTGGTGTTGGATCGTACCAAATGTTTCTGTTTTATTTCAATATATATGTTATTTATTTGCGTGAATACGTATTACTCATTTCAAATGTACAGCTAAATACGTAAAAAATTAGTGTTACAAAAAAAATAAGATTAAAACTTCAAACATCCGGGGCTCAAGCCCCAAAGCCAGGGCCTGGCTCCGCCTATGGTTTGCAACCCAAAAGTAGAATACTTGAATTTGTCAAAAAAATGGTTTATTAAGAACAATTCAACAGCTGGAGGATGGAGGCAGACAGGATTAGGTAGATGGACCACACAGCCAGGTGGAAGCAGGTAAGGGATCATCTCAAAATGGGTTGAAGCTGAAAAGACGTAATATTTTTTGTCTTGGGGGGGTTGAACCTACATTTTGTCTTTTTATTGCTTTGAAGCTTCAATACATCGTTGTGGCAGTAATTGTTTTGAAATGCTAAAAAACTGCAACGAGCATTAGGCCAGCATTAGGCGGCGGGTGCGGCGCGGAGCACGGGGAGTGCGTACGGGGGAGCGCGGCGCACCGCGACCTGTGCGCACGGTGCGTTGTGATCACGGCGCGCAGTGGCCCGTGCGAGGGAGAACCCGGCCCGCTCCCCACGCGTGCCACGGTGCGCCATGGACCATGTGGATTGCGTAAACAAACATGCGCAACAGGTGACATTATTTGGAGAGTTCATAACTTCTACTGATAAAACATATCAAAGGATGTTCAGAGATGTTCACTAGAGGTGAGCAGGGTCTATCAAGCTACTATCGTTTTATCAACGCGTTTACATTTCATGTGAAGCCAGACTTTCGTCTTTTGAGGGGGGGAGGGGGTCCAGAGAGAGACGAAAAAAATTAGGTCTTTTCAGCTTCAACCCATTTTGAGAAGATTCCTAAGTGCAGGTGAGTCATTGGTTTCCCTGGAGAAGTGGTCTCTACTGCATATGACCCGTTCTTCATCTGCCTCGAAGAACTGGTACTCCTGCTGAGTGGCTCCAGCTCCACTGTTTCTCTCACGTTTGACTGTCCTTCTGAGAGAGTTCGCTGTGAAACTCACCCAGGTTTTTACCTTTTTTTTGCCAAGGTGGTTTTGCAGTTTTTCCTGGCCGAGAAGGACGGTCTAAGGACAGGGGCGCTTTGGACATAAACCGAATATATCAGCTAGATGTGGCTGTGCAGCTGCTCTTCTTATACTGGAGTGATGGAGATTGAAGCCAGGTGTGCAGTCCAGAGTAGCCACGCCCACACAGGAAGAGACATGCAGGGGAGGAGGAAAGAGACAGGGAAAAATCAAGCCCCCGGACGCCAAGATGGCCGCCATTGAAACCTATGGAGCTGCTCATTGGCGCATGGTTCCAAAAACATTTTTTAGTTCCGCATTACTTCCTGAATACTGTCTCATTTACGCCCACTTTTGTGACGTCATCGCCGTGAGGCTTTGGAGTCGGGAGCGAGCACGTCACAGCAGCGTGAAAGACTGAGAAGAGTCAACACGGACTTTTGGAATAATTCGGCTTGAAATATTCTGTTTACGTAACGTATAATGATGAATTGTTATATCCATCTATAAATATAAATGTATCATGTTGTAAAGCTCTGATATTTAAGAGAATTATAAAGAAGTGTTAAGATAAAAAGTCCGGTTTAATGACAATTTAGAGGTGTAATAACGTCCTCATCATTTTCTGTAGTTTTTGGTTTGGGTATTAATTTTGTAATTAACTTTTCAGTTATTTATTTACATAATATAATTTGGCCAATATGCATTTTTTTAATCAAATGAGAATAAATATAAAATATAATCATCGATTCTGTTACATAATTGAGTTAAGCAGTATTTAATTATATTCACTTTTTCCTTTTGTGTCGTTTTTGTATCATGTCAATCTTTAATAAATACAAAACACATTTGTTTATTAATGTATTTAATAAGAATAATGAACATGAATGAACTTGTTCAATAAATGCAAATCTGATTATAACTACAAATGATAAATTGATTTTAGCCAGTTTTATTTGAGTTTTAAAGCTCCAATGAGTTTTAAAGCTCCAATGTGGGAGTCCCTTGAGTACTGTTCATTATTATTATCATCATTAATAGAATCAGAAAATGTATTGCCATTGTCAAAGAACAGAATTCACAAAACAGTGGAACTTGCTTTGGTGATTCAGTGCAACATAAAAATATTAACAATGATAAAACAACCTGTATAAGTCAAAAAGAACAAACTGAATAAGATAAGATAGTTCTTTATTGTCCACACATGGGGAAATTCCGTTGTTGCAACACAGTAGATACAGAGGAAAAGGACAGAAAACTTATAGGAAGTTTAAAAAACTCTTAATAGATCGATCTGAATAGAAGAACTCTTATAAACAAAAACTCCTATAGACAGAACCTCTCATACCTTAATAAGGAATGGAGGGGGGAGATAAAGATAAAATAAAAACAGCGTAAGACAAAATAATACTAATAATAATGGTAAAATAAACACTCTTTTTACATCAGTTATATGCACATGAATATCTCAGTATTTAACAAGACTTTGTTTCCATGGCTACGCAGTCTTCTGTACTTCAGTAACTGCACCGTTCAGCTCCATCATATGACTGAGACAAACAGAACATGTCACATGTTTAGATTATACAAGTCACATAACATACACTTCACATGTTTTAGATTATACAAGTCATATAACACACACTTCACATGTTTTAGATTATACAAGTCACATAACATACACTTCACATGTTTTAGATTATACAAGTCATATAACATACACTTCATATGTTTTAGATTATACAAGTCACATAACATACACTTCACATGTTTAGATTATACTAGTCATAATACATACACTTCACATGTTTTAGATTATACAAGTCATATAACACACACTTCACATGTTTTAGATTATACAAGTCATATAACACACACTTCACATGTTTAGATTATACAAGTCATATAACATACACTTCACATGTTTAGATTATACAAGTCATATAACACACACTTCACATGTTTAGATTATACAAGTCACATAACATACACTTCATATGTTTAGATTATACAAGTCATATAACATACACTTCACATGTTTAGATTATACTAGTCATATAACACACACTTCACATGTTTAGATTATACAAGTCATATAACATACACTTCACATGTTTAGATTATACAAGTCATATAACACACACTTCACATGTTTAGATTATACAAGTCATATAACATACACTTCATATGTTTTAGATTATACTAGTCATAGAACATACACTTCATATGTTTTAGATTATACAAGTCACATAACATACACTTCACATGTTTAGATTATACAAGTCATATAACATACACTTCACATGTTTGTCCTGAAGCTGTTTTACAGACACATGTGACACAGCAGTGTCTTTTGAAGAACAATTATCATTTACTTTTTTTGGTCATAACAAAACAGACATTTTATAAATTCAAAGTACTGATTCTACACTGTTTACTTTTAGTCGAGGCAGAAGTTAATATTAAAATACCTTTTGCTTTGGAGTCGTCAGGAGTTTACTTGAGATCACTCTGTGTCTGTAGTGACCTGTAGTGACCTGTAGTGACCTGCAGTGACCAGTAGTGACCTGTAGTGACCAGTAGTGACCAGTAGTGACCTGTAGTGACCAGTAGTGACCTGTAGTGACCTGT
Organism: Eucyclogobius newberryi; assembly: GCF_026437365.1. Taxonomy (NCBI): domain Eukaryota; kingdom Metazoa; phylum Chordata; class Actinopteri; order Gobiiformes; family Gobiidae; genus Eucyclogobius; species Eucyclogobius newberryi. The sequence goes on from NW_027316056.1 coordinate 7,031,252, forward strand.
AGTGACCAGTAGTGACCAGTAGTGACCTGTAGTGACCTGTAGTGACCTGTAGTGACCAGTAGTGACCTGTAGTGACCTGCAGTGACCAGTAGTGACCTGTAGTGACCAGTAGTGACCTGTAGTGACCTGTAGTGACCTGTAGTGACCTGCAGTGACCAGTAGTGACCAGTAGTGACCTGTAGTGACCAGTAGTGACCTGTAGTGACCTGTAGTGACCAGTAGTGACCTGTAGTGACCTGTAGTGACCTGCAGTGACCAGTAGTGACCTGTAATGACCTGCAGTGACCAGTAGTGACCTGTAGTGACCAGTAGTGACCTGTAGTGACCAGTAGTGACCTGTAGTGACCTGTAGTGACCAGTAGTGACCAGTAGTGACCTGTAGTGACCTGTAGTGACCAGTAGTGACCTGCAGTGACCAGTAGTGACCAGTAGTGACCTGTAGTGACCAGTAGTGACCTGTAGTGACCTGTAGTGACCTGTAGTGACCAGTAGTGACCTGTAGTGACCTGCAGTGACCAGTAGTGACCTGTAGTGACCTGCAGTGACCAGTAGTGACCTGTAGTGACCAGTAGTGACCTGTAGTGACCTGTAGTGACCAGTAGTGACCAGTAGTGACCTGTAGTGACCTGTAGTGACCAGTAGTGACCTGTAGTGACCAGTAGTGACCTGCAGTGACCTGCAGTGACCAGTAGTGACCTGTAGTGACCAGTAGTGACCTGTAGTGACCTGCAGTGACCTGTAGTGACCAGTAGTGACCAGTAGTGACCAGTAGTGACCTGTAGTGACCTGCAGTGACCTGTAGTGACCAGTAGTGACCAGTAGTGACCAGTAGTGACCTGTAGTGACCTGTAGTGACCTGCAGTGACCTGTAGAGCTCTGGTCAGCACAGACAGACTAAACTCACTGGTCAGCACTCTGAAGATGAGAAAGATACTCATTAGAACATTGATATATTCTGCATATTTAACGGAGTTAAATGGAATATGTTATTGACAGATTTACATTTCGCTCTGTAACACAAAAGTTCCTCTTTTCACATTATTTTTTAAAGCTGGAACCAAACGTAATTTACTTATGCATAAGTTTAAACCTTAGAAGTTAGAACATAAGTGACATGTTTGCTAAATCTCTACATATTCCATGGAAGTAAATCCATGACATTCCTATACAAAACAAGCGTGTGCTTTATTTAAACACAGCACACTTCATTATTAAATGGGTAATAAAACCTTAAATGTCGTCTTATCAGCCCTGTGAGAACACGACTGTCACTTTTAAACACCTTTACATTTATATATGTAAGATATGACCCATTTCAGCAGGTTATATTTGAATTATTGGTAGTTTTTTATAGCACATAATACAAACATCACTTTATTTCCCTTCTTTCTCTAGTTTTCCTTGATCTGTGCTTAACCTTTTGTCTCTTAGAACATTTAGTAAGAGAAATAATTAGTTATTTATTTGCAGAAGCACGAGCCATCACGACGTGTTGTTGCATCTTTGTGTAGCTAAACTTTAGCTAAACTTTAGCTTACGTTAGCTCGTGTTAGCTCGTGTTAACTTGTGTTAACTGTGTAATCGTTGTTTTACACTTCATATGGAACGATGTGTGAAACGTGAGGAATGACATACAAACACAACTTACGTGTATCGTGGTCTCGTCTCGTCACTTTCTTCTGCTTGTGTTTAGTTTCCGTCACATGTTCTTCTGAGGCTCGTTCACGAGGGTCACGTGCGCGCTCGGTGCGCGTACACCGTTCTCCGGGAGGTTAAAAATGTATTTTTTAAGTATTTTAGAAACAGTCAAAGAGTGAAATTCCTTCTATTTTATTTTTAGACTAAAAACAATTTAGCATGTTTGGTAATTTTAGAGGCCGAAGTCTTGAAATGGTCCGACCAAAAGGCTGCATTCTGCGAAGTGGCCACTACTCAATTTGGAGCCAGAGGCAAAGGGGGCGTACCCTATCCAGATATTATAATACATCCATGGGAAAAACCAAGGCTGGACGGATGCATGTTGAAATTAAGTTAGGATCAAGGATGAGAGACAACTTCTTTTTAAAATATATTTCATTTTTCAAATATTAAAACATATTAAAACAAATACAATACAATGCCAGTCCTTACAGTGATCACCAAGACAAGTTCCTATGTTTGTGAATTTTGTTCACTGATTCTGTTCGTTGTTGCATTTTGTGTCATCCATTTCCCGAGGCCCAAATACATCGTCCTGAAATCCATTGGGATGGTGATGGTGATAAATTGTCTGTTATGGTTCGTTCAGACCGGTGCGGCAAAAGCGTCCAGTTTACATTCAAAGTCTATGTAAACGCGCGGCGAGCACCTCCTGCGTTTTTGCGGCGCGGTTTCCGCTTATTTGCGGCGCGATTCGCCGTGGAGTGCGGCGAGGCGGGGGCGCTTTTGCGTTTTCCGCTTGAGACGCTTTGACGGGCGTATAAGCTTCAATGCATCAAAACGGTTCGCCGCAAATAAGTTCAGAATTTTGAGCTTTTCTGGTGCGGCGGGGAGAGCGGCGAATCAGAGATGACGCTCCGGTGACGTACGTACGCATTTTGCCCGGGCAAAATCACGTTTGTCCCAGGCAAATTACAGACATGGCGGACGAAACGCTGATTGTGGCAGTGTGCGCTGAAGGAGATGTATGACGTGGGAACGATGGAGTACAGGAACAGGAGAAAGAAGGACCAAGCCTGGAGAAAAGTCAGTGAGGAGACGGGACTGTCTGGTAAGTTTTTACAGCTTTTAAACGATAAAAAAATGTGTCGATAGTTGATGGATCCAAATAATTTTGGGATCCATCAACTATCAACTCAATATCAACCATTGTTTCTTGTGTGTTTGACAAGTAAATGTGTTTATTCAGAGGAAATCTGCAGAAAGAGGTGGAAGAGCTTGAGGGACACGTACATGAAGGAGAAGAAGAAAGAAAGAGAAAAGAGGAGTGGGTCAGCAGCAAAGTGGCGCTACTCTGGGGTCATGTCCTTCCTCGACCCTTTCATCACTCCCCGTGAGTCAAGCGGAAACATGGAGAAGGGTCGAGGAGGCAGAGGACCCCAGAGAGCCTGAAGATGCAGCAGAAGGGCTCTCCGAATCAGGTTTGTTGTATGAAACTTGAAAAAAAATATTGGCTCCATAGAAAATACGTATGCCTCATTAAATGTTATATTTAATAAAGCAATAAATGTAATTGGCTGAAATATAACTGCTGTGCAATGTTCTTTTAGAAGATCAGGAATTGAATTGCCGACCTTCTGCTGCTGGGGATGCTGGCCCTTCTGGCCCTTCTGCTGCTGGGCCTTCAGCTGCTGGCCCACCCACAGGTGTGTGAAATCATTTGGTTTGAAAAAATAACAATTTCCTTTTTTTTTAGCCCGTGTCATCTAAATTGCTATGTGTATTATTTTTTCTTTAGGCCCAGCGAGGAGGAGGAAGAGGCCCAGGGATCAGGAGCGCAGCTATGAGGAGTATCTGCTGGAGGGGCTTATGGCTTGCCATGCTACTGCTGCTGCTGCTCCTCCTCCTCCTCCTCCTCCTTGTAAATCGTTCTTTGTTATTTTGTTCATATTGTAAATAATAGTTCTATTTTTGTAAAAATAAATTTGTTTGTTATAAAACGTGTCTCCTGTATACCTCTGCACTTTCTTATATATAATCCTGGGTAGTTAAATTTTATTAATTTAAAGCTGTACTTAAGTCATTATCCAAAATTAAAAATAATAAACAAAAAGCTGAGCTAATCAATGTTTCATTTATTTAACTTTATCTCATTCTATGTAAACAGCCTGGCATTTGGGCTCAAACTTGACAGATCATGTGGTCTTTGCACACGTTGCCTATAAATATGAAAAACACTTTATAAAAACACTATATACAACAGGCTGTGGACAAATGTACATAAACAGACTCAAATTAAGCTCTTTGTTGTTTAGTGCGTGGCTCTTAAAAGAGCCGTTGTGGGTCAGTCCTGTGGAGGACATGACTACTCTCTGGGCTGCCATGGCACTGCTCCTTCTTCTGAGAAATGGGCCTTAAACGCCTCCCTCACCCTCTCGGGATGCGTTGTTTGCCCCGATCAGCCCCACACCTGGAAGTGGCTCCTCCTGTGCTCCAACTCCTCACGCTCCAGGCACATGCTCCGGCGCTGTGGCCCGCATGAAATTGTGGAGGAGACATGTCGCCTTCACGCACTTCTCCACAATTTCAGGGTGGACTTCCAGGCGCCGCAGGAACATCCTCCACTGTGAGGTCCAGATCCCGAAGGCGTCTTCAACCACCAGCCGTGCCCGACAGAGGCGGTAGTTGAAGACCCGGTCTTCAATGGCGAGGCGCCCACTTCCAGGGAAGGGTCGCATCAGGTGTCTTTGCAGCGGGAAGGCTTCATCCGCCACAAAGACATGCGGCTGTGGGCCTCTGCCTTCAGCCCCGGGCAGGTTCTGGTCAGGGGGCAGCTGGAGAGTGCCTTTACGTAGGGCCTGACCAAAGGCAGAGTTGGACAAGATCCCCCCGTCACTCGTCCTCCCGTATCCCCCCATGTCGATTACCCGGAAACGATACCGGGCATCGACCACAGCCAGGAGGACAACGGAATGATCCCCCTTATAATAAAAAAAAAAGCGGGATCCTGAGTTGGGAGGGGCCTTCAGCCGGACATGTTTCCCGTCAATAGCTCCACTGCAGAGAGGGTAGTTCCACCGCTCCTGGAACTCTGCTGAACTCGACCTCCAGTCCTCTGCTGTGGGAACAGCCATAAAGTCTGCCACGAGACAGTCCCAGATGACAGCTGCAACTTCAGGGACGATGGAGGAGACTGTGGACACACCAACCCTGAAGCTGCTGGCAATTGTCCTATAGGAGTCTCCAGTGGCAAGAAAACTGAATAAAAAACAAAAAAATAAAACAAACTATACATAGCCTGAATATAGTTTACTTGTACTTTTATCAAATATACCACAATCGATTCTAAAATGGTGCACTAGACCAGGCAATATAAAGACATTTTAATAAAAATACACTTGCTGTTGCATGAACGTCGAGCTGCGTTTATATATAGTTCAAACACCGTCCAATATTTACCCTGGTTACTTTTATTAGCTATGTATGAATACACTCTGTTATTACATGAATAATTACTGACCGAAGACAGATGGACAAGCGCTCAGCAGCTGGAATCGAGCGCCTATAGTTGGTGTCCTGGTGGGTTATTCTCGCACCAATGCGGGACAACAGGTCGTCGAACTGGGGACGGGACAGACGAAAGTAGCACTGAAAGCGCTGGTCGTCGAGCCGCAACTCCTGCAGCAAATGGTGGAATTCACCAAACTCCGATCGCCTCTGCAGTATTTGGTGAACCCACGCACGTTGCCGCCGAGCCCGGCGCCTCCGTATGAGGGTTTTCAGAACCAAATACGTGAACACTTCTGTCTCTATATCCGCCATTTTCACCAACAGAGAGAAGCCGCCAAACACAATACCTCCACTGCACATGAGCACGCGGCGAACGCGCGTCTGCTTATTATATTTCGGCTCTGCTCCCTTGCGTCGAGAACGCGGCTTATTTGTGTTTTTCTTCATACGTACTTGCGTCCAACTTCGCCAATAGGCGCGAATAGATGTTTGCGGTTTGAACGGGGCATAAGGCTTTGTTGATCTCAGTCCAATACTTGTGAGCAAAAGACAGACAAGAGACAGTCCAAAACACATGATAGTGGTTTGCCTCCTGCTGCCACAGTTTCACCAACAGCCAGCACTTCCCTGTTAATAATGGGCCCTTTGACATGGGGTTATAAAGAAATGTGACACATTTTTCCAACAGAATTCTCTCCTAACATATGATTTTGTGGTTCTCCACTGAAATATACATTTTTTCCCATTCTTCATCAGCCAAAAAAAAGTGACCTTCTCTTTCCCATCTGTCCTTGATGTAATCAGTGGAGTGACTGCCCAAATTGTTAATACATTGATATAAATTCGATATTATTCCTTTGAGAGGAGAAAACTTGCTGTCCGAAATGTGTAACACAGAGACCTGTATTTATAGTTTACCCCCATATTCTTAAGGCACACAGTTGATCAGAATAGCACATGTGCAGTGTTGTGCCTGAACGCGTTTGTTGAACGAAAGTTCATGAACGCGTTCATAATTTTGGTGAACGTAAACTAAACGCACTGTATTACTGCCGACGAACGATACTGTGAACGCGTTCCTTCTGGTGTCTGTGAACGGCACGTTCATTCTTTTTAATTTTGTTCAATAAGGTGTCAGATTTCTAGAGACTTTCAGGCGAAAAACACACCGTTAGCAGCATGGACGCGACAGCAACAGAGCAGCAGGAGTCGCCCTACGACCAGTTACGTGAGTTTTATTATAGGCCGTGACTACAGAGCCGCGGCGTGGTCAAATAACCCAGCAGTTTCAGGAGCCGCGGCACGGCCATATAGCCTCATGGCTAACCCTAACCCTAACCTTAACCCTAAGCCTAACACGGCGCGTTCTAACCCGGTGCGGTCAAATAGCCCAGCAGTTTCAGGAGCCGCGGCACAAAATAGCCTAGCAGTTTCAGCCACGCACCGCGGCTCTGTAGACACTCCCTTTATGATAAGGTCGGTGAGGATGGGAACAATCTGCATTTCTGTGCTGACTTTGCCTCTGGGGAAGTCTGTCCCTTTAATGTAATTGGATATGAAGATGAAATCTGACACATAGTATCAGCATTAAACTAATAAAATAATTGCTGCCTGTGGTTGTATATGGGCTGTGGAAATAATTTAGAAACATTATAGCATAATATTGAAAAAAATAACTGAACTAGTTCATTTTAAAATGTGTGAACTATGAACTGAACTAGTTCATGTTGCAAGTGAACTTTCCCAACACTACACATGTGGCCTTTTGTCATACGTGTATGATTTAGCCTTCACCGTGTAATCTGAACCCAGTTACAAAGTACAACATAATTTCAACCAAACAAGGATAGTTTTTTGACAAAGACTCAGGAGCGTTCCTCTGGCCCGTATTTCTCCCAATCCTGAAGGTTCTAGTAGCTATGTCCACGTTGGCGGATTTTCAAAATCCGACGAACATGAAAGGCTGGGTGAACATCAATGATGCGGGCAGAAGGAGGGGGTTCGGTTGGTGGGCAAAGACTCATTAACGGGCTTAAGTTGAGACACATGGAAACTTGGCTGAATCCTCATTGAAGCAGGTAACTTTAACTTTTACAGCAGCAGGGCTAATAATCCTGTTGATTTCAAATGGCCAAATGTAATGCAGTGCCAGAATCAGAAAAGGTTTATTGCCAGTGCTAATGAACAGAATTCACATAGGAATTTGCTTACGATACGGTGCAACATCAAACAACGAACAGTGATAAAACCTATATAAGTCAAAAAGAAACACAATCTAAAAGGTGCCTTGCCCTCTCCAGGTGGGTGGGGAGTCCTTGCCCAAAGTGGAGGAGTTCAAGTATCTCCGGGTCTTGTTCACGAGTGAGGGAAGGATGGAGCGTGATATAGACAGGCAGATCAGTACAGCGGCTACATCGGACTGTTGTGGTGAAGAAGGAGCTGAGTCGAAAGGCAAAGCTCTTGATTTACCGGTCAATCTACGTTCCTACCCTCACCTATGGTCATGAACTTTGGGTAATGACAGAAAGGACAAGATCGCAGATACAAGCGGTAAAAATGAGTTTCCTCCGTCGGGTGGCTGGGCGCTCCCTTAGAGGGAGTCACATGGGAGGAGCTCGGAGTAGAGGCTCCTCTCTTCCACGTCGAGATGAGCCAGCTGAGGTGTTCCGGATGCCTTCTGGGTGCCTCCCTGGGGAGGTGTTTCGGGCATGGTCCAAGACCCAGGACATGCTGGAGGGACTATGTCTCTCGGCTGGCCTGGGAACACCTAGGGATCTCCCCGAAGAAGTTAGAAGAAGTGTCTGGTGAGAGGGAAGTCTCGGAGTCCCTGCTTGGACTGCTGCCCCCGCAATTTAAAATAGGCTTCCTATATAGACAAAATTTACAGTTGACATTACAGGACTGGAAAGGGAATGTCTTTAGGCAAGGCAAATATATTTGTAGAGCACAACTCGTATACAAGGCATTTCAAAGTGCTTCACACAACAGGTAAAATGCATAGAAATCATAAAACAGTTTAAGACATAAAACAAAACATTGCAAAGGAAATCATTTCCATCATAAAGACAGCTAAAAAAAAAAGCACAGGCAGTGGCGGGCCGTGGGTCTGGGGCCTTCAGGGAGGTCATACACAGTCCCACCCGAATGAATGCCCGCTCTTCTCAACGCTGATGTCCGCTCGTTGTCCGCTTGTTCTCCGCGCCGATGTCAACGCGTTGGAACTGGAAGAAGTCTTGAGAAAGGCGAAATAATTATATCCTCGACCAAATCGATATATTTTCCTCCTTCCGCCATTGTGGGTTGAAAAAACAGCTGTTTTTTGTCTGTCAAATTCAGTTTCCTCGTTCTGAGGTTCTGCATGGACCCACCCATTGGACCTGCCTCACAATACTGGTGATCCAATCAAAAGACGTGCATGTGATGCAGCTGCTAGCTGGCTCCTGTGTAACAGCAGCAGACTTACTATAGCCAACTCTAAAGCTGATTGGTTGACACATCATTTTCATTTCCATTCACTTTAAGCTTTTCTTCCTGCTTCCGAAGAGTGCACACGCTTTCCTGCTCGCTCCGCTTGCTATCGCTGCTTTCCTTATTTTTTTGCTTTTTAATCAGTTTTTGTCTTCCAAACATTTTTGCTTTAGACTTTTTCAAGTAAATCAAGGATTTTAAGATTTTTTTTCCAGTTTTAACGATATATCTGACGCCAGCGACATGTCCGGGAGAAGAAGGGAAAAAGACTGTGAACGCTGTCGGAAATACCAACAAGAAATTAATGAGCTGAAAACACAGATATTTGTTTTGGAATCTGAAAAAGTTCTTCACGATACCATCCCTGTTTCAACCGATGGTAAGAAGAGCACAGTTTTTACAACTGCTACTTTAAACCTAAACCGCAGTGACTCTGTGTCGTTTCCAAAACTGTCTAAAAACCAGAAAGACCAGGCTGTGTCTTGGAACAAACTTGGAGCAAAGCCTTAACGATACAAAGATAACGTAAAGTCACCTAAAATACAGCTCACAAACAGATTTTTACCATTTTCAGAGATGGAATTATATGAAAAAACGAAAAATGACGTGCCCAAAATACAGCAAGGAGGAACTGTGCCAAGAGCTAAGGTCACGCAGATTGTTTTGATTGGAGACGGGGCAATAAGTCATGTGACGCATGAAAAGATAAACACACATTCTTTTCCAAGCGCCACTGTTTCTGAGATAATGTCACTCCTTCCAAATATTATGGCTAAGCATGGAGGAGCTAAACAGCTGGTTGTGCACGTGGGTGCAGTGGACATGCGGCGGGAACAGACTGAAGTTTTGAAAAAAGACTTCTTGAAGTTATTCGACGTGCTTGATAAAGTGGAAATCAAAACGTTCATAAGTGGACCTCTTCCAAACATCGACAGGAGGATAAACAAGTTTAGCCGGCTGCTTCAGCTGAACATATGGCTGTCCATAGAGTGTGCTCTAGAGGACTACACTACATTGAGAACTTCTATCTATTCTGGAAACGAGAGGACTTGTTTAAGAGAAATGGCCCCCACCTATGCAGAGGTGGAGTGAGGGTGCTGACAGAGAACCTTCTCCACGCTCTGAGGCATTGGACTGGGCCTGGACAGGGTCCTGAGCAGATAGTTAGAGAAGAGAGGAATGAGAGAAGAATTCCAGCTCCAACAACCAGAAACTGAGCCAATGTTTCAACATCAACAGCACCACAACCTCAGCCTCCACCAAAGGATTCATCAGCAGCCGCTCCACCACCTCCAGCAAAGGATTCAGCTCCAGCTGCTCCACATTCACCTCCACCGCCTCCAGCGAAGGATTCATCAGCAAAAGCACCACAACAATCTTCAAAGGCCTTGGACCCATCTGTGACAGGCCCAACAACATCCCTGTCATTGCCCCTGCCTTCAGACCATCCCTGGGTTCCCCCTGCAACATCTACTCCCACTAAAGATTCATCATTCTCCTTCTCATCTCCACTCCCACCCATGGGCCTTCCCAGCCGTTTTGAAAGTCTGATCAATACAGGCATTAAGATGGCTCCACTCACGCCCAATATAGCAAGATCAAGGGTTATGTCAATACTTATCAACTCTTCCCTGCACAAGCCGACTACACCAACAAAAGCCCCACCACCCATCCCCCCTCGTCTTTCACCTGGTATCTCCCATAAATAGGATGCACTGGGTCTCAGCGTTGCCGGGACTTATTGTCATATTAGAAATCAAACCAACCCGGGGCCCTATGTAAAAAGAGCCCCCCCTAGTGCTATTTCTGTAGTCACATCACACAGATGGAAAAACAAAATGCGAGTCAGGCCCAATCTGAGAAATGTGATTTATATTCCCTGTGAAAAGATAAAGCCCAGTCCCACTGAAACTAGTCTGAAACTTGCTGTGCTAAATGTCAGATCCTTATGTAACAAATCACTCTTAATTAATCATTTTATTTCTTCTTATAATCTTTATTTTATGTTTTTAACTGAAACATGGCTTGACAAAAACACAGGAAATGTAGTTCTGATAGAATCTGCTCCACCCAACTTTAAGTTTGAATCTGAAACTCGAGAAAACAAAAAAAGGGGGTGGAGTCTGTGCTGTCTTTAGAGATGAAATAATTACCCGCAGGTTGACTTTTGGGGTGTTTTCATCATTTGAGTATGTATCCTTTAAAATGGAGCTAAAACAGTCTCCATCCATTCTCTTCATTGTTTTATACAAGCCTCCCCAGCACTGCCAATGTTTTTTTGATGATTTTATTGAGATGCTTTCAGTCGTATGCACAGACTTTGATGGTTTGGTCATTACAGGTGATTTCAATGTGCATGTTGATAATATTTGTGACAGAAACGCTAAAGAGCTTGATGCTGTCCTTGAAACCTTCAGTCTTACTCAGCATGTGAGAGGCCCCACCCACAGCAAAGGACACACTCTAGATCTCATAATTACAAAGGGGGTAAATATTTCAACTGTCAATGTGGTCGATGCTGCTCTGTCTGATCATTTCTGTGTCTTCTTTGACCTGTCTGTTTCTCCCAAACCACCGGTTGATCCTGCAGTTGTTCAGAGGAGACACATAAGTGATGGCACAGGTGCACTGTTTATGTAAATGATACACTTTGAAAATGTCTCATGTTCTAATGTAAATGATTTGTTGAACTCTGTTACATCTAGTGTTTTGAATGTATTTCTAAAGTCTGTGCTGAACAGTTTGTTAGCACCATTCACTCACATAGTCGACATGTCGCTTCAATCTGGAAAATTCCCAATGTCTTTGAAAACTGCGGTCATAAAGCCTCTCCTAAAGAAGAGCAGTCTTGATGCTGCAGTACTGAGTAATTACCGGCCCATCTCTAATCTGCCATTTTGGGACAAAGTCCTTGAAAAGGTTGTTTACCAACAGCTCACAGATTTCCTCTTAATAAACTACTCATTTGATGTTTTTCAGTCAGGTTTTAGACCTCATCACAGCACTGAGACTGCTCTTGTCAAGGTGACAAATGACATCCGCCTTAACACTGACACGAGCAAAGCCTCAGTCTTAATTCTGTTAGATCTGAGTGCTACTTTCGACACCGTCGATCATGGGATCCTCTTACAGAGACTGGAGGACTGGGTGGGCATCACTGGCACTGCCGTAAACTGGCTAAGGTCCTACCTGGAAGACAGGAAGTACTTTGTTGAAATTGGTAACTGTGTCTCAGACCACATGACCCTGACCTGTGGAGTGCCCCAAGGGTCAGTCCTGGGTCCCCTTCTGTTCAACCTCTACATGCTGCCGTTAGGTCAGTTGATACGCAGTGAAAATGTGTCCTATCACAATTATGCAGACGACACTCAGATCTATGTCACTGCATCCAACAGATCACTTTGTGGATGCAAAACAACTTTCTCCAGCTGAACTCAGACAAGACTGAAATAATCGTTTTTGGCCCACAGAAACAAAGAGAAAGTGTTAGCGGTCACCTCCAGAGTCTCGCTCTAAAACCTACAAACCAAGTTAGAAATCTGGGGGTAATAATGGACTCAGACTTGAACTTTAATAGCCACGTCAAATCAATAACATCAGCAGCTTTTTACCATCTAAAAAACATTGTCAAAATCAAAAATATAGTGTCAAAACCAGATTTAGAGAGACTTATCCATGCGTTTGTCTCCAGTAGATTAGACTACTGTAACGGCCACTGGTCTCTCCAAACGAGTTGTAAAACAGCTGCAGTACATCCAGAACGCTGCTGCTCGGGTCCTGACCAGAACCAGGAAGTACGATCACATTAGTCTTGTTCTCAGGTCTCTGCACTGGCTCCCTGTGGCTCAGAGAATAGACTTTAAAGCAGCTCTGCTTGTGTACAAGTCTCTCCATGGCCTAGCACCAAAGTACATCTTGGACATGTTAGTGCCATATGAACCATCTCGGACTCTGAGGACCTCAGGGACCGGCCTCCTGCTGGTGCCCAGAGTCAGGACTAAACATGGACCGACCTCCTGCTTGTGCCCAGAGTCAGGACTAAACAATCTGCATTTCAGTTTTATGCAGCTAAAATCTGGAACAGTCTTCCTGAAGATGTGAGACAGGCTTCTACTCTGACAATGTTCAAATCTAAGCTAAAAACTGTTTTGTTTAGCTGCGCATATGACTGAAAGGATTTTTATTTGCACTCTTCTCTTTTATTTTAATTTCATTAGTTTAGACAATCAGTTGGATTGATTTAAAAGGGAGTTGGACTCCAAAACACGTTGGACGTGTAATAGTACGTACCATCAGTTGGACTGATTTAAAAAAGGATTTAAAAAGGAGTTGGACTCCGAAAACACGTTACCCTTTGTGGCTAGGTGTTTTTTGTTTTTGTTTTTTTTATTTAATTAATTTTATCGTATTTCTGTTTCTGTAATTTCTTTGTGATTTTAATGCATTTTTCCTGCTGTGTGAAGCACTTTGAAATGCTTTGTGTATGAAATGTGCTCTACAAATAAACTTGCCTTGCCTTACAAGTACCAGCACTGTTGAGTCTGAAGGCCTGAGGGCAGATTTCAGACCCCTGGCAACCAAGAGGAAGCCATGAAATGAAGAGTATAACTCTTACTCTGGAATAATTTAATAAATATTTGTGGGAAAATATTTTTTTTTTTTAAATGATATTCTAATTATGTTTAGGTTAGCAGAGAAGGCTATAGGCCTGTCTCACATCTTCAGGAAGACTGTTCAAGATTTTAGCTTCATAAAACAAAGTCCTGACTCTGGTCACCAGCAGGAGGCCGGTCCATGAGGTCCTCAGAGTCTGAGATGGTTCATATGGCACTAACATGTCTGAGATATACTTTGGTGCTAGGCCATGGAGAGACTTAAAGTCTTAAAGTCTATCCTCTGAACCACAGGGAGCCAGAGCAGAGACCTGAGAACAGGACTAGTGTAATCATACTAGTCAGGACCCGAGCACCAGCGTTCTGGATTAACTGCAGCTGTTTTACAGCTTGCTTGGAGAGGCTTGTGAGCAGGCCGTTACAGTAATCTAATCTACTGGAGACAAACGTATGGAAAAGTCTCTCCAAGTCTGGTTTAGACACTATACTTTTGAGTTTTGCAATGTTTTTAGGTGTTAAAAAGCTGCTGATGTTATTGATTTGATGAGGCCATTATGAGTCCATTATTCTCTTATTATCTTGGAGGTGACCACTAACACTTTCTCTTTGTTTCTGTGGGACAAAGACAATAATTTCAGTTTTGCATCCACAAACTGATCTGTTGGATGCAGTGACAGGGTGAATCCACTGGTCCACATTCACCTGCCGTCAGTGAAACATAGATCTGTTACTTGACCAGCCAGTCCCTCCCACATTATGTTCAAATGCAAAAGGGTCTAGATTCGCACCATTGGGGGGCGTCAAAAAAACTCTTCAAGCATTAACCGGTCCAACCACCGCCGCTAATGCGGAACACTTTGTGTCACATGTCTCTCAAATGTGGAAGACATCTCTCAAATATTTTCGGAACATTCAGAACAAAATATTATAATATAGTTTAGTGCGTCACTTGGTTAATTGGTTAATCCGCCTCTCAATCACTACCTTTGGAAATTGGAGTGACTGGGTCCCAGACCCTCACGGTTTTGTAAAGAAGTCTGTCAAAATGTGTTGGGACTGGCTGGTCAGGCAAATAGATCTGAGTGTCATCTACATAATTGTGATAGGAAACATTTTCACTGCGTATCATCTGACCTAACGGCAGCATGTAGAGGTTGAACAGAACAGGTCCCAGGATTGACCGTTGGGGCACGCCACAGGTCAGGGGCATGTTGTCTGAGACACAGTTACCAATTTCATCAAAGTACTTCCTGTCTTCCAGATAGGACCTTAAAAGTTGAATAGAGGATTTTTGCGAACAATCAGAGTCTCATTTCCTGGTGACGTGGACAGCCGAGTAGTTGATGTCAATCATTCCCTGCGTCCTACTCGTTCTGGCTCGTTCCCAGGATATCAGCACGTTCCCCTGGCTGTGCCTGTGTGGTTGATATGCTGGGGTGTGTTTAGCAAAGTTAGCAGTGAGTTATTTCAGTGTGGCTCCACGCTTCTGACCGCGAAGTACAAAAATGGCTGAGGGACGACTGTGTTCGCGCTGGCTAAGAGACGGAACTCTGCGGAGACAAGAGATGGGATCCGTCACACTAATAAACAAACGTACGTGTAGCAGCGGAGCTGTTGCATGCTCATGCACAAGGTTTGATGGCAGGCGGCCTCTCGGAAAAAAAACAGGAGGGTGAGTGTGCACATGCGCATTTTTAAAAAAAGGACTTACAGTCGCTGATTTCTCAAATCGTCAATAAATCCTCTGTTCAACCTTTAACCAGTTTAGGGCAGTGCCAGTGATGCCCACCCAGTCCTCTAGTCTCTGTAAGAGGATCCCATGATCGACTGTGTCAAAAGCAGCACTCAGATCTAACAGAATTAAGACTGAGGCTTTGCTCGTGTCAGTGTTCAGGTGGATGATATTTGTCACCTTGACAAGAGCAGTCTCAGTGCTGTGATGAGGTCTAAAACCTGACTGAAAAACACCAAATGAGTTGTTGTGATCCGTAAGGTGTTGGTAAATAACTTTTTCAGGATGGGCCAGTAATTACTCAGTGCTGCGACATCAAGACTGCTCTTCTTTAGGAGAGGCTTTATGACCGCAGTTTTCAAAGACATTGGGAATGTTCCAGATTGAAGCGACATGTTAACTATGTGAGTGAGTGGTGCTAACAAACTGTTCAGCACAGACTTTAGAAATCTGGTGGGTAACATATCGAGGCAGCATGTAGATGAACTCAGACTGGTGATGATCACCTGGACAGTTTTGTCAGTTACAGGTGCAAAGTGAGTTAGCTCTAAGTGTCTAGGTGTTTTAGGGTTATTTTTTGCATTGTGGAATTTAAATAATTTAATCAAAGATTAATGTAAACTCATTGCACTTGGATTTGGAAATGAGTTCTAACGGCAGTTGAGCTTGAGGGTTTGTTAATCTGTTTACTGTGTTGAACAGGACACGCAAGTTGTTATTGCAGCTTCAAATTATTTCAGAAAAATATCCTTCCCTGGTCCTAAATAAAATGAGGTTGTATATGTACAACTTCTCTCTGTAAATCTCTTTTTGAACCTGGAGTTTTGACTTTTGCCACTCCTTTTTCTGTGCCCTGACCGAATCATCATTTCTCCACGGCGCTTTCTGCTATTTTTTTTAAATGTTTAGCCTTGATAGGGGCAATGGTGTCCAGAACATTCAAAACACTAGATGTAACAGAGTTCAACAAATCATTTACATTGGAACATGAGACATTTTCAAAGTTTATCATTTCCATAAACAGTGCACCTGTGCCATCATTTATGTGTCTCCTTCGAACAACTGCAAGAGTGGGCCCTCTGCTGTGGGTGGGGCCTCTCATGTGCTCAGTAAGACCGAAAGTTTCAAGGACAGCATCAAGCTCTAGCGTTTCTGTCACAAATATTATCAACATGCACATTGAAACCACCTGTAATGACCAAACCATCAAAGTCTGTGCATACAACTGAAAGCATCTCAGTAAAATCATCAATTAAACTTTGGCAGTGCTGGGGAGGCTTGTATAAAACGAGAATGGATGCAGACTGTTATAGCTCCATTTTAAAGGATACATACTCAAATGATGAATACACCCCAAGGGACAACTGTGGGTTTTTGTTTTCTCGTGATTCAGATTCAAGCTTGAAGTTGGGTGGAGGAGATTCTATAAGAACTAAGTTTCCTGTGTTGTGGTCAAGCCATGTCTCAGTTAAAAACATAAAATGATGATGAGTGATTTGTTACAAAGGATCTGACATTTACCCCCGCAGGTTTCAGACTAGTTTCAGTGGGACTGGGGTATATCAGTTCTCTTACATCTAACTCTTTATCAAGAGAAGAGAACTTCCTCATCATACACTGCCTCGCCGCTGGTCATTTACATATTAAACAGTTATTTTCTCAGACCAGAGTTTGTTTGTTTTGATACCGTACAACCCCAGGAAAAGGGGAGCTTTTTACTCTCTTACTCCTGGGATACTGAACCTGAAGAAGTGGGACTGCAGATGGCGCTGTCGTCTTAACTCTCCTGAAGAAGACACACCTACACCTGCGTGAATCAGCTGACAGGACAGTCACAGCAACATCATGTAACACTCTCAGTTCAAACTGTCAGGTCTGAAAAACAAAAAAAACTTTGGTCTGAAAAAAACCCTGCACATTGGCATACACTTTAGGTGTTTATTTCAGTCAATTTTAGCTAAGCAATGTCTTAAATAGGCACTCCATGTGTTGAAACAAAAAATGAAATGTATGTTTCTGATGATGAAACTACATTATGGCATTGCTAAAAGCAAAAGTCAATTCAGCTGAACATGTGACCTTTAAAGCTCCCACAAACTGCGAGTCGCTTTCCGAGCTCATTCCTCACATGAGCACTTTCCCAAAATTAGATTTTTTGTGAGGATTAGTTCATAAAGTTTGTTTTAGTGGCTGACTACAACATTTAATTGAAGAGACATAAATCTAAAATATGCATAGCATCCTATCCTATTATTGGTGCTTGGTTCAAATGTGCTATGGAGAGAAAATGTTTATTCTTAAAAACTGGATTTAAACAAAGATGTTTGAAAATCCTTTGTACATTTTTGTAGAAGTAGGCTTTTTAAAAAACTAGTGTACAGTATGTGTATGTATGTAAGGTACCATGTATATCAACGTCATTGCATTTACTTTATCATTTGTCAGATCCGCTGACCCACAGGTTGGTGGTGCGATTGCAGTTACCTCAGGTGAATATTGCTGTTGTGTCCTTAACCCTAACCCGCCCCCAGTGCCTGCGTACTCTCGGGTTTGAACATATGCTTGAATGGGTGAGTGGTTCCTTGATGTAAAAGTACTTTGAAGGTAGAGATGCGCTATATAATTGTGACCATTGATTTTTATTGGTAATTTCAGAAAAGGTTTATCAGAATCAGAATCAGAAAAGGTGTATTGCCATTGTCAATGAAGGCAAGGCAAGTTTATTTGTAGAGCACATAAATTTTCATACCCAAGGCAATTCAAAGTGCTTCACACAGCAGGGAAAATGCATTAAAATCACAAAGAAATTACAGAAACAGAAATACAATAAAATTCCAACTGATTGTCTAAACTAATAAAATCACAAACAAAAGAGAAGAGTGCAAAGAAAATATCCTTTCAGTCATATGCGCAGCTAAACAAAACTGTTTTTAGCTTAGATTTGAATATTGTCAGAGTAGAAGCCTGTCTCACATCTTCAGGAAGACTGTTCCAGATTTTAGCTGCATAAAACTGAAACGCAGATTCCCCATGTTTTGTCCTGACTCTGGGCACCAGCAGGAGGCTGGAGCAGGAGGCCTGAGGTCCTCAGAGTCCGAGATGGTTCATATGGCACTAACATATCCAAGATGTACTTTGGTGCTAGGCCATGGAGAGACTTGTACAAAAGCAGAGCTGCTTTAAAGTCTCTTCTCTGAGCCACAGGAGCCAGTGCAGAGACCTGAGAACAGGACTAATGTGATCTGTAGAGGCTAATCCTAGTTCTTTGTTCCTTCGTTTTAACCTCTTTGGAAAATAATGACTGCATGAGCCTGTTTTACGCGTAGGACCACTGGTGTAGTCGCAGCACGGTAACACGACCGTGTTGCTCCAGCCATCTCTCTTTATTAACAAAGTTTTTACAACAAACTTCTTCACCTGTTTTACATGACAGGTAACAGTAGTGCGCCCCCAAGCGTCCAGGACATGCACACACATGCAAACTTCTTTTACATAAAACACAAATGAGTTATTATGAATAACATAAAATTAAGAATGCAAAATATCAAACCATATAAAATGGCGCTTACATTCCGGCCCCTAATTGTTACTTCTGGGGAATAACAATTACCAAAACAAAAATACAAAGCGACATTTCGTCTGTAAATAAACATTTGAAACATGAAACTTGTTTCATCCATAACATATTTATGGCTTTAACGAACACAAATACATTACTCCATTTCAAGCAACAGACACAGTTTGTCTACTGGTCTTTCCAAAACACTGCTTTTAGTTTTTACCAAAACCCTTCTAACATGACCTTTGGAATCACAGATAGATTTTTCAACCTTTCCCATCAACCATGAACCTCTTGGTGCACTATCATCTACTATAAGAACAACATCACCGGGTTTCAGGTTTCTTTTGGCATTAAACCATTTTTGTCTCTCTTGCAAAAGTGGGAGATACTCTTTGGTCCAACGTTTCCAAAAAATATCTGACAGATATTGAACCTGACGCCAACGTTTCCTTGAGTACAAGTCCTCCTTCTGGAACACACCAGGTGGCAATACTGGTTTTCTTTTTAGGAGAAGCAAATGATTTGGAGTCAATGCTTCGATGTCATTTGGATCGTTAGAGACTCTCGTAATCGGTCTATCATTGATAATGGACTCCACTTCACAAAACAAAGTGTGGAGACGCTCATCATCAAGAGTCTGCTGTCTCAATAACTGGATAAGGATTCTCCTTACAGAACGTATCTGTCTTTCCCAAATGCCACCAAAGTGAGATCCAGCTGGTGGATTGAACGTCCATGTGATACCTTTTTGACTCAAAGATTCAGCAATTTTTGACTGATTCCAACTTTTAAGTGATTCACGCATTTCCTTTTCCGCACCCACCAGGTTTGTACCATTATCTGATCTCATTACAGAAACCTGACCTCTCCTTGCAACAAACCTCCTAAATGCGTTAATACAAGATTCTGTTTCAAGTGAATTGGCCACCTCTATATGAACAGCTCTTATGGTAAGGCATGTAAACAAAACACCATATCTTTTTACATGACTTCTGCCACATTTCACGTCAAAAGGTCCAAAGTAGTCTATCCCTACATTAGTGAAAGTGGGATTGTCTGGGACAAGTCTGTCATGTGGCAAGTTAGCCATTCTCTGTTCACCAGGTTTACCTGACAACATTCTGCATTGTACACATTTTGACAATACTTTTCTGAGAGCTGCATCAGCTTTCGGAATCCAATATTTTTCTCTCAGTTTGGATAACATTATGTTTCTACCACTGTGCCCAGTTTGTTTGTGAACATTTCTGAAAATCAAAGTGGACACATAGTGGTCTTGATGAAGTATTACAGGATGTTTCACACTGAATGGTAATGCAGATTGATGTAACCTTCCTCCAACTCTTAAAACACCATTGTCCAATACAGGATCTAGTTTGACAATATGACTCGTTCTTTTAACCTTTTCACCCTTTTGCAAAGTTTGTATCTCATCTTTGTAGCTTTGACTTTGACAAAACTTCACATTCCGGCCCCTAATTGTTACTTCTGGGGAATAACAATTACCAAAACAAAAATACAAAGCGACATTTCGTCTGTAAATAAACATTTGAAACATGAAACTTGTTTCATCCATAACATATTTATGGCTTTAACGAACACAAATACATTACTCCATTTCAAGCAACAGACACAGTTTGTCTACTGGTCTTTCCAAAACACTGCTTTTAGTTTTTACCAAAACCCTTCTAACATGACCTTTGGAATCACAGATAGATTTTTCAACCTTTCCCATCAACCATGAACCTCTTGGTGCACTATCATCTACTATAAGAACAACATCACCGGGTTTCAGGTTTCTTTTGGCATTAAACCATTTTTGTCTCTCTTGCAAAAGTGGGAGATACTCTTTGGTCCAACGTTTCCAAAAAATATCTGACAGATATTGAACCTGACGCCAACGTTTCCTTGAGTACAAGTCCTCCTTCTGGAACACACCAGGTGGCAATACTGGTTTTCTTTTTAGGAGAAGCAAATGATTTGGAGTCAATGCTTCGATGTCATTTGGATCGTTAGAGACTCTCGTAATCGGTCTATCATTGATAATGGACTCCACTTCACAAAACAAAGTGTGGAGACGCTCATCATCAAGAGTCTGCTGTCTCAATAACTGGATAAGGATTCTCCTTACAGAACGTATCTGTCTTTCCCAAATGCCACCAAAGTGAGATCCAGCTGGTGGATTGAACGTCCATGTGATACCTTTTTGACTCAAAGATTCAGCAATTTTTGACTGATTCCAACTTTTAAGTGATTCACGCATTTCCTTTTCCGCACCCACCAGGTTTGTACCATTATCTGATCTCATTACAGAAACCTGACCTCTCCTTGCAACAAACCTCCTAAATGCGTTAATACAAGATTCTGTTTCAAGTGAATTGGCCACCTCTATATGAACAGCTCTTATGGTAAGGCATGTAAACAAAACACCATATCTTTTTACATGACTTCTGCCACATTTCACGTCAAAAGGTCCAAAGTAGTCTATCCCTACATTAGTGAAAGTGGGATTGTCTGGGACAAGTCTGTCATGTGGCAAGTTAGCCATTCTCTGTTCACCAGGTTTACCTGACAACATTCTGCATTGTACACATTTTGACAATACTTTTCTGAGAGCTGCATCAGCTTTCGGAATCCAATATTTTTCTCTCAGTTTGGATAACATTATGTTTCTACCACTGTGCCCAGTTTGTTTGTGAACATTTCTGAAAATCAAAGTGGACACATAGTGGTCTTGATGAAGTATTACAGGATGTTTCACACTGAATGGTAATGCAGATTGATGTAACCTTCCTCCAACTCTTAAAACACCATTGTCCAATACAGGATCTAGTTTGACAATATGACTCGTTCTTTTAACCTTTTCACCCTTTTGCAAAGTTTGTATCTCATCTTTGTAGCTTTGACTTTGACAAAACTTCACAATCTCAATCTCAGCATTTTCCAATTCTGCTACTGTCAAATAACTTTTGATCGTTTTTGACTTAAGCCTTTGCTTTTTGTTTGTGACATTTTTGCTTGGACATTGAACATCACTAACTTTTCTCTCTTGAGTCTTTTCTTTAAGAAGCTGTTTTAGTCTCAGCATCAAGGCAACAGCTTTCTTTAATCTGTGCCAGTCTGAGTAGTGACTGATAAGTTTACTGATTGGATCAGCTTGCACAATGTCAACATTAACACTCATAACCTTCACCTCAGCATCATTTTGAACATCCTTTGATATTATTGGTGACACAGGCCAGTGTGTACTGTCTTTACTTAGAAATTCCGGTCCATCAATCCAAGATTTGTTTGAAAGGAACTCAGAGGTTTTCATGCCCCTCGAAGCATGATCAGCAGGGTTCAACTCAGAGTTCACATATCTCCACTGACTGACATTGGAATGATCTCTGATAAGTGACACTGTTTGCAACAAAAGTCTTAAATCTGAGACCGTCATTTGCAACGTACCTTAGCACTGTAGTACTATCAGTCCAGAACACGGATTCTTTCAATGGCATTTGTAGCTCATTTCTCATTAGTTTGTCCATCTTTACAGCCACAGCAGCAGCCGTTAGCTCTAACCTAGGAATCGTTGTTTGTTTCAGAGGCGATACTCTGGACTTGCCTATTACGAACGAACAGTGAGCTTCGCCCTTTTTGTTTGTCAGTCGAAGATATGTAACCACTCCGTACCCACGTTCACTCGCATCTGCAAAATGATGCAGTTGTGCAGATGTAACATTGTCATATCCGACTGGTTTGAAACACCTGTCAACTGTGAAACCTTGTAGCTTTTCAAGGTCTGATATCCAAGCCTGTGACTTCTGAGCAAGTTCTTCAGGTATATCTTCATCCCAAGAGAATTTCTTTCCACACAGTTCTTGCAAGACAATTTTTGCAGGGAGAATAACTGGGGACAGGAACCCTAATGGATCATAGATTGAACTCACAAATGACAAAATGCCACGCCTGTTTTTTTCCATTGGCTTTGCATTGATCTTAATTTTAAATGAGTCGGTTTCAATACACCAGATTACTCCTAAAACTCGTTCATCCGGTAGATTGTCATGACAGAGATCTAATGTCTTGACCTCAGACGCTCTTTCTGTTTCAGGTATGGAGGCCAAAACAACTCTGCTGTTGCTATTCCACTTAGTGAGACGAAAGCCTCCATTTGCACAAAGTTCTGTCAGTTCTTTTACCATGGTACAGGCATCGCTTTCATTTGACACTGAGAAGAGACAGTCGTCTACATAAAAGTTATTCTGAACTGCACTCACAGCCATGGGTGCCACTTCTTCTGTAGCGTCTTCTGCAGTTTTCCTTAAGGCAAAATTAGCGCAACTGGGTGAAGATGTTGCACCAAACAAATGCACTGTCATTTTAAACTCCTGCAGGGGTTTATCCAAATTTCCTTCAGGCCACCAGAGAAAGCGTAACATGTCTTTGTCCTCTGGCTGTACCTTAACCTGATGATACATTGCTTCTATGTCTGACATCAAAGCAATGTGATCATGTCTGAATCGAGTTAATACTCCTATTAGTGTATTAGTCAAATCAGGACCTTGCAAGAGTTCCTGGTTCAGTGATCTGCCCTGATATGAGACTGTACAATTGAAAACAACACGCAGCTTTCTTTTCTGTGGGTGGTACACCCCGTGATGAGGTATGTACCATACTCGTCCATCGTCACAATCAATTTGTTCTTGTGGCACAGGAACGGCATATCCTTTGTCTATTAGGTCAGACATGAATGCCTTATACTCTTTGAGTAAGTCATTGTTTTTGAGCATTTTCCTTTTAAGGCTTTCTGCTCTCTGCACTACTGAGCGATTGTTTGGTAGTTTAACAGATTTGTTCTTTAGATGTAGGCCCACACAAAACTGACCGTCAACCCTTTTAACAGTGTCCTTAACAAAGTCCATGAATTGTAAATCCTCACGAGACATTTCCTGCCTCTCATCAGAGGCTTTTTCTGGAAAGTTGTGATTAATCTGTTTCAAACACAGGGTTTCTATTTCTGACATTGAAATGCGATTTACAGAAGCACTTTGGTCAGTTTCAGAGTCATTTCCTTTCAATGGGCCATTTATTACCCAGCCTAAGATTGTTTTAACTGCATAGGGACCATCATCTATGCTGTGGATGATTTCCCAAGGTTCCATAGCCTTGTAAGCATTTGCTCCAATCAAAAGTCCAACATCTGCATCTACTTCTGGCAGTTCTACACCATACAAATGTGGCCACTTTTCTAAGTCTTGTTGCATAGGAATGCTTTCTTTAGAAACTGGGATGTCCTTGTGAGTGTACGTGTCCGGTAAATCAATGTACACATTCTCTTTTACACCACAAACTTCTAAGCCTGAAACTATATAACTAGGCTCTACCTTTTTCTGACCCATGGTGCGAAGAAGGATTTGCGTTTTCTTTCCTTCTATGCCAAGTTCTCATAAGTTTCTCTGAGCAAAAAGTTGCTTCACTGCCATTGTCCAAAAATGCATACATTTCTACAGTTTTGTTGTTTTTCTTAAGCTTAACATGAACTGGCACAACCGCCAAAACTCTACTGCTGCTACCGGCCCCGGTAGCACCACATGTACCACCCGTGACTGGAATAGGACTCGTGACTTCAGTGTTTGAGTTTACAGTGGCATTGTTGAGATTGTCCTGTACAGCTTCATCCACTGTTTTATCGTAATGAAGCATATTTGGATGTATCTTGGAACAATAGTCACATTGGATTCGTTTCTTACAGTCTTTACTCATATGCCCTTGTGTCAAACACGAAAAACAGAGTCCTTTTCCCTTAAGAAACTCTATTCTTTCCTTTTGAGGCAGTTTTCTTATTTTCTGACAATCTGCTAGTGAGTGACTTTTCTCACAGTACATGCATGGTTTTTGAAACGCATCAACTGTAGGACGCAAGTTGCCTTTATTAGCATCTGGCATGCTTTCTCTTGTTGCAGGTGCCACACTAGTAGCAAAAGCACTGCCCTTTGGTCTAAATGCCCTATTTGGATTTATGTTTTGCTTGACTTTGTCATCAGCATCTTTAATGTTACCAAATAAAGGATCTGAAGCTATTTTAGCTTGTCTGTTCACAAATCGAACTAGATCTGAAAACTTTACTCTTCTCCCAGATGTTTCCTGAATGTCAAAGGCAAAGACTCTCCACATTTCTCTCATCTTGTAAGGTAACTTGGAAACTACGACTCTTAGGTTTGTTGGATTGTCTAGTTCCTCAAGGTGATTAATGTCCTGCATTGCATTGTTACAACCAGTAAGAAATAGAGAGTAACTGTGTAGAGTTTTTGCATCATCTGCCTTTACCTGAGGCCAGTTTTCAGCTCTATTCAGGTAAGCATTTGCAATTTTGATCTCATTGCCATAGTGATAGTGTAAAAGTTTCATTGCCTCTTGGTACCCAAGCTGAGGCATCATGTGCTGACAACTTCTAACTAAGTCTTTTGGTTCACCTCTTGTAAACTGTTCAAGATAATAAATCCTGTCACTGTCATCATCAGTTTTGCTACTGATTGTGTGTTCAAATGCTCTTAGAAAAGGTTCGAACTCTAAAGGATCACCACTGAAAATAGGCACATCTCTCTGAGGTAAGTTTGTGAGTCTTTGTTGCTTTACCAACATTTCTGTAACGTCATTCTGTTTTAGCATTACTTCACACAAGTTGTTCATTTCTACTTGTTGAGTGGGGATCTCCTGTTTAAACATTTGAGGTCTATTTAAGCTGTGAGCATTCGGCTGTTTATTATAAGTCACAACAGAGGGAACTCTGATCTTCTTGTAACCCCTAGGTGAGTGTTCACGTTGGCTGGTTACACTTCCATTTTCACCTTCATACTCACATTCCTCCAGCACCTTTATCTTTGCTGTTGAAGCAGCAATCTGAGTTTCCATTTCTAGCTGCTCTTTCTTGGCCTTTAACTTCAGCTCCTCAAACTCCAAAGCTTGTTTTTCTTTGAGCTTCTCTGCTTGAGCAACAAGAGCAGCTCGTTCTGCTTGTTCCTTACGACGTGCAGCAGATGTAGATGATGTAGACGATGTAGTTGAACCGCAACAGCTGGCCCTGGTCCCGGACACGCAGGATCCCGGTCGCCGCTTCCTTGATACACTGGTCATCGATACGCTGTCATCTGGACCCACGTCGTCCTGTCTCAGTTGTCTTGAAGAAATAGTCCAGTTTTCAGCTTCCATGGTGAAACTGTTGTACTTGTCCTTTTTAGGTAGAAACCAGTATGTCTGATCAGCTTCCCTTTCTTCCTCACACAACAGCTGAAGTACATTTTCGTTTGACTGAACAAAGTCGTTCATAAGTTTTGAAAACTCGTTTAAATGTTCATCAACTGTGTCAGGATTTTCACTATTTTTCATCATAGTACTTATCTTGTTCATTTTCGCATTCAATTGAGCAAGCTTTGCTCTTCTTGCGTTCATTTGTCTGTGCAGTGCGTCTTCCAACCCTTTTTCCGTGTACCTTGACGCCCTCTTGTGGACATCCTCGACACTGCACTCATTTTCTCTCGTTCTGGTTTCCTGCGTCATGTCGTCCTCCATTTTGGCTCAAATTAGCCCGCAAATGTTCATTGGCAATCAACAGCAGTTCAAATAAAGTAGTCTATGACACAAAGCGTGCTTTGCTTTCTTCTTGAGTGTCATCTAACAAAGACTACAACATTCCTGTTGTCTCATATTCTCTTCAGCGCAGGTTACCAGTTCGTAGTTTTTTCTTGTTATCTTGCCACGATGTTGGGCTCCTCCACGGCTCGTGCTCTGGTTGAGCGAGGTCGTTTTACTTAATGTAGAGGCTAATCCTAGTTCTTTGTTCCTTCGTTTTAACCTCTTTGGAAAATAATGACTGCATGAGCCTGTTTTACGCGTAGGACCACTGGTGTAGTCGCAGCACGGTAACACGACCGTGTTGCTCCAGCCATCTCTCTTTATTAACAAAGTTTTTACAACAAACTTCTTCACCTGTTTTACATGACAGGTAACAGTAGTGCGCCCCCAAGCGTCCAGGACATGCACACACATGCAAACTTCTTTTACATAAAACACAAATGAGTTATTATGAATAACATAAAATTAAGAATGCAAAATATCAAACCATATAAAATGGCGCTTACATGATCATACTTCCTGGTTCTAGTCAGGACCCGAGCAGCAGCGTTCTGGATGAACTGCAGCTGTTTTACAACTCGTTTGGAGAGGCCAGTGAGCAGGCCGTTACAGTAGTCTAATCTACTGGAGACAAACGCATGGATAAGTCTCTCCAAATCTGGTTTTGACAATATATTTTTGATTTTGGCAATGTTTTTTGGATGGGGAAAAAGCTGCTGATGTTATTGATTTGACGTGGCTGTTAAAGTTCAAGTCTGAGTCCATTATTACCCCCAGATTTCTAATTTGGTTTGTAGGTTTTAGAGCGAGACTCTGGAGGTGACCACTAACACTTTCTCTTTGTTTCTGTGGGCCAAAAACGATTATTTCAGTCTTGTCTGAGTTCAGCTGGAGAAAGTTGAGACATCGATTTAAATCTCAGGGGTAATTGTGGCAGGGCAAGCTCAGTCATGTGACAAAGTCACATGAGATCATAAAGGTCAGGGGTTAAGCATGTCACTTCCTCTTCCTGGGCAGGCCGGAGCGCATGGTGGTGACTGGTGAGCAAACGATTGATCTTGATGTTTTAACCTTTATGTTTGTAAAAAAGACTGATTTGTAAATTGTTTAATACATTTTAAAGGGTCTCAACAGTCCTGTATTTTTAAAGGTACGCTTTTATATTTGATTTTATTATTAATTCAATGAAACTGTTTAATGCATTGCAACCGCATTGTGCTTACAGGCTCAGTGCTGGTTGCCGTTTGATATAGTTTGCTTATTTTAAACAAGTTTTAACAGTAGTTGGTGTCGGTCCTGAGGTTGCTAGGGAGGATTGGGGCTTACTTTAGTGGGTGATTTTATTTATAGTTATTGGTGATGGTGATAGGCTACTGGTTCAGATTTCACAGTCCCAAAAGTTGTGCATAATGTAGGGCTGACCCCTACGTCTCTCTATAGAGGACCCATATTTTTTTAAGAAGCACCCACAACGAAAACGTTCTTTGCTTGATTAATCCCACAACTGGATCAATAGCAAAATAAAGTGACAAAGAAGCCAGTTTTTGCTTCACATGGATAGACTGGGTAATTACAGGGGATTTAGCGTGTAGAGTTGAGTGCCTCGCCTCAGCATTCCCTGTGTTTACATGGTCGGGTGAATATGTATGGAGAGTGCACGGTGAGGTCCTCAGTCAGCAAAACACCTCAGGCGGGAGTGTAATCATGGAAATGAAAGCAGCATTACAGCTCACTCAGCCCGATTATTGCACAAACACGACAACGAAAACACAAGAAGAAGAATTGTATGGCTCCGAGCTTGTAAACATTTAAATGTATTTATTTAGCTTGTAAGAGTTTGCTTATACATTTTACAGGTTATGGACCAGGGGAAAGGTGAGTGAAAAGGAAAAATGATTATGCATCATTTGTATTGTGATTGGCCTTTAAACATGCTCTTGAATACCTTTACTTTGGCATCTCATGTTTTGGAAAATGAATAAATCATATACAAAAACAAATAGACTTCACGTTTACTATGCCAGAAAATGAGTGTTTGATTTGTTGTGACATTGTTAAAACTCAAAAATTAGGCCTGTTTGAGTTTTGGCTACTCATCCCACTAAATACATTTAAATAAATAAACAAAATCAATATTAAATAAATAAGCGAGTAAGGTTAAGGTGTGACAAGTTAGACTACACATTTCACTAAAAGTTGATATTCAATATTTTGCTAATTATCATACACCCAGCCATTTTTTATTTAATTATCTATTAAAATGTATTCAACCTAGTAAGAACCCATTGTTGCTTTGTTTTAAAAGAAAGGTTTGAGTACCTTTGAGCATGTTTGAGTCCAAGGTCCCAGGTGTCAACCAATCAGGAGCTTCCAATCAGGAGCTTCCAATCAGGAGCTTCCAATCAGGAGCTTCCAATCAGGAGCTTCCAATCAGGAGCTTCCAATCAGGAGCTTCCAATCAGGAGCTTCCAATCAGGAGCTTCCAATCAGGAGCTTCCAATCAGGAGCTTCCAATCAGGAGCTTCCAATCAGGAGCTTCCAATCAGGAGCTTCCAATCAGGAGCTTCCAATCAGGAGCTTCCAATCAGGAGCTTCCTCCAGCGTCATTAATCTGAATAACAATCATTGCACAAGCAGTGAGAGGTGGATTTGTGTCTAGTTCAAACGTGCGTAAAACATGCGGTCTGAAGCCTGTCTCGTGTTGCGCACTGTGAATTCGATTTGCAAGAAAACATGCTTTGGCCCCAGACCAAAGCATGTTTGTTGTCCAGTGGCACAGGCTGCAGCAGTGGTTTTATCTCATGTTCTTTGAGGATACCGAGGGGCAAATAGAGTTGCAGCCTGCCTCAGAGCTAATAGGTTGATAAAATAGAGTTTAGAGAAGAGTGTGACCGCCCTTTGTATACTATGGCTATAATTCAAATGCAACAAAACCTCACTTATTACACATTCAAAGCTTTTCAATATCAACTGTAGAGTAGACACTTGTTTCTCTACAGAAGTCTAAATTCCTTTGGATTCACATTTTAGGGACCAAACGCATTGTGAATGGGGAGTTACACACAGTTTAAACATTTTGGCGCATGTCACGCTGGCCTGTTAACTTTCTTTGCTCGGAAGACAGTTGTGCTGGTCGGAATGAAGGAGGAACGGGGAGAAGAGGAAGGTGATGGTCAACAAGGAGGAGAGGACGATAGAGGACAGAAGGTATGAGGGAAATGGAGGCAGGATGCATTGAAAAAATGTATTCATCTGGTCTGGTGCCACCCCTCAACTTTGTGACGAGTTTGTGAAATTCTTTAATGATAAAATGTGTGCAGTTAGGGCTTGTCTTTCTTCATGCCCTTGACATTGCGGATGGAATTTACATGTTTCATAATGCATAAAAAAAGGTCCAACAATTGAGTCCATCATTTTGTCCTGTTGACACCCTTCCGCCTTCTTAAAGATGTTTTTCACTCTATTGGATAATCTATTGTTGACTTGATTAACTGCTCATTAAACTCTGGCATTGTCCCTGCTGGTTTTAAGCATGCAGTGGTGCAACCTTTAATAGAAAAGGATAATCTGGATCCACTATACACACCACTTGACAAACGTTAGGTCAATTTCAAAATTACCTTTTCTATCTAAAAGGTGCTAGAGAAAGTTCTCTATTAAGTTCATTGGCCAAAATGCTGGTTCTTAAAGTTGTTCTATGCTGGCCCATGCTTGTCATGTGTCCTCTACTCACTCTGGAGTGTCACAAGACTCCGTTGTTAATTTCTATGTACTTACTTCGCCTTGGTCTAATAAAAAAAATATATATATATATATTACAATCCATATGTATGCAGATAACTCACAGATATATATTCCAAGGATTAACTGTTCCCATTATTAGGATGGAAAAGTGGAAGAGGAGCAGGAAGAAAAGGAAGAGGAGGGTCAAAAAGGAATCCGAATCAGAAAAGGTTTATTGCCATTGTCAATGAAAATGATTCACAAACATAGGAACTTGTCTTGGTGATTTGGTGCAACATAAAGGAGGAGGAGAGGACGATGGAGGGCGGAAGGTATGAGAGAAGAAAATAGTCATGTAGTATTTATATAGACATGACACATGAGTAAACGGAGGAAGTCCAAAGTTTTACCGATCCAATATATTTCCTGTAAAATATATAGTTTTAATCAAAGTATTGCAGTGGCTAAATAGTTCCAGTAAATCTTGACATAGACATTGAGTGTACAACATACGCTTGTGAAAGGAGAGGACTTAAACCCAGAGGAGCAGGAGAACAATGAACTTTTCATAATCCGCGGCTTTATCCAAAGTGAAATCTTTTAAACTTTTTGATCAAGTCATGCACGCTTTTATTTCTTTGCACCTGGACTACATTACTGAGCGTCTTGCGACGTCTAAAGATGAGGCAACAAGGCATTTTGAAAAGTGAACGTATAGAACTGTACCAGCCTCTAGGATGCAGCCATTCTGTTCAATCACTTGAAGGGTCTATTGGCTTCTGGTTGTGGAGAAAAGGTCGGAAATATTTAAAGAGAAGGACAGCATGTAAAGTTCACCTCCCAGCAGGAGTGTGGATTTAGTCGACTGAATGAGAATTTGGATTGATTTGAGGGATATTTTCCCTCAGCGCTCTAGGGCCCAATCAAAGTCCTGGTGTTAAAGCCAGCCTGGCCACGCTGATCCCTGATTAGAATAACGGCTCTCACATAACGGGGGGGGGGGATGGTGTGAGAGGAGCTGGAGAGAGAAAGGGAGACGGTCCATATTGTGTCCCCTGCAGAGAAACAGCTAACCCAGGGTAAGGCAAACTCTGTCAGCGGGAAATAAACAGGGTACTGAAGTTACTACTCAAGTAAAAGTACAATTACCTGTCTATAATACTTTGGTAAAAGTACAGCAGAAATGCCTTTAATTAAAAGCAACTGTATTTAAATATCTGGAAATATAAAGTTAAAATCACACTCCAGAATATCCTTCATGGGGATAGATACGTCTGAAATCAGTCAAGTTCAGAGTCAGAATCAGAAAAGGTTTATTGCCATTTCCAATGAACAGAATTCACAAACATAGGAACTTGCTTTGGTGATTCAGTGCAACATAAAACAATGAACAATGATAAAACAACCTATGTAAGTCAAAAAGAAAAACAATTAATATGGGATAAAAATTCAAATAGACTATAGATAAAAAAATAAAAATGGGCTTACTATGTACACACATTTACAGTTGAATTTACATATGTAGTGCAGAGGGTGATTAAATTATAGTTAAAGTGACAGTGTTTAGGAACTATATTTAATTTTACTCTCAATTTACTTTTCATTGGATTTATACACAACCACACGCACATAAACAGCAGGCACATGAAATGCTTGATAGAAAAAGCAATATAAGACTTTTTTAATAAAAATGCACACATTTTCAGTTTTGTTCAAGAATACTGACAATTGTATAAGCGTCGACTATTTCAAAAACCTAGGTTACTTTTATTTGCAATACACTTGTATTTTTGTACAGATGGAAGACAGATTGACTGGAGCTATGCAGCTGGAAATGAGTGCCTGTAGTTGGTGTCCTGGTATGTTGTCGCGCACCAATGCGGGATAAAAAGTCATCAAACTGGGCCCGAAACTGGACGAAAGGACCACTGAAAGCGTTGGTCATCCAGATGCAGCTTCAGGAGCAAATGATGATAGTCACCAAACTCGGATCGCCTCTGAAGTGTCTGGTGGATCCAGACAAGCCGCCGAGCCAGTCGCCTCCGTTTTTGGGCTTTGTAAAGCAAATAAACCAAATCCACTCTCTCAACTTGATCCGACAGTATGCAAAGAGAAAAGCAACACCAGAGAATGCAATAACTTATGCACTGCGCATGTGCGCTGGACGCCTCGGATGCGCGTCTGCTGGTGAGTTTATTTCTTGGGCGCACGTCAGGACGTCTGCCGTCAAATGTACAGGCGTCCAACTCTGGCGTTGGGCGCGAATTTGGACGCAGCGGTCTGAACGCAGCGTCACACTTTTAGCCAAAAGAAGATCTATTTCTGCAGCAGATTCTAAAAAAGATCCGTATTTAGATCTAGATCCGTAGGAGTTGTGGTTCTGATGGATAAGAGCTCTTCATGGGTGTAAGAACACGCTGACACACAATTTACGAACAAAACAAAGCACTGAAATGCAGAGGCAGCCTTCTTGGATAAAAGATGGCACAATTTGTGAAAATTTACAATTAAAAGTTCAAAGGAAGTAACGCTGAGTTCTAAAACAGAATCCCTCTGTGATGTCATCATTAAGCGACATTCCATCCAAAATGACAGTTTAATCAATTATTCAACAAAATAAAAAGGCATTATCATGGATTATTATTTGTCAAATTATAATTTATGTTTATTTTTCATGGATTTTTGCCCTTGTTTACATTATGATAGCTAGGTATCTCGTTGCTACTGCCATCTTGAGGACAAAAGCCGCATGCTCACCGTGGGCAGTGCCAACAAAAAGTCTCAAAACAAAGGATTCCTCCTCTTTTAAACATCCCAAACAAAGTCATGGCACACACTGTTCTCAACAGGAGTCCCACTTTGTCCATAGTTCCTCAAAATGGTCAATTTTCCTATTAATTGATTATTTGGACTTCATTGATTGATTCCATGATTGGAAGTGCGGTTTGGGAGTGTCCACCAAAAGCACATTTTTATTATGTCCATGACAAGTGGTTTGAGGTAAAAAAAAAAACATAGTTCTGAAATCCATTGGGATGGTGATGTCAAAAACAGTCTGTAGCGCTTTATTGATACCGATAGCAATATTTCCGAGCAACAGGACAGTCCCAAAAAATATGTAATGGTTTGCCTCCTGGCTGCGAGTTTCTCCATCAGTTAGAATTTCCTTGTGAATAATATACACTTCGACATGGTGTTATAAAAAACGTGTCTCACTTTTCCAATAGTAGTAGAAAAAGCTTCAGTTGTAGTCATCTGGACTCAGTTAGAAAAAATAGACGTTTCGACTCTCATCCAAGAGTCATTGTCAATAAAAGAATTTAGATCGAGAACTCCGATATTAATACTGTTCTGTGGTAAGACCCGCCCATTGGGAGGAGCCTTCCTGAAGTAGAAAGAGTGTTTGTTTCAACAGAAACTCCCCCCTTGTATCTACCGAGCCTATTCAGAATCTTAATGGGCTATTAGAATCCTCTTTGTCTTTGTGAGACCCTGGCTCAACCACCCTGAGTACCTGATTAGCATCTAAATGTCCTGGTCCTGGTCCTCTACCTTTCCAGGGGTTCAGTAACCCATTATAAATACCAGGAAGATTAAACCTTAGCCCTCCATTTCTGTTTAAAGAAGGTCTTTCTTTTTTAACAAAAATAGCTTCCTTGACTCCTCTTTCAAACCATCTTTTCTCCCTGCTTAAAACCTTCACCTCACCGTCTTCAAACGAGTGATTAGAGGCTTCAAGGTGGAGATGCACGGCGCTCTGAGGTCCTGAACTTGTATTTCTTCTGTGCTGATAAAGCCTCTTGTGTAGAGGCTGTTTGGTCTCACCTATGTACCGTTCTTTACAGCTTTCTTCACTGCATTGGATCGAATAAACTACATTGCTCTGTTTTTGAGTCGGCAACTTGTCCTTAGGGTGAACCAGTTTTTGTCTTAAAGTGTTTCCTGGTTTAAAATAAACAGGGACTTTGTGTTGTCTAAAAATTCTCTGCAGTTTTTCCGACAGGCCAGACACATAAGGGATAGAAACACCCTTCCTTCTCTGTTCAGTTTCCCTTTTGTCCTGCTTCTTGGTTCTCTTCACTCTGTTGAGAGCCCAAGCGGGGTAACCACAGGCTGAGAGGGCATTACGGACATGTTTTTCCTCTTTCTTCTTGCCCTCTGAGCTGGTGGGCACACCTTGAGCTCTGTGTTGTAAGGTTCTGATCACACCCAGCTTGTGCTGTAGTGGGTGGTTGGAACCAAAGAGCAGATACTGGTCCGTGTGTGTAGGTTTCCTATATACTTCTATTTGGAGTTTCCCGTCCTCTCCTCTGATCGTGGAACAATCAAGAAAGGCCAAGCGATTCTCCTTAGCGTCTTCTCTTGTAAACCTGATATGTGGGTCCACAGCATTGATGTGATGAGAGAAGGTTTCCAGCTCTTGTTTCTTAATTGTTACAAAAGTATCATCGACATAGCGAAGCCACAGTTTTGGGGCTATGCCTGAGAATGAGGAAGGTGCCTTCTTCTCAAAGTGCTCCATGTACAGGTTGGCCACTATGGGAGAGACGGGCGAGCCCATGGCACAGCCATGAATCTGTCTGTAAAATTGTCCCCGGAATTGAAAGTAAGTGGTGTTCAGACAGATGTCCAACAGTTTACATATGTGTTCAGGTGTCAGTTTGGTCCTTTCCTGTAGGGTGGTGTCTTCCTGCAGTCTTATCCTCACTGCTGCTACTGCATCAGAGGTCGGGATGCAGGTGAACAGGGACACAACATCATATGAAACCATGAGGTCATCTGGGTCCAGTTGGAGATGTTTCACTTTATCCACAAAGTTGTGCGTGTTTTCCACATGATGTACCAAATTCCTCAGGACCTCAGAGCGCCGTGCATCTCCATCTTGAAGCCTCTAATCACTCGTTTGAAGACGGTGAGGTGAAGGTTTTAAGCAGGGAGAAAATATGGTTTGAAAGAGGAGTCAAGGAAGCTATTTTTGTTAAAAAAGAAAGACCTTCTTTAAACAGAAATGGAGGGCTAAGGTTTAATCTTCCTGTTATTTATAATGGGATACTGAACCCCTGGAAAGGTAGAGGACCAGGACCAGGGCATTTAGATGCTAATCAGGTACTCAGGGTGGTTGAGCCAGGGTCTCACAAAGACAAAGAGGATTCTAATAGCCCATTAAGATTCTGAATAGGCTAGCTCGGTAGATACAAGGGGGGAGTTTCTGTTGAAACAAACAACTCTTTCTACTTCAGGAAGGCTCCTCCCAATGGGCGGGTCTTACCACAGAACAGCATTAATATCGGAGTTCTCGATCTAAATTCTTTTATTGACAATGACTCTTGGATGAGAGTCGAAACGTCTATTTTTTTTTTTTTTTTTCAAACTGAGTCCAGATGACTACAACTGAAGCTTTTTCTACTATGGAACACGCCTGGACGAATGAGGGATTACACCGACATATTTTCCAATAGTATTCTTTCCAAAGGTGATTTTGTGGTTCTCCACATAGATGAACATATATGTACATACATAGTGGTGGATGGAGCAATGTCTTGTTTTTCAGATGACTACAACTCAATATGTGTCTACATATACAGTGGTGTGAAAAAGTGTTTGCCCCTTCCTGATTTTTTGCATGTTTGTCACTCTTAAATTGGTTTGATGATCTGAAAAATGAAAATATTACTCAATACAATTATACACAAAATGCAATTTTTAACTGAAGCTCCAAATCCAAAACTACATGGCCCTGTTTGAAAAAGCGTTAACTGTGTTTATCACACCTAAGTTAAATGTATCCAGCCCCACCCAGGCCTGATTACTGCCACACCTCTTTTAAATCAAGAAAAGGGCCTGCCTGATAAAATGTAATGACCAAAAGATCAATATTATGCTGAGATCCAAAGAAATTCATGAACAAATGAGAAAGAAAGTAATTGAGATCTTGAAAAGGTTATGAAGTTATTCCTCAACATCTGAGACTCCAGTGAACCACTGTCAGAGCCATTATCCACAAAACATTGAACCCTGGTGACCCTTCCCAGGAGTGGCCGGCCGAGCAAAATGACCCCAAGAGCACAACAAGGACTCACCCAAGAGGTCACAAAAGACCCGACAACAACATTGGTTCATGCTAGAAAACCCTCCATTTTAATTCCCCCCATTGAAAGAACATTGGGACAACCAACCCCGTAGATAGTGACAACCAACCCAGGCACAGGGTCCCTCATGTTGAAAAAATGCATTTAGTAATCAATAACTTTGAAACTGAATAGGAAACAGGACAATGAGTAGAACATTCTCTTACCTGAGATTTCAAGCTTCTTTAATGTGTTGAAATGGAATCTTTAAGCGCCAGGTTTTTCAGTTATTCAGATGAATACAAACATTGTAACAACCAACCCCGGCCTCCCCTAATCTAATTCTATTTGCTACAGATTTGACCCATACAACAACTCTGTTGCTGCTAGACTCGCCCCATACTCATATTACACTCCACAAAAAGCAAATAAATTGGCATTTTTTAAAAAACAATACGAGCATTTTCAGAACCACAGGAATATCAACTAAGGGATCATCTCAAAATGGGTTGAAGCTGAAAAGACTTAATATTTTTCGTCTGCTTTGAAGCTTCAATACATCGTTGTGGCAGTAATTGTTTTGAAATGCTGAAAACTCTCAGCAACGAGCATTAGGCCAACATTAGGCGGAGGGCGCGGCGCGGAGCACGGGGAGTGCGTACGGGGGAGCACGGCGCACCGCGGCCCGTGCGCGCACCGCGGCCCACTGCGGCGCGCACCGCGGCCCGTGCGCGACCGGTGCGCACGGTGCGTTGTGATCACGGCGCGCAGTGGCCCGTGTGCACGGTGCGTTGTGATCACGGCGCGCAGTGGCCCGTGCGAGGGAGAACCCGCCCCGCTCCCCACGCTGGCCACGGCGCGCCATGGACCATGTGGATTGAGTAAACAAACATGCGCGACAGTGACATTATTTGTAGAGTTCATAACTTCTACTGATAAAACATATCAAAGGATGTTCAGAGATGTTCACTAGAGGTGAGCAGGGTCTATCAAGCTACTATCGTTTTATCAACGCGTTTACATTTCATGTGAAGCCAGACTTTCGTCTTTTGAGGGGGGGAGGGGGTCCAGAGAGAGACGAAAAAAATTAGGGCTTTTCAGCTTCAACCCATTTTGAGAAGATCCTTAAAGAACTTGTTCACAACCTACAGGAGGGCCGTACATTGCAGTAAATCCTCTGGAGAAGGCCAAATCCTAAGATTTTTACAAGAGATCTTCTACTGAGAGTGTTTTTCAGACTTCCTATAAGTGTTCTGTTCTTCTGTATCTACCTCTGTATCTACCTGCGTTGCATCAATGACATTTCCCCATGTGGGACAATAAAGGAATATCTTATCTTATCTTATCTTAAATAACCCGGGAGTCTATACCTGCCCAAGGACAGCGCACAGAACACCCATCATCACAAAGAGAAATAATGGTCCACGCTACATTAGGCGATGAGCTATTTTCCAGACTGAATACTTCACAGCACAAAGTAGTTATTTTTATTGTTATTTGGTTCACATAAATCACTGTACATTCTATAATGGCATAGATATTGGATAGAAACACTCATCTGTGAGATAGGACTATTGAAGAGGACTATTGAAGAGGAACACAGAAAGCTGACACATTTGACCACTTGAGTTTGATCCAATGTCTTCCACACAATAATAATTGATCCTGAGAAGACAATTTAACCTTTGATGACAAAATGTTAAATGGCTTGGCTACTTTCTTGTAATGTTTTGCACAGTTTAAATGTTCTACATCTGTAAGTCTGTTTCATAAATAAAAGCAGTGCATGTTTAGATTGGATAGCATTACAAGTCATGGCCATACTGCAGATCTACCTATACTGAGACCTCACAAACACACCTTCTGTAGAGGATTGACAAACTCTTAATTTCTTAATTAGTGTGTTAGTGAAATATGAGCATATGTTCTCAAAGTGCCATGTTTTTCAGTTTAGGGTTCATGCAGCTATTTAACTTTAAGCAGGGATAACATTGACACATGTGACATTGTACAATGACGTCCGTCTTTAAATCGTCTGCATTGAGCGAGGCTGACGCTCTATCCGCCATCGTCTTGACAACAGCAGAGTTGTCCTGCTTCACTGACTTTTAACACTACACGCGTCACGACCGTCATGTCCAAGCAGGAAGTAAAACTATAAATCATGTCCATTACGTTTTAGTGAAATGTGAAGTTTAATTTAAGCAAAAACACAGTTGATGAGGCAGTGTTAAAATTTGAATTAATCAAATTATGGACTTCATAATTAATTAATTATAATAAATCTGACTTTAATCAAGTGGTGAATAGGTAATTGTTAGAGATAAAGAACTTATTTGCATTTGCCTGAGTACCTAAAGTATCTGGATGTTGTAGGACTGTCTTGGTTGACACGTCTCTGCAACATCGCGTG
This sequence comes from Eucyclogobius newberryi, assembly GCF_026437365.1. NCBI lineage: Eukaryota > Metazoa > Chordata > Actinopteri > Gobiiformes > Gobiidae > Eucyclogobius > Eucyclogobius newberryi. The sequence continues at coordinate 7,069,596 of NW_027316056.1, forward strand.
GCGGTCGGGGACCGTGCCTCTGGAATGCTCAGGGCTGTCCGGTCCCTGTATGACCGGAGCAGGAGCTGTGTTCGCATTGCCGGCAGTAAGTCAGACCTGTTCCCAGTGCATGTTGGACTCCGCCAGGGCTGCCCTTTGTCACCGGTTCTGTTCATAGTTTTTATGGACAGAATTTCTAGGCGCAGTCAGGGGTCGGAGGGTGTGGTCAGGGGTCGGAGGGTGTGGTCAGGGGTCGGAGGGTGTCCGGTTTGGGGACCACAGGATCTCATCCCTGCTGTTTGCAGACGATGTTGTCCTGATGGCTCCATCAAACCCGGACCTGCAGCTGCTCTGGGACGGTTTGCAGCCGAGTGTGAAGCGGCTGGGATGAGAATCAGCACCTCCAAATCCGAGGCCATGGTTCTCGAACGGAAAAAGGTGTCTTGCCCTCTCCAGGTGGGTGGGGTGTCCTTGCCCCAAGTGGAGGACTTCAAGTATCTCGGGGTCTTGTTCACGAGTCAGGGAAGGATGGAGCGTGAGATCGACAGGCGGATCGGTGCAGCGGCTGCAGTGATGCAGTCGCTGCATCGGACCGTTGTGGTAAAGAGGGAGCTGAGCCGAAAGGCAAAGCTCTCTATTTACCGGTCGGTCTACGTTCCTACCCTCACCTATGGTCATGAGCTTTGGGTAGTGACCGAAAGAACAAGATCGCGGATACAAGCGGTCGAAATGAGTTTCCTCCGCCGTGTGGCTGGGCGCTCCCTTAGAGATAAGGTGAGGAGCTCGGCCACACGGGGGGAGCTCAGAGTAGAGCCGCTGCTCCTCCACGTGGAGAGGAGCCAGCTGAGGTGGCTCGGGCATCTGTTCCGGATGCCTCCTGGGCGCCTCCCTCGGGAGGTGTTTCAGGCATGTCCCACCGGGAAGAGGCCCCGGGGAAGACCCAGGACACGCTGGAGAGACTATGTCTCTCGGCTGGCCTGGGAACGCCTCGGGATCCCCCCGGAGGAGTTAGAGGAAGTGTCTGGGGAGAGGAAGTCTGGGAGTCCCTGCTCAGACTGCTGCCCCCGCGACCCGGCCCCGGATAAAGCGGAAGAAGATGCATGGATGGATGGAACTTATTTGCATTTTGTATACATTTTAGATAGATAGTATTATCCTGCCCCAAAGCTTTCATTTACCTGAAGGAGGCTTAAGCTTGCTCTTGTATTTCTCCTGTCTCTCTATGGATCCAGTAACAGCAATATTATTCAGTGTTTATGCATCTACTGCTGCAGTGTACATCCCCACGGGAACGCCTCTGTGCCTCACTCACCCCAGCTCTTCTCTCTACTCTTATTTCTCTTATACTTTTATTTTTCCCTTTTCTTTTCGTGTTCATGGTCTAAGGTCCACTTGGCTTATTTCTTCCCACCGGTTGCATCAGGGGCTAAATGTCTAAAAGTAAAAGAAAAATGGCAAAGTGATTTCAGACAAGAAAAGGTTAGAAAATGCTAAGTTAAAGGGCCGTATTTTGTCCCCGGAGATAGCGTCAACAGGAGCCTTTCCCAGGGGGCGGGGCCACAGCACTATTTTCCTACCTTAACGACCTTAACACTGTAATGATAAAGTAATGATACGTAAAAACTCTACTTAAGTACAGTAACAAAGTACAAATACTTTTGTGAATTTGGAACCATATAATGTTTTTTTTCTAATTAAAGTCCTGATTCATTCGCCTCAAGTTTTAGTTATGCCTTTTAATAAAGACATTTTTGAACAACAGAAAACTTGAACCGCATTCACCATGACTACCACAGTTCTGCCCTTTGCCCTTTTGTTTATCCTCAGTCCAGTTCCATTTCTCAGCCTGATCCGGTCCATCTTTTGTGACCCTTCTTGTTCCAGTGCTCTCCACAGCTGCCTCTCATTCCCTGATCGTCCCAGGGTCACCTACATATGCTCCTCTGTTCATTCAATCTGTGCGTCTGTCTTTGAAATCTGAGTCTTTATTACTCCATGTTTCTGATTTTCTGTTTAGAGATTTCCCCATTTTTGACATGATATCTAAGTTGTGTCAATAAAGAAGTATTCACCTGAATTATTTATCTGCCTTCTTAAAGGACTCTTTCTGTTCTACTTAACAAGGATTTACTTTTGGCTCATTCTTTGTGTTGCTATTGAGTTCAGGATACTTCTGTGATATTAACTCATCCATCTGCAAGTATAGCCATGTTTCCACTGGTTCACATTTGAGAGTGAATTTATGATTTTGTACATGTTAGCAACATTAGCAAAGTTCTTGTTTAGCAAGTCTGGCCTCAAGTTCCAAGCCAAAAAAGGCAAGTCCCAGATCAATTTTGAGTTTCAAGTCATTAAACAAAGTGACCTAATACAATTTCTATGAAAATGGTTCCACGTAAGGAACCAAAAAAAAGTCCTGGGTCCTCCTTTATAAAGCCCGATGAGCACAAAATTAAGTCCTAAAGGTGTGTATGCATTTTTTCATGCAAGGAGTGTGAGCTATAATAAAAGCAATGTGCAGACCTCTACTCAAACTCTGGAGCTTGCGTAATCCGATCCGTGTGTGCAGTTCCAAGATGGCACCCACATCTGAGACTTGTGCCATCTAAGATATCTACACTAGAAACCAACGAACCTGTTACCACCCACCTGCACGCCAGCGTGCATTTTCCATATCTCAAATATTCTCTTACATCATCACTTTTTTGGTCAATACCAGCAAGCCATACATCATTTTTAAGCTTATTTTCTCAACAAAACGAATATGTTATTGATTTACATTGAATAATATGCCCCAAGAAGCAATTGCCAATAGTTTGAGAGAAAGTCTCAACTTTTACAAACGCATGTCCTGTTTGCTGTTTTATGACGGATGAAAACGGCTTTAATTCTGTACATCCTTGTACTCAGTCTGTCCGTAAGGAATCATTGAAAAACAATATCCACTTGTATGTTGTTTTCCGATTTTGAGATTGTCAAGTAAACAACGTTTTCTTCCCTGACGATATTCAGGATTAAGGCTCGTCCGGCGCATTTCTCCGTCCATAACAAATGACCTGTTTGACTTTTAATATGGTGTTTGGCATTGATCTTTTCTTCAGGCTGTTGGCTACCGAATGAGACCATCTACGCTTCCGACGCGCGAAGCTAACTTGTTTTTAGCCACACAGCTAACGTCAGCAGTGATTTGGCGGACTTTGACATATTATTCTAGCCAAAAAGAATAGCTTTAAAATGCGGGGCGGACACACACAGAATCCTCTGTATTCACGTGCGTAACGGCTGTAGAGAGAAAGATTTTTGGGCAGGAGGCGATTAGATTTTACGCATAACGTTTTCTGATTTTATTAGCCTTTTGGACACGCATTTTGATAAGATAAGATATTCCTTTATTGTCCCACATGGGGAAATTTCATTGGTGCAACGCAGGTAGATACAGAGGTAGATACAGAAGAACAGATCACTTATAGGAAGTCTGAAAAACACTTTCAGTAGAAGATCTCCTATAAATAAATAAAAACTCCCATAGACAAATAAATAAATACCATTGCATGTGATCCCGACAGTAATTGCACATGAATATGTGTCACGACAGCACAGTAATTGCACATGAATTCCAACAGCAATTAGATATATGTATACTAATACAAAAATAAAATTAAAAAATATAATTTTAGTTTTTTTCATCTCTATATGGGAAATTTATGGGTAAACTCATATTTTCACATTGTTTTTAGCAGTTATAATAGATATTAGTGGCGTACAAAACATCAATGTATGTTTTATGATCATGAGCTAAAATTGTAATAAAACAGTTTGGCACAGTTGGCACATATTTGGATCACTTGTTCCAAATATATCTTTTTGATACAAAAAGGTCAACAGCACCAAAATGCCTGTTTTTAGAGATCTGAAACTTTACACAGTTGTTGTCAACAAGATAAACATCATGTACAGTGAACAGCATATGCACACAATGAAGTATGTCATGCTCAGGACCATTACAAATTGACAATATTCAGGCGAGACTAAAAAGATGTTTTGTTTATGTTTGGGCCTCTGTAGTGTAAGTTCTGAAGCCCTGACAGTGTGTCATGTGCACATCTGCAGAAACTAGAAGGCCTAAGCTTTCTAATGATGCATCACACTTGCATGTGGAACATAACATCCTCTTTTAATAAGCAATGCCATTTAAGTATGTCCAACTATTGTGCACAGGGCCAAATAGGTGGACGGTAACAGGTTAAAGTTTTGCAACACTTATGGCGTGTCTTACTTGTTTGCCCAACAATTTGACTTACAGACTTAAACTCCATAAAATATACATGTAATTAATCCGCAGATGATGCTGGTGTATTAAGACATAGAAGATGATTCTGTTTGGGTAGCTTTATAATAATAGAAAACACACGTTTGTCCATCGTTCAAAGCCTGCACCCCCTTGCTCCCGGAACACTGACGGGCTTTGACGGGCTTAATCGGGCTGTTTCGGCTCAGTGCCGCTGGACTGATATGAGCCTACAAAATTCACCAACTCAGCACAAACGGGCCGGTTTCTGTCAGTCTTTCTCCAAACAACTCTTTCATCTTTCTGTCTGTACTTTTCTTGTACTTAACTTTCAATCACAGCCTACATGTACAGCAACAATTATGTTAACGTGAATGTCCTGATAATATTAAGTGTTCTGTGAAGGTTGAAAAAATCCGAGTTCATCTCACCGGTTGGATTAACTCGCCGGATGCGGGAGACGAGGCTTTGACTTCTATTCATTCCGTGGCCTGGCTCCGATGAGGAAATTAACACGGGATTGATTGGTTTTGTCCACATATATGTTTCCAATCATTGCGTTCACAAGTGCCTTCACAGGCAACGCAACATAGCTCTGTGACAAGATCTTTTAACTTCCTTCACATAAATACTCTGATAGGAACAGCCCATCCATCCATCCATCTTCTTCCGCTTTATCCGGGGCCGGGTCGCGGGGGCAGCAGTCTAAGCAGGGACTCCCGGACTTCCTGCTCCCCAGACACTTCTTTCAACTCCTTCGGTGGGATCCCGAGGCGTTCCCAGACCAGCCGAGAGACATAGTCCCTTCAGCATGTCTTGGGACTTGGGACTGCCCCGGGCCTCTTCCCGGTGGGACATGCCTGAAACACCTCCCGAGGGAGGCGCCCAGGAGGCATCTGGAACAGATGCCCAAGCCACCTCAGCTGGCTCCTCTCGACGTGGAGGAGCAGCGGCTCTACTCCGAGCTCCCCCCGTGTGGCCGAGCTCCTCACCTTATCTCTAAGGGAGCGCCCAGCCACCCGGCGGAGGAAACTCATTTCGACCGCTTGTATCCGCGATCTTGTTCTTTCGGTCACTACCCAAAGCTCATGACCATAGGTGAGGGCAGGAACGTAGACCGACCGGTAAACAGAGAGCTTTGCCTTTCGGCTCAGCTCCCTCTTCACCACAACGGTCCAATGCAGCGACTGCATCACTGCAGCCGCTGCACCGATCCGCCTGTCGATCTCACGCTCCATCCTTCCCTCACTCGTGAACAAGACCCCGAGATACTTGAACTCCTCCACTTGGGGCAAGGACACCCCACCCACCTGGAGAGGGCAAGACACCTTTTTCCTGTCGAGAACCATGGCCTCGGATTTGGAGGTGCTGATTCTCATCCCAGCCGCTTCACACTCGGCTGCAAACCGTCCAAGTGCATGTTGCAGGTCGGGTTTGATGGAGCCATCAGGACATCGTCTGCAAACAGCAGAGATGAGATCCTGTGGTCCCCAAACCGGACACCCTCCGACCCCTGACCACACCCTCCGACCCCTGACTGCGCCTAGAAATTCTGTCCATAAAAATTATGAACAGAACCGTGGGTATTATGTACTTATGAATTTTTTTTTTTTATTTGACAGGGACAATGCAATCATACATAGTTACAAAACCAAGCTTGTAGCTGAGGTGATGCATACAAAGTTTATAGCCAGTGCTAGTTTTAAACTCCCGTCCCTGGTTGGGCATTTCTAAATCCCCCACAGATATAAAAGGCATTCAAACACATTTGCATTATTATAAATAAATCAGTGAAATGTACACATCTACACAGCTCATTCTACCTCACTCACACATTTTCACTCACACATTTTCACTCACACATTTTCACTCATACACGTTCACTCATACACGTTCACTCATACACGTTCAGTCATGCACGTTCAGTCATACACGTTCACTCATACACGTTCAGTCATACACGTTCACTCATGCACGTTCACTTATACACGTTCACTCATACACGTTCACTCATGCACGTTCAGTCATACACGTTCACTTATGCACGTTCACTCATGCACGTTCACTCATGCACGTTCACTCATACACGTTCACTCATACACGTTCACTCATGCATGTTCAGTCATGCACGTTCACTCATGCACGTTCAGTCATGCACGTTCAGTCATGCACGTTCAGTCATGCACGTTCAGTCATGCACGTTCAGTCATACGCGTTCACTCATGCACGTTCAGTCATGCACGTTCAGTCATACGCGTTCACTCATGCACGTTCACTCACACATTTTCACTCATACACGTTCAGTCATACACGTTCACTCATACACGTTCACTCATACACGTTCAGTCATACACGTTCACTCATACACGTTCACTCATACACGTTCACTCATGCACGTTCAGTCATACACGTTCACTCATACACGTTCACTCATACACGTTCACTCATACACGTTCAGTCATGCACGTTCACTCATACGCGTTCAGTCATGCACGTTCACTCATACGCGTTCACTCATGCACGTTCACTCATGCACGTTCAGTCATGCACGTTCAGTCATACACGTTCACTCATACACGTTCACTCATGCACGTTCAGTCATGCACGTTCAGTCATGCACGTTCACTCATGCACGTTCACTCATACACGTTCAGTCATACACGTTCAGTCATGCACGTTCACTCATGCACGTTCACTCATGCACGTTCACTCATACACGTTCACTCATGCACGTTCAGTCATACACGTTCACTCATGCACGTTCACTCATGCACGTTCACTCATGCACGTTCACTCATACACGTTCAGTCATACACGTTCACTCATGCACGTTCAGTCATGCACGTTCACTCATGCACGTTTAGTCATGCACGTTCACTTATACACGTTCACTTATGCACGTTCACTCATACACGTTCACTTATACACGTTCACTTATGCATGTTCACTCATACACGTTCACTCATGCACGTTCAGTCATGCACGTTCAGTCATACACGTTCAGTCATGCACGTTCACTCATGCACGTTCACTTATGCACGTTCACTTATGCACGTTCACTCATGCACGTTCACTCATGCACGTTCACTCATGCACGTTCAGTCATGCACGTTCACTCATGCACGTTCACTCATGCACGTTCAGTCATGCACGTTCACTCATGCACGTTCACTCATGCACGTTCACTCATGCGCGTTCAGTCATACGCGTTCACTCATACACGTTCACTCATGCACGTTCAGTCATACAAGTTCACTCATGCACGTTCACTCATGCACGTTCACTCATGCACGTTCACTCATACACGTTCACTCATGCACGTTCACTCATGCACGTTCACTCATACACGTTCACTCATACACGTTCACTCATACACGTTCACTCATGCACGTTCACTCATACACGTTCTGTCATACACGTTCAGTCATACACGTTCACTCATACACGTTCAGTCATACACGTTCACTCATACACGTTCAGTTATACACGTTCACTTATGCACGTTCACTCATACACGTTCAGTAATACACGTTCAGTCATACACGTTCACTCATGCACGTTCAGTCATACACGTTCACTCATACACGTTCACTCATACACGTTCACTCATACACGTTCACTCATGCACGTTCAGTCATACACGTTCACTTATGCACGTTCAGTCATACACGTTCACTCATGCACGTTCAGTCATACACGTTCACTTATGCACGTTCACTCATACACGTTCAGTCATACACGTTCACTTATGCACGTTCACTCATACACGTTCACTCATACACGTTCTGTCATACACGTTCACTCATGCACCTTCAGTCATACACGTTCACTCATGCACGTTCAGTCATACACGTTCACTTATGCACGTTCACTCATACACGTTCACTCATACACGTTCAGTCATACACGTTCACTTATGCACGTTCACTCATACACGTTCAGTCATACACGTTCACTCATACACGTTCAGTCATACACGTTCACTCATACACGTTCAGTCATACACGTTCACTCATACACGTTCAGTCATACACGTTCACTCATGCACGTTCACTCATGCACGTTCACTCATGCACGTTCAGTCATGCACGTTCAGTCATACACGTTCACTCATGCACGTTCACTCATACACGTTCACTCATACACGTTCACTCATACACGTTCACTCATGCACGTTCACTCATGCACGTTCACTCATGCACGTTCACTCATGCACGTTCACTCATGCACGTTCACTCATACACGTTCACTCATACACGTTCAGTCATGCACGTTCACTCATGCACGTTCACTCATGCACGTTCACTCATGCACGTTCACTCATGCACGTTCACTCATGCACGTTCACTCATGCACGTTCACTCATGCACGATCAGTCATGCACGTTCACTCATGCACGATCACTCATGCACGTTCAGTCATGCACGTTCACTCATACACGTTCACTCATGCACGTTCACTCATGCACGTTCACTCATACACGTTCAGTCATACACGTTCACTTATGCACGTTCACTCATACACGTTCACTCATACACGTTCTGTCATACACGTTCACTCATGCACCTTCAGTCATACACGTTCACTCATGCACGTTCAGTCATACACGTTCACTTATGCACGTTCACTCATACACGTTCAGTCATGCACGTTCACTCATGCACGTTCAGTCATACACGTTCAGTCATACACGTTCAGTCATACACGTTCACTCATGCACGTTCACTCATGCACGTTCACTCATGCACGTTCAGTCATACACGTTCACTCATGCACGTTCAGTCATACACGTTCACTCATGCACGTTCAGTCATACACGTTCACTCATGCACGTTCAGTCATACACGTTCACTCATACACGTTCACTCATACACGTTCAGTCATACACGTTCACTTATGCACGTTCAGTCATACACGTTCACTCATGCACGTTCACTCATGCACGTTCACTCATGCACGTTTACTCATGCACGTTCAGTCATGCACGTTCAGTCATGCACGTTCAGTCATGCACGTTCACTCATGCACGTTCAGTCATACACGTTCACTCATGCACGTTCACTCATACAAGTTCACTCATGCACGTTCAGTCATACACGTTCAGTCATACACGTTCAGTCATACACGTTCACTCATACACGTTCACTTATACACGTTCACTTATACACGTTCACTCATACACGTTCACTCATACACGTTCACTCATACACGTTCAGTCATACACGTTCACTCATGCACGTTCACTTATACACGTTCACTCATACACGTTCACTCATACACGTTCACTCATACACGTTCAGTCATACACGTTCACTCATGCATGTTCACTCATGCACGTTCAGTCATACACGTTCACTTATGCACGTTCACTCATACACGTTCACTCATACACGTTCACTCATACACGTTCAGTCATACACGTTCACTCATGCATGTTCACTCATGCACGTTCAGTCATACACGTTCACTTATGCACGTTCACTCATACACGTTCAGTCATACACGTTCACTTATGCACGTTCAGTCATACACGTTCACTCATACACGTTCAGTCATACACGTTCACTCATACACGTTCAGTCATACACGTTCACTCATACACGTTCAGTCATACACGTTCACTCATGCACGTTCACTCATGCACGTTCACTCATGCACGTTCAGTCATGCACGTTCAGTCATGCACGTTCAGTCATACACGTTCACTCATGCACGTTCACTCATACACGTTCACTCATACACGTTCACTCATACACGTTCACTCATGCACGTTCACTCATGCACGTTCACTCATACACGTTCACTCATGCACGTTCACTCATGCACGTTCACTCATACACGTTCAGTCATACACGTTCACTCATGCACGTTCAGTCATGCACGTTCACTCATGCACGTTCACTCATGCACGTTCACTCATGCACGTTCACTCATGCACGTTCACTCATGCACGTTCACTCATGCACGATCAGTCATGCACGTTCACTCATGCACGATCACTCATGCACGTTCAGTCATGCACGTTCACTCATGCACGTTCACTCATGCACGTTCACTCATGCACGTTCAGTCATGCACGTTCACTCATGCACGTTCACTCATGCACGTTCACTCATGCACGTTCACTCATGCACGATCAGTCATGCACGTTCACTCATGCACGTTCACTCATGCACGATCAGTCATACCCTTTCATAACATTTACAGGTGGATACAGTTTTGATGTTCTTTCTGATTTAAGAAAACACAGTTTACTGAAGCTTTCAAATACATGTACAGCAGGGACGCTTGGTTTGAAAAAAATAAAACTGCATCATCCGCATAAAGTTGGCAGCGGACAAAGATCAAAGGCTGAAAATGTAATTGATAGCTTAGTGGCAAGATAATGTGAATATGTATTTGTATTGATCTTTATGTATTTAAAACAAGAACGTGCACTTTTAATCTCTTAGGGGAAAAGATGCTCCGTACCAGAACACGGCAGCGCCTCTCCAATACACACTATAAATAAAACAAATCTCCAGCCTATATGTGCATTATACATAATTCATCATTAGCTAATCGTAAACATACAGTTCAAACTCCAACTTTAGCAATACCTCCTAAATACAGTTATACAGTTCATAAGTCATCACTGACAATCCTCCTGCAAACATAATAGAAACATTCATCAGTAAGCACCAATTTAAACAGTTAGGAAATTTTACATCTTTAACATCCATAAACGTTATGTTCACACTGTTGTTTATGAATAAAATGTGATGCAATACTTCCTGTCATACAAATAATGGATATGATTGAAAATACAAGATTGGCAGACATCGTAACAGGAATTGTAGCCTGTCTTCACCATCCATGTTCTTCACCTGCAGCAGAGGTGTGAGCCACGCCCACCACATCTCTATCCTTCCACTTGATCTGTGTGTGGGTCGTGGACGTAAGCGCTCCACAACTTCAACTGGCCAGATCATCCCACCGACAAATGAGACCAGAGAAGGACTTTTTCAACCAAGTCCTGCTTTGCTTGTGAAACATACTCATATAATTGTCTTCACAAACGTGGTGTGAGTACAGCGGCCAGATCAACTACCGCGGTCACGTCATCTGCTCTTCGGAGCGAAGTAGTCACACTATCTACGCTTTCACAAATGTGGATGCGCACTTACTTGGAGTTGGGTGAAATCACACAAGGGCACACGATGAGGCTTTCAAGAGGTACACGTTTCCATACCTGTTTTGGCCTTTGCAGTACAATTTTGAGTACACAACTCTGAAAGCTGCTTTCTGTTGTACCGATGTTTTGAGGAAATGAGTTGTGCACTGTATAGTATATCGCCAAATAAAAAAATGATTAATGTGTCATTTTTTTTAATAAAAAAAAATGACACATTTAAAAAAAATGATTACGATGTGTCCTCTCCTTGAACCGACACCTTAACGTGGTGGAGGGGTTTGAGTGCCCGAATGATCCCGGGAGCTATGTTGTCGGGGGCTTCAAGCCCCTGGTAGGGTCTCCCAAGGCAAACAGGTCCTAGGTGACGGGTCAGATAATGATCGGTTCAGAAGCCCTTTATGATGAGTTCACAAACAAGGCCGATTACGCCGCCCGGATCGGCATCACCGGGGCCCCATCCTGGAGCCAGGCCTGGGATGGGTGCTCGATGGCGAGCACCTGGTGGCCGGGTCTTACCCCACGGGGCCCGGCCGGGCACAGCCCGAAGGAGCGAGGTGGGGCCGCCCTCCCGTGGGCCCACCACCCGCAGGAGGATCCATAAGGGGCCGGTGCAGAGAGATCTGGGCGGCAGTCGACGGCAGGGGCCTCTGCGACCAGATCCCCAGACACAGAGACTAACTCTGGGGACATGGAATGTCACCTCGCTGGGGGGGAAAGAGCCTGAGCTTGTACGGGAGGTTGAGTGATACCGACTAGATATAGTCGGCCTCACCTCCACGCACAGCTTGGGCTATGGAACCCATCTCCTCGAGAGGGGCTGGACGCTCCACTTCTCTGGTGTTGCCCGCGGGGAGAGGCGGTGGGCTTGCTTATAGCCCCTCAGCTCAGCCGCCACGTGTTGGAGTTCACCCCAGTAAACGCATCCCTCCGCCTTCGGGCGGGGGACAGGTCTCTCACTGTTGTGGCGGCCTACGGGCCGAATAGCAGTGCAGAGTACCCGGCCTTCTTGGAGTCCTTGGGAGGAGTACTGGACAGTGCGCCGACCGGGGACTCCGTTGTTCTACTGGGGGACTTCAACGCCCACGTGGGCAATGACAGTGACACCTGGGGAGGGGTGATCGGGAAGAACGGCTTCCCCGATCTGAACCCGAGCAGTGTTCAGTTATTGGACTTCTGTGCTAGCCACGGATTGTCCATAACGAACACCATGTTCAAGCACAAGGGTGTCCATCAGTGCACATGGCACCAGGACACCCTAGGCCGGAGGTCAATGATCGACTTTGTTGTCGTGTCATCAGACCTCCGGCCGCGTGTCTTGGACACTCGGGTGAAGAGAGGGGCAGAGTTGTCAACCGATCACCACCTGGTGGTGAGTTGGATCCGCTGGCGGAGGAGGAAGCCGGACAGACTTGGCAGGCCCAAGCGCATTGTGAGGGTCTGTTGGGAACGTCTTGTGGAGCCCTCTTGTCAGTAGGGTATTCAACTCGCACCTCCGGGAGAGCTTCTCCCATGTCCCGGGGGAGGTTGGGGACATTGAGTCCGAGTGGACCATGTTCTCCGCCTCCATTGTTGATGCGGCTGCTCGGAGCTGTGGTCGCAAGGTCTCCGGTGCCTGTCGTGGCGGCAACCCCCGAACCCGGTGGTGGACACCGGAAGTAAGGGATGCCATCAGACTGAAGAAGGAGGCCTATCAGGCCACTCTGGCTTGTGGGTCTCCAGAGGCCATCGAAGGGTATCGGCAGGCCAAGCTCGTGCTGTCGCAGAGGCAAAAACCCGGGCCTGGGAGGAGTTCGGGGAGGCCATGGAGGAGGACTATCGGTCGGCACCAAAGAAATTCTGGCAAACCGTCCGGCGCCTCAGGAGGGGGAAGCGGTGTCTCACCAACACCGTTTACGGTACGGGTGGAGGCCTGCTGACCTCGACTGGGGATGTCGTCGGACGGTGGAAGGAATACTTTGAGGATCTCCTTAATCCCTCAGTTCCGTCTTCCGAAGAGGAAGTAGAGACCTCAGAGGCTGGCTCGTCCATCACCCAAGCTGAAGTCACTGAGGTTGTTCGCAAACTCCTCGGTGGCAGGGCTCCGGGGGTGGATGAGATCCGCCCTGAGTACCTAAAGTATCTGGATGTTGTAGGACTGTCTTGGTTGACACGTCTCTGCAACATCGCGTGGCGGTCGGGGACCGTGCCTCTGGACTGGCAGACCGGGGTGGTGGTCCCTCTGTTCAAGAAGGGGGACCAGAGAGTGTGTTCCAACTACAGAGGGATCACACTCCTCAGCCTCCCGGGTAAGGTTTATTCCAAGGTACTGGAGAGGAGAATCCGGTTTTCGTCCCGGTCGTGGAACACTGGACCAGCTCTATACCCTCCATCGGGTGCTCGAGGGTTCATGGGAGTTTGCCCAACCGGTCCACATGTGCTTTGTGGATCTGGAGAAGGCTTTCGACCGTGTCCCTCGGGGTGTCCCTTGGGGGGTGCTCCGGGGGTACGGGGTCCGGGGCCCTTTGCTCAGGGCTGTCCGGTCCCTGTATGACAGGAGCAGGAGCTATGTTCGCATTGCCGGCAGTAAGTCAGACCTGTTCCCAGTGCATGTTGGACTCCGCCAGGGCTGCCCTTTGTCACCGGTTCTGTTCATAATTTTTATGGACAGAATTTCTAGGCGCAGTCAGGGGTCGGAGGGTGTGGTCAGGGGTCGGAGGGTGTCCGGTTTGGGGACCACAGGATCTCATCTCTGCTGTTTGCAGACGATGTTGTCCTGATGGCCCCATCAAACCCGGACCTGCAGCATGCACTGGGACGGTTTGCAGCCGAGTGTGAAGCGGCTGGGATGAGAATCAGCACCTCCAAATCCGAGGCCATGGTTCTCGACCGGAAAAAGGTGTCTTGCCCTCTCCAGGTGGCTGGGGGGTCCTTGCCCCAAGTGGAGGAGTTCAAATATCTCGGGGTCTTGTTCACGAGTGAGGGAAGAATGGAGCGTGAGATTGACAGGCGGATCGGTGCAGCGGCTGCAGTGATGCAGTCGCTGCATCGGACCGTTGTGGTGAAGAGGGAGCTGAGTCGAAAGGCAAAGCTCTCTATTTACCGGTCGGTCTACGTTCCTGACCTCACCTATGGTCATGAGCTTTGGGTAATGACCGAAAGAACAAGATCGCGGATACAAGCGGTCGAAATGAGTTTCCTCCGCCCTGTGGCTGGGCGCTCCCTTAGAGATAGGGTGAGGAGCTCGACCACACGGGGGGAGCTCGGAGTAGAGCTGCTGCTCCTCCACGTCGAGAGGAGCCAGCTGAGGTGGCTCGGGCATCTGTTCCGGATGCCTCCTGGGCGCCTCCCTCGGGAGGTGTTTCAGGCATGTCCCACCGGGAAGAGGCCCCGGGGAAGACCCAGGACACGCTGGAGAGACTGTCTCTCGGCTGGCCTGGGAACGCCTCGGGATCCCCCCGGAGGAGTTAGAGGAAGTGTCTGGGGAGGAGGAAGTCTGGGAGTCCCTGCTCAGACTGCTGCCCCCTGCGACCCGGCCCCGGATAAAGCGGCAGAAAATGGATGGATGGATGGATTATGATGTGTCACTTCTGCTTTCCCTTCTGCTTTCGTTTCATCCTGGATGTTTGTTTTGACATCCACTGTCTTCACATGCTATGTATATTTATGATGGTTATTTATTGATTCTTATTTGTATAATAATTATTCATATAACATGACAAAGACACATTACATGCTGTATTCCGGACTATCATATGATCAAGCTGTAGGCCTCCAAGAGGGCTCTGCATTAGAGGGCTCTTCATACTATTGTGTAGCCTATTACAACCTTGGCATGTATTTCATTACAATTGTGAATAGTTTGTGTTACCTTATGGTGCGTTCAGACTGGGGTGTCAAATTTGCGCCCGACGCATTAGTTAAACGCCTGTACATTTGAAGACAGACGCCCCGGACGCGCATCTGAAAAATACACTCAACAGCAGACGTGCATCCGAGGCGTACAGCGCACAAGCGCAGTGGAGGAGTTGTTGTGTTTCCCTCTGTGAAAAAAAAAGTGTGAAACAACTGAAAATGTGTCTTGCAATCTAGGTTCTTCAAAGTAGCCTCCTTTAGCTTTGAATACTGCTTCGACAGTCTTGGCATTCTCTTGATGAGCTTCAAGAGGTCGTCACCTGAAATGGTCTTCCAACATTCTTGAAGAAGTTCCAGAGATGCTTGGCACTTGTTGGCCCTTTTGCCTTCCAGTCCAAACTTTTGGTCTGTACTGCACATGTGGTCAGATCTGACCCACCTGTGGCACAGATGTGGCTCTTTGCTTGTCCTACATCTGGGCCACATGTGGTCCACTGAATTACAGTGCACTGACCCCATCTGGCCAAGATTTGAACCATACAAAAAGCTTGTGGCCCACTTGTGGCTCTCTACGTGGCCTACATCTGGGCCAAATGTGGTCCACTGAATTACAGTGCACTGACCCCATCTGGCCAAGATTTGAACCATACAAAAAGCTTGTGGCCCACTTGTGGCTCTCTACGTGGCCTACATCTGGGCCAAATGTGGTCCACTGAATTACAATGTAATGACCTCATTTGCACATCTAGGCCAAATGTGGCAACGGTAACTATATATATGTTATATCTTTTTTAAATGTTTATTTTAAATTCAAAATATACTTAAATCAATGTTGATAACAACATTTAACTGTTCACAAACACAGAGAAAAAGGGAGGCAAATTAAGTACCGAACATTTTTAACAATTTAAATAACTAATAGTCAAGCTAACAGCTAGCATGGTACACTCAAATGCAGTCTTCAAGGTTTTCTGCAGTTCTCGCTTTCCGACGCCTCTCCTCTTTCTCCCTTCTTCCTCCACCTCTGTCGGTGGCAAGATGTATACATTTTTTTTATAAACAGTTCTATCTCCTGGTTGGTTGCCTGGGATGTCAATTTACTTCTTCGGACTGAGGCTACACATCATAAAATGAGAAAAATAAATAAATATAAACATACACATACCAACAACCACAATAATAATGTATTATTCTGTTTTAATGCTGAAATGCACCCCCCAGATTAATCATATTTTGTAATGATGAATCACAATTACCGTAGTCACAATTATTTTAATATAAATATCAAAAAAATTAAATATGAAATATCATAATATATATTATATAAAAAGTATATATTGTTTAATTTGCTTAAATGCATTATTTAAAAGCCCAACTGGCTATAATTTAAGTCTAACAAATGTGTTTCATAATGTGGCCCGATATTTTAGATCCAAAGTTTTATCATCATTATTTGTATTAGCACTACTCCTGTCTGTGCCAGTGCGTCCTTCTGCCACGGACCGCTCACTCGGAGCTGGCGGAAAGCTCAGAACAAGGCTGATTTATGCTTCGCCATCAAATCCACGCAGACTTCCCCGTTGCCCTCTGCCCGGCCCGCGGACAGGGACAGCCGGCCCGCGGACAGGGAGGACCAGCTGGAAGCCCCGGCTCCACTACGGCTTCATACACCATGGAATTTAATTCAGCCATGTTATACACGCAGAAGCCCCCGTCCCGCTCCAAGCGCAGTTTTTACTAAAAGGGTGAAAATGTCGTGATTATGGCATAATACGCAACAACACGAGGAGTTTAGCTGAGTCTAGCTAAACAACTTCTTCTAACATTGATGTATTAACATGAGTTAGAAGAGGATTGGATATGATATCATATAATAACATAACGGATTTAAATGACAACATTATATTTGTGGGTGTGAATAAAAAAATGTAAATTTACCAAAAGCTCGTCTTTAATTTGAGAACAAGAGAGAAAGTGCGCAGCAATCAAATGGTTTTCTCCGCCGGTCTTTTATAATCTGCGCTCTTTCTGCACTGACGCTTGATGTAGTGATGTAGCTACATCCGCAGCCCAGGCTTTTTTAATTTATTTATTATTCATCATAAAGATCATTTTAACATATAATAATTCATAATCAAGATTATGAAGTTTTATCAAGTTTAAGTTCCAACAGTGGTGGGCCGTCAGGACCAGCAAGGCCTTCTCTGCTAGCCTAAACATAATCAGAATATAATTTAAGAATACATATATTTTCCCACAAATATTTATTACATTATTCCCCAGAGTAAGAGTTATACTCTTCATTTCATGGCTTTCCTCTTGGTTGCACTGCTTCTGCCCCAGGTTGAGATTTGGAGGCTGGTCTTTATGTTAGATCTTTTATCCAATCATATTCAGCCATCATGTGTTGCCAGGATCTAAAATCTGCCGAGGCCTTCAGACTCAACAGAGCTGGTGCACACGCATCCAAAAAATAAACTCACCAGCAGACGGGAGGACCCGAGGTGTCCAGCGCACATGCGCAGTGGAGGGGTTGTTGTGTTTCCCTCTAGCTCTGTAGCTGCGGCGATGGGCTCCGGGGCTTGTCTGGGACCTGCAGATACTTCAGAGCTGCATCTTGAGGATTTTTTTATCGTATGCAAGGTTTGTTTTGGGTCTTCTTCCGGGTTGTATGTAGCACACATCACTGGAGTGTAATCTCTGATTGGCTGCTGCGCCGCGTCTGGATGCCGCCTCTGGATGCGCGTCGGGGGCGTTTGAGCGTCGGACGCTCAAAACCCAGGAATCGCGCCGCCAAAACGCAGGAATCGCGCAGTAAAAGCGCAGCAATCACGCCGCCGAAAACGCAGGACGCCCCGCGTTCACATAGACTTTGACTGGATGCTTTTGACGCTTTGGTGTGAACAGGGCTTAAAGCCTCATAGTGCCCTCTATTCACACACCCTCTATTACTCATTAATTGAATCACACAAGTTGCAGGCTATACAGCGGGGTTCATCTTGGGTGCCAATCTGACACCAGACCGGTAGTTGTCACGTAGAGTCCACCAAACTAGGCTGGTAGGGGGAGGTAACCAGACCAGTGGCTGGACCCGTACTGGTGACTGTGTTTGCTCATTTCCTCATGGCCACAGAATTAATAGAAGCCGAAGCCACGCCCCGTCTCCCGCATCTGGCGAGTTAATCCAACCGGTGAGATAAACTCGGACACTTGCCCACAAAACATTCTTTGTTGCCAGAACTGAGTAAAGAGCTGGACACTGTCAATACAAACAGAATGCACATACTTCACTATTCAGGCTCACAAGGCTATTTTAGGCCTGTGACCCAGTGTTAAACTTTAGCATCATTTAATAATAATAATAATAATAATAATAACTTTTATTTATATAGCGCTTTTCAGTGACCCAAAGACGCTGAACATAATAAAAAAGGGGGGGGGGGGGTATTTACAGACAGGGGGGGACAACACGTACAGAACACATTAATATACAGATAAAATGAACAAGACAGAAGAAGTAGAGAGAAAAAGATGGGGATGTAACAGGGGGTCGAAGTGTAGGCAATGGGGTAGAGGAGGCTAGGGGTAGGGGAGGTCATAGGCTTGGGTGAAGAGGTATGTTTTTAGGCGGGATTTGAATGTTGTGAGTGAGGGAGAGTGGCGGACAGGTTGGGGGAGGGAGTTCCAGAGTCAGGGTGCTGTTCGGGAGAATGCTCTGTCGCCAAAAGTTTTGAGTCGGGATGTTTGTGCAGTCAGGGTGAGAGAGGAGGAGGATCGGAGAGCTCGGGAGGGGCGGTGGGGGATGAGGAGGTCAGACAGGTAGGGGGGGGCAAGGTGGTGAAGAGCTTTGAAGGTGAGGAGGAGTATTTTAAAGTTTATGCGCTGCTTGATGGGGAGCCAATGGAGAGAGCGGAGAACGGGAGTGATGTGATCACGGGACCGGGTGTGGGTGAGGAGGCGGGCAGCGGAGTTTTGGACCATTTGGAGTCTGTGGAGGGAATGGGAGGAGATGCCATTGAGGAGGGAGTTGCAGTAGTCAAGGCGGGAGGAGATGAAGGCATGGACGAGGGATTCAGCAGCGGGGAGGGTGAGGCAATGTCGGATTTTGGCGATGCGGCAGAGGTGGAAGTATGAGGTCTTGACGATGTGGTTGACATGGGGAGTGAAGGAGAGGGTGGGGTCCATGATGACACCGAGATTGCGTACCAGGGTAGAGGGGGTGATGGTCGAGGTGTCGATGCTGAGTGAAAAGGGACCAGTTTTATTGAGAGTGGATTTGGTGCCAATGAGGAGGAGCTCTGTTTTGTCACTGTTCAGTTTGAGGAAGTTGAGAGTGAGCCATGATTTTATTGTAGAGATGCAGGTTTCAATGTGGCTGAGGGGAGGGTTTTGGGTGGATTTGGTGGTGAGGTATATCTGGGTGTCGTCAGCGTAGCAGTGAAAGTCCAGGTTGAGTTGGCGGAGGATGTGACCAAGGGGGAAGATGTAGCAGATGAAGAGGAGGGGGCCGAGGACTGAGCCCTGGGGGACCCCCTGCGTTACTGGGGAGAGGGTGGATGAGAGTGACCGGAGAGGTAAATGAACTCTTGCCTGTTGGTGAGGTAGGATGTGAGCCAGTCAAGTGCAGAGCCCTCAACACCCAGTTGGCGCAGCCTTTGTAGGAGGATGGAATGGTTTATAGTGTCAAAGGCTGCGCTGAGGTCTAGTAGTAACAGGATGTTGTGGGCCCCGGAGTCTGCAGAGGTGAGGAGATCGTTGAGTACTTTGACCAGGGCTGTTTCAGTGCTGTGAAGTGGGCGGAAGCCAGATTGGAGGGGTTCATAGAGGTTGTTTGACTGGAGGTGGGTGTGAAGTTGGGCGGCGATGATGCGTTCCAGCGTTTTTGAGAGGAACGGCAGGTTGGAGATGGGGCGGTAGTTGGAGAGGTTGGCGGAGTCTAGGGTGGGTTTTTTGAGGATGGGGGTGATTGGGCCAGTTTGTAGATGGAAGGAACATGGCAGAGGGATAAAGACTGGTTGAAGAGGGTGGTGAGATGGGGGATGAGAGCAGGGAGGCAGGCCTTGGTTAGAGTCGTTGGGAGGGGGTCGAGAGAGCAGGTGGTGGTTTTGGAAGCGGTGATGAGGTCTATGATATGAGAGGAGTTAACAGAGGAGAAGGTGGTGAGGGGAGGGAAGGGTGGGTGGTCAGGGAGAGGGGGGGGCAGGGGTGGGGGTGGTGATGGAGTTAATGGAGAGGGCAGTCATGGAGCTGTTGATTTTGGAAATTTTGTCATTGAAGGCAAGGAGGAAAGAGTTGCAGAGGTCAGGGGAGGAGGGTGGAGTGATGTCCGGTGGCTGGAGCAGCTTGTTGACGGTGGAGAACAGGGTGCGAGGGCTCCGGTGGGAGCTGTTGATGAGGGTGGAGAGGTGGGCAGATTTGGCGGCTTGGAGAGCGTCACGGTAGGAGGAGATGTGTAATTTGAAAGCTTCGGCGTGGACGGTGAGGCGGGTTCTTTTGAGGAGTCGTTCGAGTTGGCGGCCAGTCTGCTTCATGGTGCGGAGTTCAGGGGTGTACCAGGGGGCGGGGTTGATGTATGAGACAGAGGAGGTTTTCCAGGGGGCTAGGGAGTCAAGGGAGTCGGAGAGGGTGGTGTTGAGCATGACAACATAGTTGTCGGGGGAAGAGGGGGGGGGAGTCAGGGGGGAAAGCAGAGGATATGAGCTGGGAGAGCGTGAGGGGGTTGACTGAATTGATATTGCGGTAGGTGATGGTGCGTTTTTTGGGGTTGTGGGGCGAGGGTAGGGGGGCGGAGAAAAGGATGCAGAGATGATCAGAGAGAGGGAAGGGGAGGGGGTGGGGCTTAGATATGGGTAGGAGAGAGGAACAGACTAAGTCCAGAGTGTGGCCTTTGGTATGGGTGGGGAAGTCAATATGTTGGGTGAGATGGAAGCAGTCCAGGAGAGAGAGGAAGTCGGATGTCAGTGGGGCGTTGGGGCAGTCAATGTGGATGTTGAAGTCACCAGTGAGTAGGAGGCGGGCAGAGAGAGAGGATGCGATGGTGAGGAGTTCAGACAATTCAGTGAGGAAAGAGGGGTGGGGCTTTGGGGGACGATAGATCAGGATAGCGGTGATAGAGTTGGGGAGGGAGAAGGCGAGGTATTCAAATGATGAGATGGATGGAAGGTTGAGGTTCAGTTCAGTGATGGATGTAGATTTTTTATGAATAACAGCAAGACCTCCCCCACGCCCGGAGAGGCGGGGTTTGGCAGTGTAAGTGTAGTTGGAGGGAGTGGCTTGGTTGAGAGCATAGAAGTCCAGGGGCTGTTGCCATGTTTCACAGAGGAGAAGCAGGTCAATGTTATTGTCCAGTAGCAGTTCAGATATAACAGGTGATTTGTTGGAGAGGGAGCGGCAGTTCAGCAGTGCAAGGGAGATGGATGGGGGTGCGGAGATGGATGGGGGCGCAGGGGTGGGGGGGCGGAGGTTGCTGAGGTTGGCAGTGCGGCAGGTGGGGGTGACAGGGGGGCGAAAACTAGTCCAGAGTGAGGGGATAGGTGAGCCGTCGTTGGAGTGTTGGTTATGGGAGAGACCAGAGCCCCTGTGGATGTAGCGGGGCCGGCGAAGGATCCCAGCTGAGCTAGCTGCAGAGGCAGCAGCAGCTGGGAGACGGTGGTTATGGTTGAGGAGGTGAAGGTCAGCAGCGGTGTAGGTGAGTAGGCGAGAAGTTGGTGGAGCGGTGGCCTGGAGGCGCGGGAGTGATAGTCCGAGGAGGAGATGGAACGTAGCAGCAGATGAGAGTAATCCAGTTAGAATGTTGGCGGTGGCTAGAGGCTGGTTAACTAGAAGCTGGTGGGCAGAGAGTTGTGAAAAAGCAGCAGTGGACCGGAGGGAAGATGAAGGCCAGTTGGATATGACGTTGAACACAGATGGATACAGTGTGAAATTGTGGTGTATAGAGCTGGGAGGGCTGCATCGATGCTCTCTCAAGGTTCTGTGTTAACATGATGGACATTTTACGATCATGCTCGTTCATCAGATTGTCAGAGTCATGATTTTTCGAAGCAGCCAAGATCTGCAAAAACTTCCAGTGTTGTCTCAGTCTTTTCATTGTATTGTTTTTCTTTTTCTACCCTTAGAAGATAAGGATGGTGATGTATGTTAAACAATTGCTTGTGAAAATATTACATTTTCTGTGATATTCAAAATGTAATTAAAATTCATGCACATCTCATTTTTCAAAAATACATTTAAAAGCTTTTTCTTGTCTGGCAACTTTGATTTTGGAAATGTAATTGATTTGTCGAAAATTTTATTTTGTGTGTGATTTTGAGAATATGATATAAAATGAATATGGACAGAATAAACAATACATTATATAATTTATGCACATTTTGTAGTATTCCTGTATTTAGTGAAGTAATCTTACCTTGCCTGGGTCTCGTAGGTTCTCCCGTACATTATGGCCTTTGTATTAAGTTGAGCAGAATTGGACCATAGAAGTCTTTTCAACAAACATGAAGGAGAG